>NC_050603.1:8709083-9048167 GCF_013368585.1 Megalops cyprinoides
TCCTAATATACTAAAACTTATCGGGGTGCAGCTGACCCATATCAGTTTCAGAGCTCTATTCGTTTGCATCTAAATTGCCACTGTAGCCGAGTAACAGATGTTACATACAATGAGACATGCAGTGCATGACATTTCACCCCATTTCAATTTAATGTTTCACATTGATATTTATTTCAATTTATAATGTCATCTAGATTACAGGTTGCCCTAATTCTGAATTTCTCAATGATTTACATTGCTATTGTAAGAATAAACTATTCTGATTTCTGACATAAATATGATATGCTATAAATGAAAATATCTGGAAACTGATAAGGTTAGGCTAGGTGTACATACATGTAGCCTTTTCAGTCACAGTCATGAAACAGCTATTGTTTTTGTTATTTGTGCCCACATTATTTATACCATAGCTCTGAACTGACAGTTGTTACGATGGCATTCCCAATCATTCTTTAAATTGCAGGACTGACCTACATATTTTACACTTCTGTCTTGCTGTAATTGATCAAAGCTGCCCAGCATCATATTCCAATGCTGGTGTCTATGTGAGCGCATACCACATAATCGAACAGAAGTACATAGTTAACTTGAATTTACCCCTAGTTACAGTAATGCTCTCCCTCTCCCCCTTCCCTTTCTATAATGAAATTCAGCATGTCTTCTCACTCTGCTCTCCCTGTCTGTCTGTATCTGTTTTTACATGTAACACCACACCATTTACATGTAAGCATTGCCAAGAACAGATTTATTTCCCCCTCAGTCTGTCTTTGCCTGTGATCACTGTAAACAGTCTATTATAACGTTGCAGTCTCCCTCTTTTCTCCTCCACCCTCCCTCCTCTCTCTCTCTCTCTCTCTCTCTCTCTCTCTCTCTCTATCTCTCTCTCTCTCACACACACACACACACACACACAGACACACACACACACACACACCGTCATAAATATAACTCTGGCATAAGACATGTATTAGGTGGACATGCAGAACATTCCAACCTATTGTACCTCACATCCTCATCAATAAAATACTGAAGTGCCGCGCTGCACCTTACCATTGCAAATCTCAGTCTATTCCTGAGCATTGAAGACAGACATCATTATCAAAAGGTTACCATAGAAACCCACACCCCTATCATTAGTGCCCCAATTAAGATAATCCCTTTCTCGTCCCTGCTGAATGTTTAGCAAATGAAAGAAATTCTTACTGAGTGTCCTGGAGCCGATACATCCCATGGTTTTTACAAAGGCCCAGAAAACAAGCAAGGAAGCGCCACCCTGTCACCATACATTCTCTCTCTCTCTCCTTCTCCCTCTCCCCTTCCTCTCTCTTTCTCGCTCTGTGGGTGCCCCCCTCTCTGTCTCTCTCTCTCTCTCTCTCTCTCTCTCTCTCTCTCTCTCACTCTCTCTCTCTCTCCGCTTCTCACAGTGCGATGCACCAGTCAGTCAGTAAGTGAGTCAGTGTGTCTGAGAGGAGTCAAGGGAGAGAGGATCATTATCGTACAATTTTCTCTATCGTTTACCAAAACAGCACCGGTTTTTGTTACCATAGCGTTTGAAATGAGGATGACCTTGAGAATGACAGTGACAGGCTAAAGCTGAATGTAAATATGAATGAACAAATGTGAATCCACTAGTTTGCCATGAAATGTACAAAAAATGTCAGCTATTGATTCCACCAGTGTAAAATGTTCACATTCATTAGTTTGGAAAAATATGTACCATGGGCAACTTACGTGTAACAAATCAGTCTTCTGAACGAATTAAAATGGCGGTAAGTTAGACTGCGATATATAACTCATCACTGTGTTGTTCTGATATTTTTACCTTGGTATAAATTTTGGGATATTCCTGTCCTCTGTCTCCCTTTCTCTTGCTGCTTTACAATGCAGTACAGCTGTTCCCCCCCCCCCCCCCCTTCTCTCAATCTCTGTCTCTCTCACCGAGACATACCACACTTGCGTAAACACACATATTGATCTAATACTGAATAGGCTGGAGCTACCAAAACAGTATTTTATCATCTCTTTCATTTGCTTGCTCTCTCTCTCTCTCTCATTCTTTCTCCTCCCACTCTCCTTCATCATCACATTCATTCTTCCTCACCCTCTGCATTAGAAAAAAAAATATATATATCATCTGCAAGTGCGTGAATAGTGTCTAATCTCGTGGATTTACTTCTCTGTTTTTTTGCCATCTTTTTGTCAAGCCACAGGTCTGCGTAGGGCACGCATGCATGTGCCCAAAGATGTCTCCATGTGTATACACATTTCCCATACATGGCAGCTCACAGACGGGAGGGAGACAGGGCAATCGTTTTTCATTGAATCTGCAAGCAGTGAGGGAGAGAGAGAGTGAAAACGGCTGACAGAAAAGCAAGAGAGTGGAAGCAAAGGAAGGGAGAGAGAGAGAGAGAGAGAGAGAGAGAGAGAGAGAGAGAGAGAGAGAGAGAGAGAGAGAGAGAGAGAGAGAGAGAGAGAGAGGAGACAGCTTTGAGTCATTTTAAACAGAGGAAAAGGAGAGCGAGGGGACAGACAGCTTTGAGTCATCTTAAACAGAGGTGAAGCTGAGATGCACAAATTAGTATTCTTGGAGAGAGGGAGGGAGGAGGAGCTGGAGGGGGGAGGGGTGGGAGGGAGACAGAGAAAGAGAGAAAGGGGCTGAGAAAAACGGTTAATACTGCGCCTCTCCTTCCAATGAAACACCAGACACCACACTGCGCTGGCAATCTGTGTTATATATATTTTTAAAAAATGGCTTGGCTGAATTAAAAAAGGCATACACATACCTATTTATATTTCTCACTAGTGTGTTAGTGTATGTGTGTTTGAGAGCGTGCGCACGAGGGACAGAAAAAGAGAAAGGGGGGGGGGGGTAGAGAATTATTAAAGTGGACACCACTACATTTACTCCAACTGAGAGAGAAGGTTAGTAAAATATTTGTGGACTGAATGAACTAGATTGTGCAGCACATGACTGTTAGGGGCAACCAGAGAGCTCAGTATCAAACCATATTCGTCCCATCACAGAATTCTGTCTGACATCCTGATCTCCCCTTTAAATTCACAGGGCAGTCTTGTATAATATGAAGAGTTCCTCATCCAAGGTCACTTGTTAATCAGTGTTGACCAGTCTGATCCCCAATGCTAAAATATCAATGTTTAATTAGTCATAGTGCCGGGGCAATGCACAGTCCTTAGTGTCTTTTCTGAATGATAGAATTAGTTGAATGATAGAATGATGATAGAATTAGTTGCTGCTGTAGGTTCTTATAATCATAAAGGATTGGACTGGAAATTTCATTTTATTGCCTTCTGAGGGATGAAAACTGACATAAATTAATGGATTTCTACCAACTGCCAACAGTAATATGAGTTTAGCCTCAGACTCATGACTGAAGAGCATATCAATCAACTTTATTTATTTATTTATTTAAATAATTATTGAATGTCCTGTTATTAACAAAGAACAATTATTTCATTATTTTTATTATTATTACTCACATTGTTGTTATTATCAGTGTGTGTTTCCCTGGTTTGATTTAATTGACTTTGATATACAGTAGTGTTGCAGTGATGATGTGGCATTACTTTGTGTAGGTAAATCTCAAGACCAGCTGACTAAGTTGACTTGCTTGTTAACCCTCCGACCCTTCTTGTGTATTTACATCCCGATACCCTTATTCATATTGTGTCATCTCAATAATTATTAATAAATTTTAACCCCTTTGCTCCTCAGTCCATCGTACCCTGGAACAATAGCTTACTAACATCAAAAATCACGTAACGAGTGAACTACTATTGTATGGCAAGTCTGTTGGGTCAAAACGTGTAACCATTGTAACTAATAGGCGTATTACAGCGGATAAATGTAGGCCACAGTGATTGGTCAAGTAAGAATTATATTAGATTGGTTCATTTAGTTTAACATTTCTTTATTGTAAAATAAAGAAATTGATTATTTTTACGTATTCGATGTGTTATATTCCGTTTTCTGTGAGATTACAGGAAACGATGTGATTGGACATTAGGGGAGAAAAAATATGTTTAATGGACATCATCTAGAGGTTTAAACATTTTGACCTAAATGGCTTGCCATATTATTAAGGGTTTGAAAATGTGAGTATTTCATCCTTGCAATAAACGTAAATGGCGATAATCGATGTGCCACCACGGTAGATGGCGGTAATGCACTTTAACAGAAAGGTTGATTTCCAGGCCGGCAATGAACACAAACTAACACAGAGCGGCGCTACTATGTTATTGTTTTCAAGATGGCGGCTGGGATGTATTTGGAACACTACCTGGATAGTAAGATGTTATTGTTATTTTGTAACCTTATAACTCTAACCTTATATTTATTGTGATGTGATTTTAAATAATATATATCAGATGGTTGATACTTTTAACAACAGTTGATAATTTTACTTACGTGGTATAACAACGGAGATGTTCTGCTTTTGAATGAGAAGGCGGTAGGGATAAAGGCAGCATTGTATGTAATGTTACAATAATGCTTCCAGCTAGCTAGCTTGCCCGCAAGCTTACTGAAGCTATGATGTCACGTACTTCTACAATTTACTAAAACGATGATTGGTTATTATTGGTTAATTCTGGCGATGTAATCCCTCCAGGCATAGAGAACCTGCCTTTTGAATTGCAGAGGAATTTCCAGCTCATGAGAGACCTGGACCAGCGGACTGAGGGTGAAGCATCGGCTTATTCTCCAAGTTTTTATTTCTGTTCTTTTACGAGAATTTCTCGTATGTCCTTTTACACGTGGCCATCCCATAAACCTGTTAGTGTCTGTCTGACCCAGTGCAACTAAGCATTTCATCGCTGCTCACTGAGTTTCTTATGAGACGCGTCTCTTTTATGTCTGTGGGATGATGTCTGTCTATATTTGGGTACTTCTTACACATATGTATTTCTCTCAGATCTGAAAGGACAGATTGACTCTCTGGCTCGTGAATACACGGGCAACGCACGGACTCTGTCCTCTGATCAGAAGATGTCCCTGCTGCGGCAGATTCAGCAATCTTACGGCAAGTGCAAAGAGTTTGGCGATGACAAGGTCCAGCTGGCCATGCAGACCTACGAGATGGTCAGTACCTGTTTCACCGAGTGAAATTGATTTGTCTAATACGTGCCAAATTTAAATGGCACCAACATTCTAAATTTTAACAGGCAATTTCAAGGCAGTGAAGATGCATACCACAATTTGTGTAGAATTACTGTGAAGAATTTGTTTCTGCCCCTAAATGGCAGTTATCCTTAAAAATCAATTGAAAGTAATAAATTTGATTTGAACAGGTATTGTGATTGTCTTAATTTAATTGAATTGTTGTAATATGACATTGTGGAAAAAGCATTCTGTACAATCATTTGAGTCTTTTTTTTTTTTTTAAATGTGTTTCTCAGGTGGACAAACATATCCGTCGGTTGGACACGGACCTGGCCCGTTTCGAGGCTGACCTCAAAGAAAAGCAGATAGAGAGCACTGACTACGACTCCACCTCCAGCAAGGGTAACAAGAGTGAGTCCCTATACTGTCTTCATTGGTACACTTTTGTATTTGTGCTGTTGTTTCCATCATAAGGGGAAAACTGTTTTAAGGTTGCTAACTGTGCAGGTTACAGACTGACGTACACACTGTCATGTACATTGCCACCTGCAATGGGTTGTTGCACTTGGAGCAGAGACTATTGCAGGTGGCAATGTACAGAGACTTGCTTGTAGAGACCAGAACTACCTCACCATCTCCCCCTAGAGGACACTAAAATTGGTGACCAATTTGTACTACCTCTTTAAGAGATTTTGTGAAGGGAGAATATAGGCCTACTGTTCTCCAAGACAATCAAAATAAAGACAGTTAACACTAGTTAATATGGGTTTTCTTACTTAAAATGGGATTATTCAATGGGATGGCACAGCATGAAGAGTTTTAAAATGTGTCAGTTGTTAAACAGATATTTCTTTTAGCCCTAGACAAACTTGGCGAGTTCTTTGCACTATGTCCAGGAGGTTTGCTTATGCTGTTGTTTAGTCAGGCTTTTCCCACTCTTTCTTAGCTGAGCTGCGGGGACTGAAAGACAAGAAGATGCCCCGAGCTAAGTCAAAGGTCAAGAACTCGGATGATGACAGCAGCTCCAAGAACGGACAGAAGAAAGTGAAACTTGCACACACGTACATATGCTCAACTCTCTGTTACAACACAACAGCAACTCTCTCTTCGTCATTCGTCTGACTGCTTTCCTATCTCCTCCTCTCCCTTATATCGCTCTGTGTTACTTCTCTTCCCCAGTTCCGCCTGACCCAGTCTCCTCACGTTGTTCCAGTGCGTGTACGCTTTACAGACACAAACTTAGAGCCACATTTATCAAATATTAATGTATATGTTCTCATGTTTGATTTTCACAGTAGTTTTACACATTGGCATAAGATTCATCCAGGTTGCATAAACCACAGATCTGCTCGTGTTTCTTTGTGCATTGAAATAAGCCTAAATAGTTTTCTCAGTCCCTATAAAAGCCAGCTGTCAATGCTACAAGCCCACTAACTCAAAATGAAAAGTGAATATAGGAGTTTTTCAGCTGTGAGACAAAAATACAAATTATATAGATGGAGGTAGTGAGCAGTGGGGCACCGGGAAACGAATCACTTGCCCTGTAAGTGCTGCCACTGAGATTTGGACAATTAACAGGTGCAGTCGTGGGTGCCTCAGAACGGTCTTTGCAGTCTTGATGTCACCTCAGACCCCAGAGCAGTCAGACTGTTTAACAATTTCACGCAATCTGCAAAGTTGCAGGCTCCTCTGAATGAGGCCTTTGGCAAGTCCAGCAGAGCCGGATCTGCCATTGTTGTGCATCTTGAGTTGCATTTGCACGTCCATTTACGTGCATACAGTGAAATTAAGCATTTCTACATGCATTTTATTTGATAGTACAAGTTTCCTATTGATGAGGCCAGTGCTACACTGGACTAAGTGGGTTAATTCCATCTCAGCAGAGAGGACTCTATTATCTGTATCCCATTGAAAGTATCTAATATTTACTTATCCCACGTGTATAGAAAGCCATGACAATGTTAGAAGTGTTTTTCTGGATTTCAGGATGATTCAGGGAAATTTTGAACAATATAGCCAATGCTGCCAATTGACATCTCTTGTTGTGACTCTGTTTACATTATGTACAACTTCTGATGAGCTGACAATTGCCATAGTCTGAGAACAAACTTTACTACTTTGATGCAAGTTGCCCGGCTTGTCTGCACACGCACACTCAAAACGTTAATTGATATGTCAGGCAGTGCTATGTTCCTCCAGCAAGAAAATGTGCAATTGTGTGCCAAAGCATAGTTGACAGGTGGAAGCAGTGTGGTATAGCGGTAAGGTGCAGGGTTTGTTTCCTAAAGGTTGCCAGTTTGCCAGCAGGGTATCTTCTTCGCTGTTGTTGTAAAGCACTTAACCAGATAGCCTTTGTACATATCCAGCCATTTAAATGGGCCATATAAACCAGCCATATAAACTGTAGAAAATTGTAAGGTGTGTAAATTTCACTGAATAAGAGCACCTGTTAAGCAAATGTAAGGACAGCATTAGTGTTTGTGATCATTTGATTAATGTGATTATTTGATGAATCACTGGAGTCTGTAGACTGATAGCCATGTTACTTGTCTTCTCTCTCTCTACAGGGCAGAGTTTAACGCCCCCTCAGTGAACTTTGGAAATGTCCATCCCTCCGATGTGCTGGACATGCCAGTGGATCCCAATGAACCCACATACTGCCTGTGCCACCAGGTGTCCTACGGGGAGATGATTGGCTGTGACAACACGGACGTGAGTGAAATGCACCCGAAACTGCCTTTGCGTATGAGGCAATTACTGTCTGAACACTCTCACAGTGTGTTTATGTAGCAACAGTGTGTTATGAGGCAGTTACTGTGTGAATACTGTCAAACTGCATTGTTTCATAACGGTGTGTTATGAAGAGATTACTGTGTGAACACTCTCGTACTGCATTTATGTAGCAACAGTGTATTATGAGGCCATTACTGTGCGAACACTCTAAAACTGCGTTTGTATAGTAATTGTGTGTTATGAGGAAATTACTGTGTGAACACTCTCAAACTGCAGTTTTGTTGTAATGGGGTGTGCAGGTTATATGGTGATTTTTTTTTTTTGAGCACGCTGGCTTGGTAGAACACTACTCTGTTCACCAATAGCCATATAGTTTAAAGAAATCAACAAATGCAAATGCGATTGTTTTATAGCAAATGTACCACAATCTCTGTTTGGAATCACTTGTTTGAGAAGTGACCTAAGGTGCCTTTGAGTAGTATATAAATAATATGGAGAAACAGACCATCATTGATTCTCTGTGTACTGCTGAAGAGGTTATCGCCTCACCTTAGATGTAGGCTTGCTTATAGCAATAATGTTATTGTAATTACTACTATTATTATTGATATTGAAAAATTATCATAAGCTGATTTCTGTGTGAAAGCTGAATGTTCAGTGGACTGTGCTGTTGTTTTGCAGTGTTCCATCGAGTGGTTCCACTTCGCCTGCGTGGGACTGACGACGAAGCCCAGAGGGAAATGGTGAGAGAGGGCTGGAGGGGAAAACAGTTATTTAGAAGTTATTAGAGCAGTCAGGTTTGATAGTCCCACTGATGCCATGGTCTTTATTCATGTGTGCCTGTTTTCTTTATGAATGTGCTGCATATGTTTTGAGTAGTGCCTAATAGACATTCAGGGTGGCAGCTTAACTTTGGATGACCGTAATTATACCCGTATAGAGTATTCCTTACAGTAGCAGTTTTTTACTATATTAATCATGAGAATATTACTTTCATTTGTCTGACATCCATTTCCATTTATCTAGAAATATGTAGTTTTCAGTTCAGAACTGCAAACAGTAGAAAGTTTTCTATATTTGTTTGTATTTGGTCTCACATTTGCTAGAGCAGGATTCCACTCTGAAGAACAGCAAAATAATGAATTATGCAATAAAACAAGCTAATTTAAAATTCTTTCATGGTTCAGAAACTTACTGCATGGCAGTGTGCCTACAAACCCAAGATATGCACTTCCCCATGTCAGTCTCTGGTTAGAAGTACCCCCCTCAAAAAACTGAAAGGGGACAGAAAGGGATAGCCAGCTTATTGGATAGCACAACAGCTTTCTGCTGTAGTAGGCTAAATACAGCCACATTAGAATTCTACACAAATGGCTTGCTTGCTCATGATAATTAGTGTTTTAATGATATTCATGTAGCTGGTAGATATCTTTGTACGTAGTCTGTGTGCAAACAGGCATCCAAGTGGAGTAATTTATCTATCTCGCTAGTAACCCCAGTAACATATTACTGTTATATGTTTTACAATGTGGTTTCATGATATGATGCATTATGATATGATGTATAGACTTTACTGCCCTGTAACCACCTTCTCATGGATTTTTCTCTACCATACCAGTTTCCTTTACCTATTGCCAGTGCAAGTTATGACATTTTGGCCATGTCTGTTACTGTCAGGTACTGTCCCCGCTGCTCTCAGGAAAGGAAGAAGAAGTGATCCATAGCACAAAGGCAGAAAGGCAGATTGAGAGAAGGAGAGAGGGACAGATCCTTCTCAGCTGGCAGTAATGAAGACTCCACAGTATATGGTGCTCTCCTTCTGGACACTCGCCCTTGTTTCTATCTGAACATGTGGCAGATGGTGTTCTAACTGTTGTTTGAGTTTACACATTATTTTTCCAGTGATATGTTTCCAGTGATTATGATTATTAATTTTCTGTATTTTATTTAAATTTGCCTGACAAAGACACAAACAGTCTTTACAGAATAACCAGTTCCTGCCCCTATTTGGTACTGTATCACATAGTGTATAAAGAGTGCTATTGTACTATAGACTGTTTTTAATTTGTTTTTGTTTTTTTTTCCATGTCCTTAGGAATGTTGTGAACTCGTCTGGAATCCTTCCACATGCATGGATAATTTAGATTATTGTAATCTGTAGTCTGTGATGTATTGCCATGCTTTATATGGCTTAATTTTTTATTTTTTTGTATTTATTAGTGGAATTCAGAACTTAGCTTTCTTTATCTTAACTCCACTCTTTCTCCTTATCCACCATCAAAACTCAAACTAGGAGGAACCAGGGCTAATGGTCCACCTGTTTTTTTTTTTTTTAACCATAGCCTCTTTCAGGGCAAAGTATAAAGGGAAAGATATGGCTAGCAAGTAAGGCATTAATGCCCCAAAGCCAAGAGGGAACAGCAGGGCTGAGGGTGGGCTTACCACATTATAATATTCCTCTGTCTGTGTTTTAGAACAGAATAGCAAAACACAGCCACAAATTTTCTTGAGCATTGGCAAGTCTATGTGCTAATAAACTTGTGAGAAGTTGCACATACTACCAGAATTTAAAAACCAAAAACATGCAGTTAACTCCAGCTCAGCCATGTCGGCTTTACAGCAAGCCTCGATATTCTTCTGCTTACTTGAAAATTGCTGTTTTTACATGATTTAAATGTGTAAAATATGTTTATGTCTCCATACCTCTGCGTGTAATCAGGGAGTTAGCCACAGATAGCTATGTTGTTCAGGGAAGAGTTTGTGACAGTATAGGCCGATCAGAATCATCAGGGACCACTATTGTACCTCTATTGTACACTTTTTTGTATTGTCAGGTTGAAGCTCACTCCAGTGTGTACTTTGTGTGGTTTTTGTGTGTAACACTGTATTGTTACCATATGTTTTTGTGTAATGGTTTTGCGAGCAGCTGAGGCTTTGATAGTGACATTGCAAGCCAATAAAGCTGTGGTGACAGCATTAACATTACTACAGTCTTGTAACTTCACAGTTTTGTACGTGTATTGTCTTTGTATTTGTGTATGATGTAAGGAAACATGTTTTGTGTGCTGATTTTTAACCTTGATGTATGGCATAAGAAGTTTGTCAACGCCAAACTCTGAACTTTCCATGGGCTCCAGACCTTGCCAAAAGTGTTTTTATCACCATAGCGTGTGGGGCTGCTGTAACAAAACTACTTGTAATGGCAATAAATTCTGACCTCTTACACTACATCTGTTGAAAAAGGTACTCTTTTTTTCACCCCAGGTTCACCAGTAAATATAATGAAGAGCTTGTTTGTTTGCATTTTTGTTCTGTTTTTTTGTATTATCTAAAACCCAAATTACTTAATTGGCTCATTAGGTTGCTCTGATAGATCTGGTAGGAGCTATTTGGTGATGAATACCCATATGATCATGGAAACGCAAACCCTGGGTACATCCGTGACTGACACAACTGAGAAGGTCATCTATGCGTTTCATGTATTTTTAGTTTGACATTTACTTTGCTGTAGTAACTTTTAAGAAAGGAGGTGAACTTCAGTTGGGTCATGACATTTGCTGTAGTTGCACTGATTGGCTATTAATGATTGACCATAATAAGCAATGTCCACCATGAATTCATAATGTAGACACAAGGTGATGTTTATCTGAAAAATCAATCGTGCTAACTATTTACTGAGGCCAGGCACAAAGACAGCTGCATGTCCTGTAGCAATCTGACCTGGGTCAATTATGATTACAATTGCAGTTATAATTAAAGCAGCACAGGTAAATTATGGGTTAAATCAAATTGAAAAATAGTACATAAAGTCTAAATGCATTTTACCCAAAACAGAATAAAGAAATGGCCACAAAGAGTAGTTTAACTTAATAGTTAAAACACCCATTGCGTACAAGATAATACAAATAATTACACAGTTAAAACTGAAATTCGATCAGATCAGAAAAGTGCTTGAAGTTTTACAGCTTTAAGTTTTACTTCCTGGTGTGCCCTGCTGTACAATGGTCGCTAGGAGAGTAGTGTTCTACCATACCAGCATGCTCAAAAATCATCTCCCTTTGCAGCAAATATTGTTGGATTGTATGGTTCATCACGACCAGCTTAAAGAAATCAACAAATGTAAATACAAATGCAATTGCCCTTACAGCAAATGTACCACAGTCTCCACTTGGAATCAGCTGTTTGACAAAGTGACCTAAGGTGCCTTTGAGTAGTATGTAAATAATATGGAGGAATAGCCCTTCACTGACTCTCCATGTACTGCTGAGGAAGTTAACGACTCTCCTTAGACGTAGGCTTGCTTACAATAATAATGCTATTATAATTGCTAATTACTGAATAATTAGTGAGTTAACTGAGGACATACAGAGTAATCCATTTACATATGTCCATAAGTGATATACAAAGGCTGTAAATGTTGCACGTAAGAAACAGACAGCGCGAGCATATTGAAAAGATCTTTCGAGCAAAACCTCTGTTTATACGCCAATGGGGAGGTGGACCCCCTAACGTGCAGGAGTAGGCTGTACATAGGATGTCGCATGGAAAGTTTAAGGGGGAACATGAGAAGGCATGATCTTTCTGGTAAATGTCATGTCAGGACAGAAAAAAACTGTTCCCTGCGTTCGTCTCTTGATATCTAAACCATAAGAGGGTGTCGAACATGTAGCCCTAAAATAACATTCTTCAATACGTGGTTTCTGGCGTGTTCAATTTTAATTCCATTTTTTGTTCCATGGTACCCCGTTGATACTGTTCTCAAGACGTGCGAGGGTGCGAATGTGCACGACATACACCTTTTAAATCCGTAATCACTTTTACAATACAGTTCTGAAACGTTCTGTGATATGTCTGCAAATTGTTTCACATGGTTATAGTGAGATTTGAAAGGTGTGCAGATGAGAGACAATATTTACAAAGAAATTATTCTTTCAGAGCTGTTGGGCATGCAAATGCAAATGCTTTTCTCATAAATTTTCAAAATGTGTCCTTTTCACCAAAAACTCTGTTAGTCACCGAGCACAGTAATTTGGAAGGTGGTCAGCGGGGCAGGGAGAACAGATCCCGAGGAATTCACCCCGTGACTCCAAATTGGTTTGGACAATTTAACGGCAACAGGATATATTACTATAATGTACACTTTTTTTAAGGCGATGGTCTGACAAGTAAATTAAACCTCATACTTTTTTCAGAGACGCATATCATGAGAAATTCTTGCATACACAGTAAGAAGGTGAAATGAAACCCTTATCTTATTTCCGACGCATCCTTCTTTTATACACATAAAATATAGGCTATAGGCTAAAGGCATCCCTATAACGACATGTTAGTTTTCATTAGGTAATTCTGACGTACTTAAAACATGTTGATAAACGTTTGAAAACAGAATGTGTAGCCAAATTCGTATTTCATTTGTATACCTTCATTGAGTTACGTGTCATGTAAAGATGGCCATTGTGTACATAACAGATTATTTAGGCTACTACTAACAGCCTGCATGCACAGGCCTATGTAGACCCTCGATAGTTAAAATATTTTTATGAATCACAGTTGGTTTGTATATTAAAACTTTTGTTCGGACCTACGAATTGCGTACTACTTCCACCTCCGCCACGCAATTACGCCCCTGAACACCACTCTTACCACTGAGAAATGCAGAGTACGTACTCCTGTTTAAATGTCATAACCAAATTTACGGCGCGCTTGAACTTCAGAAACAGGCGGGGCAGCAGGTGGGCGTATGCAAGGGGGGCGTTACCGGTGCGACGCAGATAATAAAACCCACACGCATTTTGGCGTAATTCCACTCATACCTGAGTCTCCAGGAGAGCGACAGAGGCTACTCACAAACGGTAACGTTAAATGTAAACGTCCGTAACAACTTATCTTAGTTAAGACTGTTGCTTACAAGTCCATTACAGATATATTTTGGCTGGTGTCATGATTTAAATTCTTTATAAACGACGAAATAATGTTGCATGTATTTCTGCTGCAGTGGGATGAATTTACTTTGTGTCAAGATCTGAAATTACGTTGTTCAGTTATCCGCTCTTGACTTTCACCAATGCTTTAATTAATGATATCTAAAACGTCATGAATACTATTAATTGCTCTGTGCCTTGGTTAGTTTGGGGTGAGGCTTACAATTAGTCTATAGTTTGAACACTGAGTTTGCTTCCCTGTTGAAATACTTTATCTTCTCTCCACTCACACACTTATTTATACTGTACCAGTCAAACATTTGGACACTTTGTTTTTGTTAACAAAGCTTCTAAGGTGACATGTCATAATTTTTAAGTCCAATTGCTACCAACATTTAATGAATCCCTTATTTCCTTCTTTCAGAGGACAAGAACAAGTCAGGCAAGATGGTGAACGTTGGAATCAATGGGTAAAATGTTTTCACTTTTCTTTAAGATGACCACTTACACTAAATACACTAAATAAATATTGCACCATCATATTTACAAAGACATTTTGTCAGTAATCCAAACAAATGAGGAATTGCTGAGATCTCACCCTGTGTACTCAGTGAAATTCCTCTATCCAGTGTTAGCAGGGGGACCCGTCTATTTCTATTTATACACTGTAGTGTTTAGCTTGTCTTCAATTTTGCGTGTATTTATGGTTTGGTTTTGTCATGTTAAAGCTTCACCATCTCTCCTTTCTCCAGCTGTCACATTCCTCGTCTCTTTCACCCTAAGTATAGCTAGGTAACCTTTCTGCGAAAGTTCAACCATACTGTCCGGTCCGCGCCATCACCAGTAGCATTTCTGCAACCCCCGTATCAGTTAACAGTTCATTGTAATTTATCTATGTCAGGAATGACCAGTTATTTCATTCATTCCTAAAACTCAAATTCCCTCACAGATCCTGTGTGTGTGTGTGTGTGTACGTGTGTGGAGTTAGGACAATGTTGAAATCCCCCGTTAGGCACATACAGGTCTCTTGATCAGCGCTCTGGTTAACGCCCCTCTAATGTAACAGCTCTTTCCCATTGCTGAGGGAAGGTCCTCTACACATTCGGTATCTCTGTACAGTTGTTCCACTTGACCTGTGAAATCTTTCATTTATGACTATTTGTCTTCTGTGTATCCATGAGCATTATTTATTCCATCTTTTTAAAGCTTCTTTCTGATAATGTTAAGTATTGTTAACAGTTGAGGTTGACCATGTTTGAAAATACATTGCTTGTTGTCTGATATTGGGAGTCTTGACATCTTGATGCTTTTGGAACTTTGGAATTAGAGAATAAGCATGCCTAGGTTTTCAAAATTTTTTATTGTTGTTTTTCAGATTCGGCCGTATCGGTCGTTTGGTGACCCGGGCTGCATTCAATACTGGACGTGTCAAGATTGTTGCCATCAATGACCCCTTCATTGATGTAGACTACATGGTGAGTTTTGGAATATGTGATGGAATTGGTTAAAATGATCTGGAAAAGGATGGAGTGGGGATGAAATTTTGCATGCTAGTTTGCTTCACTGTAAAATCTTCAATTATAAACATTTCCAATTTCAAAAGTTCTATAGAGTTTCAACTCCCCCCCTCCCCAACTCCAATTCTCACACACACCAGGTGTACATGTTCAAGTATGACTCCACTCACGGACGTTTCAAAGGTGAAGTGAAAGCCGAGAACGGAAAGCTTGTCGTCAACGGCCATGCTATCACGATCTTCCACGAGTAAGTGCCTTCCCCCATTACTCCCCAATAACCTTCCAAGATTACAGCCCTGTTTACAATCGAATTTCTCATTCCAACCCCAACAATCTGCCTATAGGAGGGACCCTGCCAGCATTAAGTGGGGCGAAGTTGGTGCTGACTACATTGTGGAGTCCACTGGTGTTTTCACCACCATCGAAAAGGCCTCTGTAAGTGTTACCTAAACCAGTGCACTGCGCCACAATGGCCTTACACAGCCACGCACTGATTGGCATTGTTGCACATTGGAAAAATCTATGCACAGACACACTAGACACAATTAGAACCCAACTAGATTCACAGTGAAATTTGTTTAGTGTTACATAGCGCTCTCACTTTTACTGAGAGCCAGATTTGTCCAACATGATTTAGTCCTGTTGACTGTCAGTTGTTGCAAGTTGAATATTTAATTTCTGTCTGTTGGTTTTGATAATTTCTATGGACTTTTTTTTTTTTGGTTTCACAAAATAGAAAACTGTACTGCCGTTTTGATAGCAATTCTGTTCTCCTGCCACAGAAATTAGGAAGAGATATGGTTTGGGCTTATTGAGTGGACACAGTGTGATCATCACTGTGCTTAAATATTCTACCCCCTCACCTACAGGCTCACCTTAATGGGGGTGCCAAGAGGGTTGTCATCTCTGCCCCTAGTGCTGATGCCCCCATGTTCGTGGTGGGTGTCAACCACCACAACTATGACACCTCCATGAAGGTCGTCAGGTAAAGCCATCAGCTCGTATACACTGCCTATGGTTCTTATGAGGCATTTCTTAGTGCTATAATGTGCCATGCTGAATGTCCTGTTATAGAAATAAATTGCTTACCCGCTGTACACTGGGCCACAAAGTAAGCAGTGCTTAAATGAATCTCTACAAGGAAAGTTGGAAAGAACAGCCTACACCTTTTTGTTGTTTGTTGAAGTTGCATTTTCAGTGGCTAATTCTGAAACAGTCATTTTGCTTGCATAACACTATAAAACTGGTGATCAGTAATCAAACATTTTATATGATGACACCGTAGTGTAAATTTTGCCTGAACCGAACTGTAAATGTTAAGTCCCTGCAGTGCCGCTTGTGTGACTTCCAATGAGAACACAGTAAACTGAGTTTTTATTTTTCCCTACAGCAATGCCTCCTGCACAACCAACTGCCTGGCCCCCCTGGCCAAGGTCATCAATGACAACTTCCACATTATTGAAGGTCTCATGGTAAGGCTTAAATTTCAGTGAGATTCTAAAAGCTTTATAGATGCATTATAAGATTGAATAAGTATTGTCAAAGCAGGAAAATAACTGTCTGGACAATGAATTGATCAGCCAGGATTTGATTGAAACAGGAAAATGGTTGAAATACAGATGTTTAACAAATAGGCTATGTTGTACCAATAGGCAAGCTGGTCATTAAATATTATGGTAAATTTATTTTAATGGCAAGAATAATGTATACATTCGAACTTTGATCACTGCAGAACCGGAAAATATAGTTTTGGTTGTTCATTTAAATATTGTGGTGGTGTGAGAGGGACCATTGAAGTGGTGGTCCTCATAGTCAATAGACTCGAGGTATTAGTTTGGGTTTTAGTGAAAGTGAATGTTAATGGTATTTCGTAAGCTTTTGTTAATGTGGCACAACTTTTTACATAGCATGTGCAAAAATGTTGCAACTTGTGGAATAAGTGCATCCATTTTTCAGCAAGAAACATGACTGACAGCCTCTCTTTTATGTCTCAACTAGAGCACAGTCCATGCCGTCACGGCCACCCAGAAGACAGTGGATTGTCCCTCTGGCAAGCTGTGGCGTGATGGGCGTGGCGCCAGCCAGAACATCATTCCCGCTTCTACTGGTGCCGCCAAGGCTGTGGGCAAGGTCATCCCTGAGCTGAACGGGTCAGAACTGCCATTTCTTACTCCAGCTGCAACAATTCTTAATTTTCTTATTTCCTGTGTATCTCTGACTTCGCACAACTGATCTGTCAAAAAGACATTCTGTGTAAAGATTGATTGGGTAACCCAGTAATAAGAATGGTGTACCGATACTCAGCTGACAAAGCTTTGTCATAATATGAGCACAGTGAAAAGATTGCTGAAGCTGTTTTGCCAAGAGATTTATGGGTTATATTGGGTGGGTTTGGAGCAGAACACCTAAGTAAGAATGACTTAGTAATTATTTGTGGAAATTATTGGAATTTTCATTTAGTTTGAGCCATGTGTTCAAGAAATGTGCTAAAGAAGCGAGGAGGGTTTTCAAAATGCATATGGCATCAAAAAATTAAGCCCATCTGGAATCATCTGGTCAAATGCCAATTATGATAATTTTGTGAATGCCATCTGAAGTACTCATTTTCGATCAATTTGACTGTAACAAATTACACAGCACTACCACAGAAGACAATGTTGTATCCAACTTGTGCAGAATGCTGAAATAGCTTTGGTGAAGGATTTGCATGGAATATTGTCCTTTGAATCCCAGCATTACATCCATTATTTATATTAGGATAATATTATTTCCATTTTTTTGCAGTTGTATTTCAAGCTAAATGTTGTTCTAAAAAATTAATTCTCCAATCCTTTCGTTCAGCAAGCTGACAGGCATGGCCTTCCGTGTTCCCACTCCCAATGTGTCTGTAGTTGACCTGACTGTCCGTCTGGAGAAGCCCGTAAGTCTGTCATTACACCTCCCTATCTCAATCCAAAGTCTCTGACCCAACTGCATGTTGCCAGCCTTAACCATCTCTCTCCTCCATTCCAGGCTAAATATGAAGACATCAAGAGGGTGGTTAAGGAGGCAGCTGAAGGACCCATGAAGGGAATTCTGGGATACACAGAGGATCAGGTGGGTTCCAAGTTCTAACATGGCAAAATTCCTTAGTTTTTCATTAATTTATCTCTACCCAATGGCAGGACATACTCCGTAGACACTAAAGGATGATATGAAGTGACTAAACCATGCAGCACCATTTCCACTGTTTCTGAATAGCCTTGCTTCCTGTCATTTCAGGTGGTGTCCACAGACTTCAACAGTGAGGAGCGTTCTTCCATCTTTGATGCTGGTGCTGGAATTGCTCTCAATGACCACTTTGTCAAGCTGGTTTCATGGTATGTCACAACTGATCTGTACTGTACGATTTAATCTCTCTGCACACACATGTTTTAAAAAAAATTTATTAACACAAATTATTCCTTTCTTCTTTGAAACAGGTATGACAATGAATTCGGATATAGCAACCGTGTCATTGATCTCATCTGCCACATGGCCTCCAAGGAGTAAAGCTGTCAGATTCCTCTGACCACCGTCATGTGACTTCCCTTCCCGACTGACCCATTCACCAAGCCATCTGTGAAAGCATCCCTATTTTAAACAAATTTGCAGCCTTTTTAAAAGCACTCTGTCCATGCAAATTTAAAATGACACCATTTTGGAATACAGATTTGTTTGCCTGCCTGAGGCAACCTCTGTCATGAAATAAAGTCCTCTGTTTGTGAGAGAACAGTGTTTTCTTTGTGGTTGAAAGGTGGATTTGGTGGTGGAGGAATGGCCAGGATATCAGTGGTTCACTGCAGTGTGGATATAGACTTAGCCGAATTTTAGTTTTTAAAGTACCTTTCAACCTATAAACAGTTATCAAAATGCCCTGTATGTCTTTTATGCAAATCCTTTTCAAGGGTAACCTTGGAGATACAGCTTTGATGTTCCAGCCAGCCTCCTATAACTATATGTTTTATTTTGGTCAGTTGTGCAAACTCAGTGTTTTGCACATAAACAATTTCACAGGTACCTTAACTACTCAGTGCTTGTCAAATGTTAGGTAGGGAGGGTCTACCCAATGCAAAGACACATGGATAGAAAAGCAATATCACTTGCTTTTTTCTACAGAATATATCTGTTGAAGAATATTGCACTGACCATATAGAGTATTGCTACAAAACCACAGCTTTTCCCACAAAAACCAAGAATTATGTTCAGATGAGGGTCAAATATTATAGATTGTACCATGTTGTACGCAGTATTCATTTGTCTGAAGAAAATGAGTCAGAACAGGCCATGACATCATCCCCCCTACCCCCTGGCGGGCTTTATTTCGAAAGGAAATGATTCACTGCACTTTCTTTGATTGCATTGGCAACCTGGATGCCAACATCCGACCTTTGAAGCAAGCAGAAACACTCCATGATATCTTCAATGGCTGCAGTGAATCAGCACCTCAATTAAATGTCTCATCCAAAATAGACCAACTCTTATGACATAGCAGCTCCATTCATTGTGCTGGAGCATTTTTTTCTATTTGGTCTAGATGGAAAACTGCCTCCTACCGGCCCACCAACACCACCTCCAGAAAAAACATGTTTTCCCAGGAGCACTCCGTCATTTAAGCAGCTGCCAAGCTCTCTCCCAGTCAGCTTCACTGATCAGGCAAGAATAGGCCGCAGGGTGGTATGGCTGTAGGCATACAGACAAAATTTTCCCAAAGTTAGGCTAATTTAGAAATAGAAATTGATTAGGTCAGGGAGATCAGAAACAAGGAGGGAGGGAGTAGGTGGCTGAGAGTGAAACAAAATGTGTGTGTATGCGTGTGTGCGTGAGCAAGCGTGAGCGCCTGCGTGCGTGCGTGCGTGTGTGGGGGTGGGAGTTCAAACGTAAAGAGCCGACTCAACACTTAATAGCGAACCACTGCAGCGCCGTTGTCTTGTCTTGCCCACGAGAGAGATCTGCAGTACTGCACAGCAGGGGCGGAGGGTGCTAGCAAGCTGTACTAGAACTGTTGCGAGCTCCAGCCACGGCGCGAGGCACAGAGGGGACTAAGTGAATCGAAGGTACTGTGGTGACGCACGCACGCACACGCAGAGAGGACAGTAGCGGTGGTGTCAGTACGCAATTCAGAATCGAAATGTTAAATCAGTAATTGCATTCTGTTCGACCTGTCGAAGTAAGTTAATGCTTTAGTCGTTTCTGTGGTTTTAGAAAAGAAGACCGGACTTCTGAGAAATGATGTTCCTCTATTAATTTTTTGTTGTTGTTGTTGTTGTTGTTATTTTTCAGTAATTTTTAAAAATTGAAATCGTTATCATATTGTACATGTTGTGATCTTTTGTGGGTTTGTATAATTGTTTTTCATTAATAGCCGTGGATTAAAATACTTTTGGATTACACAGAAGAAAAGAAATGCCTTTACACCCGCCCCTCCATCAAACTCTCACTTTTAGGTTGTCATGCCGTCCTAGAGTGTTATTGCCCTATGCCATTGCGGCATAGTGACGACTTACAAAGCGAAACGTTCTTTCAGACATTGCTGGACATGCACTGCGACGGATATTATTTATTCGTCGAGGTGTTTAATTAAACTTGGTTTAGTGGTTAATTTCTGTTGCCTCCGGAAATGTTTGTATTGTCCTAGCTTTTATAATCCCTTGTCTTTCTACCTCCCCTATCGCTCTCTACGCCTCGATCGCTCGCCTGTCTCTTCCACCGATTCAGTGTTTTAAACACCCGAGAACGAAATGTGAGTATTCCAGCATTTCATTTATACATCAGTCTATTTTCATAAGTATGTTCTTGTTTGTATTGCTAGCATAATTACCAGAAAACATAATGTGACGTTGTTTTGTTGTGGCACAACTCTTACAGTTTTTATTATTTTCACTGTTTGCAAAGATACTTTGAATTATGCATTATTTGAGGCTGTTATCTGTATGAGTCATTCCAATAGTAGTAATGATGAAAATACATCTGTTTCTCTCCATCTATCATATGTATTTAATTGTGTATCCATACAAGTCATAATTGATTTGTATCTCCTAAAACCATGAGAATGCCCTACTTTAATTTAATTGCTGTTTTTTAGCTGGTACACACATTGGTTATACTGTTCAGAAAATATGTATGTTTTGTTGTGGTGGCACAGAATCATCTATCTTTATTCAAAACAGCCATAATAATGGTTTAGCATTAATTTAGCTATTGACTGTACTCATTCATCCACCATTGAAAAAAATCTATATTTAACATTAAGGATGCATTTGTGTATGCAGTTGATTGATGGATGATGGATCTTTTATTATTGTGTCACCGCCATTTGTACAGTTCTGCTGTACAGTCGGCTAAGTTCGTCACAGTCTCTGGTGTGCTTTTTCACTGTATGCCTCCTGTATCAGTATGCGCTGATTCTGTATGCACTGTGGCATCCAGTCTAGTCTGGCCGGGTCTGACCACGGAGCTTCGGCTCTCTGCCTCTCCAGGTCCTCCCCTGCCCCTGATGCTGCTGCCCCGGGAGGGGCTCCAGGAGGACCCGAGGGAGAAGGGGGTCCCCCGGCGCCTCCCCCGAACCTCACCAGCAACCGAAGGTTACAGCAGACGCAAGCGCAAGTGGACGAGGTAGACGCCGTGGTGGAATGAAGGACAGAGTGGGGAAAAGGGGGAAGCCTTGAATGATGAGGGCTGGGTAGTGGTGGTTGGGGGGGGGGGGGGGGGGCATCTTGAGGTAGAGAGGGTAATTAGTGAAGCATAGATCCTTGCAACACCTATTGGTCTCCAGCAGTCCTGAAAACGGTGTTTTCAGTTAATCTAGTCCTAGAGCGTCAATTAAACGGATTTTTTCCCCCGCCGCCACTGTGTGTGGAATATTAAGTCTCTCCAATCCTCCCCAGGTGGTTGACATTATACGAGTGAACGTGGACAAGGTGCTGGAGAGGGACCAAAAGCTGTCGGAGCTGGACGACCGGGCCGATGCGCTGCAGGCTGGGGCCTCGCAGTTCGAGAGCAGCGCGGCCAAGCTCAAGAACAAGTACTGGTGGAAAAACTGCAAGGTTCGTTCAAGCTAAGCAGCCATTGCCATCTTCATTAATGCTGTGGTTGGCAACAGCGCCGCAATGGAGCAGGGCCATGAGACAGAGTGCATTTTGCATCCGAGTGCTGCCAAACCACCCATAGTGCGTAACACTCTATCGCTCAAGCACCCATTTACAATAATAATGAATTATAGTCTGAATAATAATAACAATAAAATGCCATAGTGGCTTTCTAAACCCTGACCAAATACAGGAGCTTTCCTACTAGCCACCTTTGTGTTCTACCATCTACCATCTACCACATATATTTCTCCCCTCTAGCCTCTGACTATCACTGTGAGTGTCTTCCTGCTGCAACCTCTTTTCCCATATTACATTTCTGGTCCATCCATCTGCCACGCCACCCCTCTCACTCGCCATCAATTGCTAAGCCACACTGCACCCAGACAGATGGCTGGTCCATTGCCCATCCAATCACACACCCCAGTTCTGGGTGAAGAAAAAATACAGAAATCCCAATCTGGATTACAGACGGAAGGGATTATGATCCAGCTGTGAACCATGATGTAACTTCTACAAATCATCCTCTCTTCCCCCATAACCTCTCTCTCTCTCTCTCTTTCTCTCTCTCTCACACAATCTGCCTCATCCAGTCTCGCTCACCTCCCTAAACTCCATCCCTCTTAATCTCTTTCATCCGGCCTTCCCCCCCTTGGCAATTTATCTCCTCTTGTGTAGTCCCTATTCTCCTGTATCACTTTTTTGCCTTCACTGCACTACACATTGTGTTTCTGTCCCTCAGATGCTAAAATTAAAATCCAGTTTGCCTGTTGCAATGGAATGACACATCCATATGTATCACCAACACAGCTATAGACGGTTCCATACTTTGTTAGATTATGGTGCAGTGTACTTTGCAAATATGTATAATGCAGTTACATTACATCCTGTCAGAGGGGCTTGCTTTGAAAAGTTTTAAGCCAATAGCATGATGCTATTTTGCTGAGCATTTCCGTAGCTAGTCAACATTAAGTTTGACACTAATGTATGCATGCAATTCTTCATCTGTCACACGAAAAACGATGTAATCAATGCCAAGAGTTAGAGAGAAAAACTGCAGCAAAAACTGAAATATGTCCTTTATGAAACTCAAATTCAAATGAACTTTAATAAATGAGATGGATTGGAATAGGGAATGAAATTTGTCTTTCCTCCTTTCAGATGATGATAATGATGGGAATCATAGGTTTCATCTTGGTTGGAATCATTTTCTGTGAGTACTCTTTTCTTAATTTAATTTATGGTCTAATTAAATCTCTTCTTTTCAGGAAGTGCTTTCCTTTTTATATGGTCAGTGCAGTTAAATTAGGTTGTTGAACATTTCCATGTTTGACTGCAATAGGTAGCTTTTATTGTAGTCTATAATAGGATTTTCCAACAAAATAATGATTTTTTTCAATTTTTTGTTTGCCAGATAATATTGCTGTCACAAACTCTGTACCATTGGTTCTATAGACTATATACCAGGGGTTACTATAGGATAAGGAATCACTGTAGTTACTGTAAATGATCTGTCTAATATATCTCGACAATAACAGTTTTAGCTTGAAATATGAACCACAACTTATATTTCAATAGGTGTCACCAGTTGTGCTTACACTGCCATGCCTGGAAATAATGAGCTCTAAGTCATAGAAGAGTCCATTTTTAAAACAGTATCTGAAGCATCTAAAAATCTGAAATACTTTTAGCAATAATACATACCCATCACATCTGATATATAGGCTTTTATGACATTAATAATTTTGTTGGTGGTCAAAAATGCCAACACGACCAGACTAAGGTATGCTTTCATTTTCTAGGTTTGCTTGAATTTTCAGTTTTAATTTTAAGTGCTGTGGAAATTGGTTTGCCAAACAACAAACCAATTTGAGTTTTCCCAAAAGAAATAAAACTATTTGCAATTATTGGAATACCTAGCACATTTTTTAACATTTTTTAAATTTTTCATCGCGCCACCAAATTACTTTGTAAGCACATGATTTTGATTATGAACACACAAGAGCAAAAGAACCATCAATATTTATATTCAGTGTACAAGTCTGCTATGTCTTGTACTGGAAGTTGCTTTGGAAGTTCATCTGCTAAATGAATGTTATGTAATGTAACATGCCTGTACATGCCTTTGCTCAAAGAAGTTAATGAATTTAAACAAGTGTTAATCTGTTATATCAGGGTGAGGCAGTTTTGTTTATTTATAGTGCTAATGACTATTCATAGTACTAATGACTTAACTCTTCCATTGTCACTACCCACACAATGTGTTAACCCTTGTTAATGTTATTATAATGTATTTTTTCCACGTTTATTATCATTGTCCATGTGAAACCTTTATGTATATTTAATTGTTGAATGCTGTGTAGTGCCCAGCGCAGTCAGTATGAATGACATATTCTGTTTTCTCTTCAGTATATTTCTTCTATTGAGCTGGTCTCATGATTGAAGAATGCAGTCGCAAGACGGTGAAAGTGAAGGAGAAAACACAACTATGAGTTACATTCCCTGTCCTGTCCGTGTGTCAGTCTCTCCTTTCCGTCCATCCACCCTGCGTGTAGTTGTGAGACAAAATCCTCTCCAGGGTTTCCCTCGCCAGGTCATCCTCTCTCTTTCTTCTCTTCCCTTGTTCTTGCTCTCTGTCCGTCTCAGAGCCTAATGGCCCACTGAAGGAGGACAGAGATGAAATGTGGAAAAGGGAAAAGGGAGAATAACAAGAGACAGAAATTAAATCGAGAGAAAAAAAGACAGAGGGAGAGAGTGGGAAGGGGCTGGAAGCAGCCTCAGAATTTTTGTTTGTTCATTTTAATCAATCCAAAGTGAACTACTACCTGTTGCTAGCATCCTACATTTGTAAATGAACGCTGACGTCCAGATCCACGTCTTGTCACTGCTACCATGATGAGTCTGAAATGATGGCAACTATGGTGATCCTTTTTGTTGTTGTTTGTGCTTTCATGTGAAACACGTCAGTTTAGCTGTTTGTTTTTAGAGATTTATTTTCTGCAGTTTCATGTCTCCTCTTGTTCTTTCCTTTATTGCCTCTAGTTCTTTCTCTCAAATGCAAGACCAAAAACGAGTAAGGGCAAGACAACAAAGAAAGAACAGGGATAAAATAGAATAGGCAGTAGAATAGAGTAGAGAATAAAGAAGTTGTCTGAGCTTCTCAACCACTGTCAGACAGTAAGACAGTTTGGAATGGCAAAAAGAAAAAGGGAATTACTAACGTATTATTCACATGTTAGAGTGAACAGTTCTGGGAGTGTGTGATTAGTGTGGCATCCTCTCGTAATGGTATAGATATATCAGATCATCCTAATTTATGTCTGGATTTGAGTGAGTAGTACCAAAGGAAATATAGCAACATAGTTCTGATAGCTGTTAAAATGCACTGTAATGAATTGCAAATGTTCTGATTAATATTACTATTCAACTCTCGATTATTCAGAGCACGATTCTCAATCCTGCTCCTGTGGGCTCCCTGCTCCACACGTTTTCCATCTTTCCCTGCTCCACCTACCTGACTGAACTCATCAGTGGCACTTTTGATTAGCTGAGCACACCTGATTTAATCATGAGCGTGTTAATCACACTAATCAAGTGTGTTTGGAGCAAGGATAGATAGAAGATATGCAGGACAGTGGGCCTCCAGGAGTAGGACTGAGAAACACTGATCCATAATAGGGGGGGGGGGGACGTTGATGTCTCAGATGATCCAAAATCATGGACAATGCAAATTACTTGAATTTTGCTGTAAAGACAGAGTAGATGTGGTTCAGCTCATTGAGCACTTTAGTAAAGAAGGAAAAGATTAATACCACGCTAGCTACAAATACAGCAGCTAGGCACATTGATAGATATTATACATGGCAAATACATAAATAACTGACTTGTGTTTTTTAGATTTAACAATAATTGTGCTAATGGAACACAACCTAGTTAGCAGTAACATTAGTTAATAATTGCAAAATAATGCATCATTTAGCTAGTCACTCTTATTTGGCTAGTTAGAGAATAACCCTTGCTGCTACCCTCACCTTTGCTACAAGTGGAAAGCTTTACAGCAGCTATTTGAGATAAGCTGTTATGTTTTCTCTGTATTTAAGTGTATGTGTGTGCATTTATATGTAAAGAAAGACAGTAAATATATTTTGAAAGATACACTGACTAATGCATATACAGCATATTTGTATGTATGTATATATACTGAGATGTCATATGGGTTGGGCTGCAACAGCCCCAGAGTTGTAAATTAACATTTTGTTAACCCTGACCAAACGTGTACTTGTGTGCCATACCAAGCATCTGAGTATGTCCCTCACCTGTATGTTAGAGTCTTAACCACTTTGAACAGTCAGATGCTAAACAACCCTCCTACTAGATGAAAACAAATTCTGGCATTGGTGTATCAGATAGGCTAATAGCAGTGAAGCTCTAAAGATAGAAATAGAGAATAAAGTAAATAATAATAATAGTAATGAATCAAAATTCATTGGCATACCCACAGACCATCCCAGTTTCAGCTATACATGCATTACAATTAAAATTCTCGATCACTCACTATACCTTCAAGTCAGTTCAAGAAATCAAAGGATTAGGTCCTCTTTGCTATGCACCAAGTTATCAATTGAATGTAGCTAATGTAATGTTAAGCTATTGTTTGAGATAGCTAGCCAGTACAACTATAGATAGATGATGACAGGTAGTTAGCTAAGAAACTAGCCTGCTGCCGTGAACACCAGCCAGCTGTTTTTCTATAGTAGTTACTGAACTAGCATTGGATTTTGCCAACAGGAAATCATCCAGATAGGTTCGGATCTCACTAACCATTTGCTTTATGTTAGCTAGATAGCTTTGGCGAGTAGAATACAACAATCTGACACCCATAAAATGTACCTCAGCTATTCTAAGAAAATGTAGACACAAATACTGTTGTAAATACAATGATAGAACAGGAAAAGGGTATTTTTTAGTTGGGAGCTAGATGATGGGGCCCACATTACCAAAAACTACTACCATACACTTGGCGATTGGTCTCAGTGTGAATTTTATGTTTCAGACTCAAGGAGTTTAACTCAAGGAGTCAATCATATTTTTGTCAACAATGGAAAGACAATGGTAGCATGTGAAAACCACACTTAGCTGCATTTTAGTTAGAATTAAACCTTCCACTGCAACATTTTTTATGTTGTGGACAGTTTTGACATGGTCAGCTTAGTGACATTCGGTTAACTCACAGCTAAATGAAATTTTTAAAAATCAAAAAATAAATAAATCTCAGGTGTTTCTTGCAACCGACCCGTAGTGCTCAGATATGTATTTTACATACACAGCTATTAAAAATGTTTGTACTTATTGAAATGGTTTGATAAAGATACACCTAAGGGCAGCCAGGATTCAGTGTGTAACGTCTCATGTGTAACATAACGGGGATAGCGGTTTGTTCACTGAACGTTTATTTGTTTGAAGGAACTGCAGTGTACCAGTCAGCATGATAGCACTAGTAGGTCCTGTTGTCCACGGCTGTGTAGTGGAAAGTGTGCCTTAAGGAGCAGTGACGTAGCCACTAGCAGGCTAGCAGGACCATGTTCTTGGAACTCATCAAACCATCAGATATCATTTACACATTGTGCATCATTTCCTGGGCCATGCCATGCCATGCATGTACCTATATAATTTTTTCTCCTCTATATTACCTATTAGTTTATGAATCAACTCCTTAATGTACATTTTTCACTCTACTTCTATTTTAGAAAGCTGTATTAGTCTCATTAAATATTGTGTCATACATATGCAGTGTGTCGTAGGTTGAAGTTATTTGCTCATAACAGATACATTTTTTTTCCCCAAACATATCCATGGAACAATTAAAATAATGATATCCAATATTTACATTTTGGCTTTATATAAACTGTTGTTCCTGTCAGAGAGACTGTGACACATTGTAAACAGTATTTGTGAAAACACCAATATGTATGCATAGCTTTTCAGAACGAAACTGATGTTTTCGATGATGAAAGCGCAATTATAACAAAATGCTGTGAGGTGTGCTGGTGAATTACTGGAACTGTTGCATGTCATTCTGCTTACCAGTTTTGCTGATGCTAATAAAGAAACATTTATTCTGTACCTCTGTCCATGACTTTTTATTCTGCACGTCTGACCATCTGCACGCAAAAAAGCTTATAGCCTGGATCTGTAGATGTCTATCAGTAATACATAATAATTATGTACAACTTCAAATGCCCTTTATTGCTGAGTGGCTCTATGGTTCATCTAACATTGATAAAGTACTTAATTTTATTACTTGCATTTACATTTACCGGTGTAAATACACACTTCCTTTCATTAAATACATACATTACATCTATTACCTACATATACATACATTAACACAACGGAATAAATAAATAAATACATTCATGTCGACTGTAGTGTCAGTCTTAGAGCACCGGCACAAACGGAAACAAAACATTTGAAAAGCATTCGCAGTCATTAATAGTAACCAAGTTAGCGCATACAAAAAAAAAAATGTTTGACGTCGCTGACGTCATTGCATCCGCGAGGAGATTCACGTGATTCGCTACTGTCATATGACTGAAGTTCAGATTCGAATAGATTCGCATGAAGTGTCGGTACCTCATGGCTGCGAGTCGAGTGAATTGTTTGTCAGTTTCGGGGATTCTCTGTGTTATGATACTGTTATCACGAGGAGACAATGTTCGGTAAGTTGGCTAGCTATGCTTTAACATTATGTAGCTATATTGTCTGTCTAGATTACCGAAAGAAAATGCTGCCGTAAAATAACCACTGATCTCGTAGCCTACTATGAAGCTAGCTAGCCATCCTAAGTGGTAATTCAATGGCAGGGCGAGTGCAGTAACGTTAACTGTAATGCATAAGCTAACTAGCTAGTTAGCTTGCTAGAAATACCTATATTAGTATGGATATAGTATATATGTTATAGCATTAGTTAAAGTGAAAGTTAAAAGTTATGGTGCGCTAGATCCACAGCAAAAAATTGGTCTTCGCTGAGCTTGCTGTTAATAACAGCTTCTGTGTGGGGGCAAGATGGGGTTTCTTAACCCACAGCCACAACGAGGCGGGTCTCTTGAAGGTCTCTTTGGAGACGTTCGCTTGTTGTTTTCAAAACTGTGCTTTTGCGGATCGATTAAGTGAATCTGGCTGTGTCCCCATTCAAGGGTCAGTTTCACAATTCGCCTTAAACCCCCCAGTAAGGACTGACGTAACATATCTGTGTGATCAATACAACGCAGGGGGGGGGGGGGGGTCAGTAATGTATGAACACTTTCGTAGTAAAATGCATCAGATTAGCAAATTGTATCTTTCCTGTTGTTCAGTAAATCTACAACACTTTGTCAGAGTAATCCTAAATAATGCGTTAATTCATATTGGCAGACTTTGCAAGCACTTTCTTCTTCGTTTCCTTGTGGGGCGGGGGAGTGGGCGGTACCCCATCTTGCCTTCGGTTTTCTGCGGCATCATGTGGCAAAGCAGCGTGTCAGTTATGTCAGTAATGAACAGAATTCCTGCCTCCTTTTTATGGGAGGCAGGTCAGGTTTAGCCTGAGTAAGGGAGCGTGGAAATGTCATCCCAGAAACCTCAATGCACAACCTGACCACTGGGTTATTCAGCAGCCTAGTTCAGGGCTGGTTTTGAGTCATTGCAACAGTTTGGATGAGAACAGATCTAGGGGACTTTGGGGGTGATCGGTCTGATGGTCTGTGTTGGGATCACATATTTCTCCCCAGGTGTCTAGATGCATTTTCTAAAACGCTGCATGTTATATTCTCTATGTCCAGACTGAGTGTGTGTTTTTCTTAAATTGTTCCTGTTACGTCCCCAGACTGGGGGGTAGGGGGTGGGACACAACAACCTTGGCCCACAGCGAGGTGTGACCCCCTCCTCTGACTCCAAACCAAAGAACTGTACCCCTATACCCTCATCAACAGCAACACTTCTTAGTGTATTAAAATTAATATTCGCTGAATTTCCATATGGTCACCCAGCTGAGAGCTCATACATACTCACGACACCTCTCTTTTACCTAACCTGTTTGACTTCAGATAATTTTCGAACCAGGCTTCATGACTACTTGTCACTGACAACTTAGGACAGTTAGGATAATGACATAGACAATTATTCATCCGTATTCTGACAGAGTCAGAGTGTTTTGTGAACATCTGCCAACTTTGAGACTTTGATCCCCTCAGGTATCGCTACATTAGTCATCATTAGTTCGTGGTAATGTAGTGCCCTTGTGATATTACATTTTTTTACGACTTTTAACAACAGTTGTCTTTTACGTGTCTTTGCAATTGATTGCTGTTCTGTCCATTTTTTGTCTTTTGACAGAAATTCTTTAAAAGAAGACCTCTTGCAGCCATACCCCCAGTCCCAGAGACACGGGCCTTCCCATTCGCATCGGTTTGTGAGGGACTGTCAGTACGTCAGGTTTGGGAACGTCACTCATGAAACCTGGAGAGGTAGCCATGACACAGGATTGCCCGTGGCTGAATCAAAGATATTCATTTCAGCCATATCCTCTGACTTTGGAAAGCCCAGGTGGGTCACTGGCCACATGACCTTTGTTAAGAACCCTCTGCGGACGTTTTCGGTCCTGGAACCGGGTGGACCAGGAGGCTGTGAGAGTCGCCGCAGGGAGACGGTGGAACAGACTTCCAGACCAAAGAAGTGCCTCTTTGCCCAAAATGGCGGTTATTTCAACACGAAGACTGGGGAGTGCCTGGGGAATGTGGTGAGCGATGGGACTCTGGTGAAAGACAGCAAGGGCGTACAGAACGCTCAGTTTGGGATCAGGAAGGATGGGACATTAGTTTTCGGGTAAGAGAATCTGTCTGTCTGTGTATATGTCTGTCTAGCTGTCAATCTAGCAAGTATATCCTTAAGCTGTGATTTTACTGTCTTGTTAGCTTGTAACACATGCGATCTGAATGTCTAATTGGAAACAAGAAATTCCAGATCAATATTATGTTCTGTTTATTTTATTTAGTTTTTAGCAATTCCAATGTGGTTTTTCAACTGGTTACTTGATACTGTACATCTTAAAGTGATCATTTGGAATAGATTTCGGTTTCAGATTTCCTCTGAAAACTTAAGAAAATGGAGTACTGTGTCTTTAAAGAAGCATATTGTCTGTCAAAGTGAGATGTGGCTCCAAGTTTGCCTAACCCTAACTGCAGTACATGACATATGCAGGTTCTGCTTTCGCTGCAACTGTTGAAATGTTGCGTGCAAAATGCGTGCATATGACCGCAGTTAGTCTTTACTGGCGTCTATTACAGAAAGGCAGACTTGTTTACTGCTTTTATCTTTATTGCATTTTGTTTAACACCCTGAAATGGTATGATTTAAAGAGAGACATGAATACATTTGAATAGCTGAGAGTGTCTCAGTCATCATTGGGAGTCAGTCTTTTTTTATGCTGTGTCAGGTGTGGGTATGACTCAGACTCTCAGCTGTCTGTGTGTCTGTCTGTTTGTCTCACTTTGCCCTCAGCTACCTGTCCGAGGAAGACGTGCTCGACAAGGTCAACCCCTTCGTGCAGTTAGTCAGCGGGGTGGTGTGGCTTCTGAGGAATGGAGAGCCCTACATCAACGAGAGCATGGCGGCGGAGTGTGAAGAGACTCAGGAAACAGGTGAACCCAGGGAGGATTCGTAGAGACAAGTGTACAAGTGTATTGTGTGTATTGTATGCCAGTATACATATTTATGTTATGATGTCGTGTGCCTCATTGGAAATGCATTTGTTTGTAGGGCATTTCCATAGATTTGTTAATGCCATGTCTGCAAGGACAGCCGTGGGACATGATGCAGGAGGGAGGGTGATTCTCTTCCATATTGATGGGCAGACGGAAATCAGAGGGTAAGCCTTCATGGATCGGATCTTACTTATGTTCACAGATCGGAATGAGACTAGCTCTACGCGGTATCAGTACTGACATGTGTCACTGTTGACCTGCCTTAGTTGGAAGTCCACTATATCTGAGGCAAGGCAGAGGTATTTTGACAGAATATTGACATAAGCAGCCAATATTTTGGTCATCTTCTGATACACTAGTAGGTTAGCTTGGAACCCAGGTGATTCAAGCAAAACTCATGCTAATTAAGTGAACAAGCCAATGACATTTTCAATGCTTACTTCAATGCTTAGCTAGGTTAGCTAATTTATATTTATATAAAAACTATGCAAAATAAGCAGATCTAGGGCTAGGCAGCAATAGAAACTTTAGGGTAGTGATCACTTGTCCTTAATTTTGACATTTCATTGAACAATCTGAGATTAAATTAGACGTTACCCTTGAATTTAGAAACAGCTCCTTTTACCTTCCATCAATGCACTCGCATAAAACATAGCCAAAGCTGAATGTGATCGTGGAGAGTGTCCATGTCCTGGCTTACTAATAAATCACAGTCTGGGGCATGACCACTGAAGTCTGCCAAGAATCCTGCATTTACACAAAGAGACTGGCTCAGGAGGAGGTAGAAGGAAAAGCTGATTGCTACACTGAGTCACAACCAGTCTAGCCGAATATATGGTGCAGTACTGGCTGCAGTACATTTTGTTGCTGTTGTAAACTGTTCTAGGAAGTGGAACAAGTGTAAAGACTTCTACTTCAACATGAACAAATGCAAAGCTCATGTTCCTGCCGAATTCATCGGGAAAACCTGGACCCACGATACTTCACACAGACATGGGTGGGGGTGGGGTTTCATACGGCTGCGATCAAATCGCTAACCACCATTTGCATCAAGCCAAATTTCCCCACTTCCTTTTTGAAGTGAGCGGTGTTTTTTTTGTTCACGTGTCTCAAAGAGCTCAAAGACAAGAGGCCAGTTATAATTTTCATTGAGGCAAACGTGCATATGCAAATGTGATCCTTCATTCATAGGCGTGTCAGGGGTCTGTAGCACTTTAGTGGTGGGTGAGACTGATCGGTTGAAATGCAAACTGCCATATTTGGGTAGTATTTGAACACAGCAGTTAAACCAAAACCACATAGCTCAGGGGCTTGTACTCTCCTTCAAATGTTTTCAGAAGTCCTGGGAAATAGAAACATTACATCATTTTAATGTTTTTCTGTGTATGTATTGATTTCCTGTTCTTTGGTCCAAATTGTCAAATTGAGGCTGTTAGCCTTTTATTTGCCACATACATTTCTAACTAGTTAAACAAAGTGGATCGTTGATGGCTTTGAGGAAAATGTAGTAGCATGTAGTCACAATGGTGACGGTGATGTGCTGTCTGTCCCCTGCAGGATGAATCTGTGGGAGGTGGCAGACTTCCTGAAGAAACAGGGTGTTATTAATGCCATAAATCTAGATGGGGGGGGCTCTTCTACTTATGTTGTCAATGGATCGCTGGCAAGTTACCCTTCAGATCACAGGTATTTCACAGTAAACTGCATTATCCTTGTTCAAGTTTATACATGTTTAACTTGTTTGAAGCCGTAAGCAATATTAAACATTTGAAACTGTGATCAAATAAATTTTAAAGGATATTCAGCCAGAGTGAACTTTGCAGTCCATGTTAGATTGCAGTGTGTAGCAGGCAGACTAATAGCACTGTGTCATCTTGTATAAAGCCTCGATCCAGAGCGGGTAGATGATGAAAACTTTGCTGTTTGACTTTGCTGTCAGTGCCAGAGATAACATGTGGCGGGTCGCGCGTAATGTGTCCACGGTGCTGTGTGTGCATGAGCCCTGGTGTGAGCCGGAGGACTGCAGCGGCCACGGGGAGTGTGTGGAGGGGGAGTGCGTGTGCCACGCGGGGTGGAGAGGTCCCACCTGCAGCAACCTGACCTGCCAGGCCCCCTCCTGTGGCGACCACGGGCTCTGCAGTCAGTGTGAGTGGCCAACAGCTTTTAGTCCTTTCTGTTCTCTCCATGGAGCAGCAGTATAGCAAAGTGGTAAGGAGGAGGAGGTTGCTGGTTTGATTCCTCGCTGGGGCACTGCTGTTGTACCCTTGAGCAAGGTACTGAACCCAGAATTTCCTCAGTAAATATCCAGCTGTATAAATGGATAATGTGTAAATGGGGGGAAAAAATAGTAACTGATGTAAGTCACTCTGGATAAGAGCACCTGCTAAATGCCAATAATGTAGTAATAATAACAATAATGTATAATGTAATGCACACGTTTCAAGGTATGAACAGTCACAGGAATGTTTTAAATACATTAACTGGATTGACGTTGGCATGGCATATGACAGATAATGCAGGTTAAACTTGCTGTATATCCAGGAATGATATCACAGTCAGATTCACATTAGACATTAGATAAATCTGATTGCTAAGAGGCGCCTTTTTGACTCGGTTTCGATTTGTTTGCTCTGAGGCTGAGACACAGGAACTGAAAGGGGAATTGTTTCCTTGGCTGTCATTCAAAAATCATATTCTCTCTTTGGATTTCATCCAGATGGGTGCATCTGTGACGCTGGCTGGAAGGGGAGCAACTGCAGTGAAGGTAATCAAATCTGCATAATATGAATTTTTCAAATTATTTTGAGTGCTTTTGTGTATAGTACACAGTATCTATAACTTGAAAAGAGAGAAGTGTGTAGCTAATGAATATGCTGTATATATCATACCGCACAGTATGCGCTGCAGTGAAATTTGACTTCGGAGGGTAGGAAAGGACAGAGTCCTGGTCAGACCATGAGTGTCCGTGCTGTCGCAGCTGTGCCTCATTATGCTGACTGTCACCCCTGCAGAGTGCGAGCCCGGTTTCTACGGTGACGGCTGTAACCAGACCTGTGCGTGTTTGAACGGGGGGGTATGTGACTCAGTACACGGCGGCTGCACCTGTCCCGCTGGCTTCCATGGGGTCTCCTGTGAGCAAGGTGGGTGAGGACCGCACCTTAGGCGTAAAACAAAGTATATGAATGGGAATGAATAATCACAAGTGACCCTTGTACATTCTCACATGCTTCAAGTCATACAACATATCTGATGGCTACACAGCATTAATAATAACCTGATTGAGGCATTTCCTCCTTCGAAATATAGGGAAGCTCTGATTGAGAACTGTGAATGAACTGTGGATAATATTAGCACAGATACTTTGACTAAGACTTTTTGTCTTTCTTCCTTATTGTGCAGTCACATGTGAGTCATAATGCCAAGCCAGACTGGAAGTATTCTATATTAAGCTTTCTTTGGTGGTTGGGCTAGGCCGCCAGTCGTAAAGTACAAGGTAGAATAAGAAGTAACACTCTGATATTTAGAAAGTATTGAATCCAGTGGACATATCAGAGAAAAAGAAGTTGTTTAGTAGCATTGAGGTGGTGACTTTATTAGGTCTATCACAATCCATAATTAGTGTCAGATTAGTTCAGACTAGTACACACCAGCACCACATTTTTTGCAGATATTGCTCTTTTGAGTTTCCCACAATTCTTGGAGAGGTGTGGTGCATGCACTCTGAAATATTTCTTTGGTTTATCATCTGAGATTGTGTGGTGTCAGGTCCTACGAGCACAGAAAATTGCTGTTCTCTTCACCTTACAGGCTGCGAGTGGATATCAGGCAGTCTAGATATTTTTGCTGATTCCTGTTCACGGTATCATTTCACAAGCAGACAGACTGCCAACAGTAAATGAGAAATAACCACCCAACAGCATGCAACAGGTGCCAAAACACCCCTGTAGTTTTTCTGCAAGCAGTTGGTATTCCCTGTAGCAGATGAGGACTTTATTAAAATGACTAAACCACAGAACAGATTTATTAAAGTTGTTTTTTTTACCTTCCCAGTGAAGTACATAAAGCCATCTCAGGGGCAGAGAAGTCTCACTTTCATTCATCAGGTCCTGCTGAATCTGACACACTGTGCTGCACTTCCTCTCTCGGGTGAATTAAGTATAAGTGAGTGGGCACTTGATTTTTAGACTCCCAGCCGGAAGCCAGTCCTTTTTATGATCTCGGTATGAACCCCCAAAACATGGTCAGGTTGCTGTGTGGGACACGTGCACTGCAGATTTGATATTTTGGAGGCAAATGCTTGTGAGAGGTGTTCGTAGTGTGTCATTTATGGAACTGCTGGGTTTGTTTTTTTTTTTTTTTCCCACACAGCATGCCCTGTAGGCTTCTATGGGCTGAGCTGTGAGCAGGAGTGCCGGTGTCAGGACATGTGCCCTTGTGACCCAGTAACAGGAGCGTGCAACATCACCTACACTTGGAAGGTGAACAGCAGCATGCACAGAGGTACTGCATGCATTGGATAACACATGAATACTTGACAAGGAGTTTTTTTTTTGTCTTTATTATCATTGTTCACAATGCTGAAAATGATATCCCATGTCTAAATGCTCCGGTACAAGAATATTGATGTCATCACATTCAGATTTGTTCCGATTATTTTTTATTGGGCTACTTTTCCGTAAAGCAGCAGGGTTTATACACTTAAATGCTACCTCTTCCTAGACTACTTAATGTATTGATGTGCTGGTTTCTCAAACTTGTTGTTTTGAAGTTCCTCTTTTGAAGTTATTACACCCGTGGCATCAGTAACACTTTTCATTTTAATGCTACACTCTTGGAGATGTTGTCAAAGTGAGTGCTTCACATTTCTGGGGTATTTTTATGTCACTGAAGTATATATGTCTTTGTTAGGGATTTCGCAAGCTTGTGGCAGTATGCTTGTAACTTGAGTTGATATGAATGCCTTTGTTCACACAGCTGGCCACTGTTTGGCTACCAGGATGTTTAAAAGTTGGAAAGAGGAGGAAACTGCTCACAAACCCAGGTCTTATTTTGCAGAGTAAGTTTAATAAATTCCCACCAGAAAACTTTTCTTTTATGTGATTGGCGTGAGTGAGTTTTGGCAGAAAATCAGGTAAGTGTGGCGTGTCTGTCTTATATTTCATCATGTCAAAAGCAAGTTAGGCAAGTTGCAGTCAATAACAGTATTGCTGGGAAAGAAAATATCAGCAAATGTCTAAAGCACTGCCAGGCTAATGGTCCAGCTCCTTACCTGATTTTGACCAATGTCAGCTCCACTGGCTAATGAGCAGAGCCTATATATATTTTTCCTTCTTATACAGTCAGTCCTTTAGCAGGTTATATAACCACTCAGTACTTAAGGGGTCTGAGATGGTTAGGTTTTCTTTATGTCGGTTACAGTGTGCCCTTTGTAAAGTGGCTCCTAATTACATTACATTACATTACATGATTGTCATTTAGCAGCTTATCCAGAGCGACTTACATGGGTTACAGTTTTACAAGTTATCCATTTATACAGCTGGATACTTACTGAGGCAGTTGTGGATTAAGTACCTTGCCCAAGGGTACACTGCCACCAACATGCTGCACTAATTGACAATGAAAGCTCTTGATACAGGAGAGCCTGGCATTTAGCAGCCCTCTTCCTTTGGTTTCAGATCTACATGGATGGTCATCACTTCCGTTCTCAGCACTCTGCTCCTGGCCAGTACCGTCTGTAACCTGATCCAAAGATCCCGAAGCTCTGGAGCCCTTCTGCATAAGAATGATTACTCCTACGTGCCCCTGACGGAGGTGAACAGAAGGCTGAGCTTGGAGGACCTAACTGAACCGGCTTCACTGATGAACAACGGCAAGGGAAGGCTGCAGCAGAATGACTCTGACTCTCAGGACTCATCCTGACTGACACCAAGAGGGTAGGTGGTGACCTCCTTCTTGGTGATTTTTTCAGAAAGTGGACAGCAGGCTTGGCTGGCGTTTCCAGGACTAAGTACCTGCGAAGTGGGGCGCAGTGACCTGCAGGTCACAGAGGACCCCGTAGATGAACATATCAAACATCCAGATATTGAGGGCCTGAATACTGACTGTGGTCGTATAAGATAGCATGGACATATTGCTAAGAGTAGGGGGTCCGCAGCGTCTAGGACAAATTCCCAGTCTCATTCCAGTCATCAAATCATCCCCCGGTTTAATTAGCTTAATAAATCCCTTCCCAATTACCTCAGCTGATGTGTGGTAAGCGTTGTAGCGCAAAATGGTGGTTGTTCATCTCCCAAGTAGGTGTTAGTGATGGCTGAGGTGAGCATCCCCTCCCCTCCCCCCATACTGTAAAGCACTTTAAATTACGCAGGAATACAACTTATTGCATTTTATCTACTAGAGAGATTCTGTTGCTCTTCCTTAACACCACACAGTCCCACACTGTGAAGTCTTCTTTCTTTTTCAAATAATTCATATTCCAAATTCAAATTCTTGATGCTGATGTTACCTTCCATTTCCTGTCTAATTGTGATGTCTTGAATGTCTTAGCATGGCTGACAGGGAAGGGTAGCCACTTTGTTCAGAATATTCGCTTAGTCAGGCCCTCTCTGGAGATGCGCTGAATAGCCAACAAGCCATACCTCCTCCTGACCTTTTACTCTTGAGGACAGGCAGTGAAATTAAATGAATACATGAATTTGTTCTGACTCAACAGAGACCATTGTGGTGATCTTTGTAGACACACTTTACTCAGAGAGGCTATGATGTTTTTTTTTTTTTCTTTCTTACAGTCATGCTGTTTACCTAGCAGTATGCTATAGGTAAGGATTGATATGAGAAAGGGTCTTTTTATGTTGGCAGAGCTCTGAATGCATCAGATTTCAGACTGCTGCCCTGCTATGATATGATCCATAGCAGGGCAGCAGGGTTTCTGTTGCTACAGGAACAGACAAGGATTGAACTTAACTGAATATGTGGTCCCTTTGGCCCATGTATGACGGATAGATGTCTGTTATTGATTTCAGTTCTGCTACACAAACCGCAATATACCGACTGTGTACCATCTAATGTGAAACATTCACCACCAGTGAAGAATTGACTTTGACAAGGAATGCCATATTTTATTATTATATTATTATTATAGCCATAGAGTACGCACAATGTTGTATTTGATTTTCTTGCTTAAGGGAAAACTCTGATCAGAAATGTAGGTTTTATCTGTTTTATGATGTGTACCAACTGATAACATACCAAACTGCCCTTCTTCAGACTTTCTTCCTGTCACTGATGTAAGTTGCAAGTTGTTTAGACATCGAGTGAAAAGCAAGTCTCGTTTCAGTATGTTACCTTATATGAATGTCATTTCTAGGTTAGATTTAGTTTGGTTTTTTTTGTCTACATCATCTCTAAACATAGCCATCATCATCATGTAGAACCTCTCACAGGGCATTTTGATACTTTTTTTCTTGATGTCTTTAAGTGATCAGAGTGATATCTGTGGAAGAAGCAGCTGCTGGAGATGTTTTTTTTTTTTTTTTTTTTTTACCTTGTTCCTCATTCACTCAAATGAAAAGCTCTGGCTGGTAGTAAGGCTGGGTTGTATCCTTGACTGAAAGAGGCGTTTGGGTTTGGGTTGGGTTTTGAGTTAGAAGATGTGGCTTGGAATACTCATTTGCAGGTATAACTATGTGTGTAATATCTGCAATATTTTATCTGTTTTTGTTTGTTCATTTTCACCAGAGTTCCCATTTACCTTAGGCAGTGGTACAAAAAGTAACAAGTGAAATAATTGTTCATTTGTTTATTTGGGTGAAGGTACTTTGTAAAAAACATTCCTGAGGTTTTAATGCTGTGTAGATTGTACTGAAAATCTAGGTGCATGGTCTGTGCCTACTATTTAGGCTGTAGTAGACCCTTTACAATCATTTTGAAATGCAGTGCCAATGTTGCAGTTTGAAGTTACATTTTGTGATATTTGGATTAAGAATTGATTTTAGATGACTTTACAATCTGGATAACACCAGAGAGATCAAATAATGAAACTGACAGTATGGATGTGACACACCAGACAATTCAGAATTCATTCACATTTTCTTAGAATGAACTATGTTTATACTGGAGAGAAGAGAACTCTTTTTTTTCAGTCAGTATTGAACAAAGCACCTTAAAGTCTACATGAAGCATAAAGTCAGTTTACCATGGGGTTTTCATATTTCTAATCTCTGTACTTCTGTATATTGCCAAGGAAATGTCGTATAAAACAATATGGTGGCTGTGGAAATTTAGCATTTAATCACCAACGTGCAATGTATGTGGTAGCAGCATGTGGACGTGGCTTCTCCACCGACCCTCTTTACAGTGTCTCCTAGACTGAAACTGTCATTAACAGTTTACGTATGAATGGGTACCGATGCACCCTGGTATGGTGGAGATTGCCAGGCAACAGGACAACAAGCCCACCAGAATGGGTGGTGGCACAGAAGGTAAAAACCTGCTTGGATATTGTAGGAGTGGTGTAGCTGTTGGTGTAGAGGACATTTAACTGTTTCTCAACTATACCTGATGTAATTTGAAGGCGCTTCCACATTAGATCGACCCTGCCCGGCAGTATGTTAGCCAGTTCCAGATAAGTGGAAGTCATGGGACAAGCGAGACAGGAAGAAGGTGGTGTGTTGAGCGTGTGTAAATATTATAGCCAGAAAGTGCCCTTAATACGTACTCCTAGCTTGCATGACTTTGCTGTGAACTGTGCTGATTATACATGAACAATGTCTTTGCCATGGTCCCTCCAAAGACTAAAAAAAGCACAATTACCAGTATTTTCTCTTTATCTTTACAAAGTGAGCAAACACACAAATACATTGACTTGCAATAAATGAGATAAATGTGGATCTAGGGTTCAGCAGCTGTTCCGCAATAGGTGAGCCTGTATCTGTTGAAATACAAACCTCCACACTAGATCACGCTGTAGCAGCACATATTCAGTATAGTGAAGGTGGGTCTGTGGAAAGTGGGCTCGGATATCCTGTCTGTGAATGGGGCTGATTGCAGTCATTCAGCCTCACTGTTGAATTTACTCGCTTCCATTTGACCAGCTACACGTTTGCACTGGCAAACACAGGGGCTTATCCGGAGCGGAGCATGAGGACAAGGATGTCTTTGGTACAGCAGAGATGTGACACAACCCTTTCAATTTACTGCTGGATCGTTTTTTTATTATCTATCTGATCTATCATTTTTCTGTGCTGGACTGTTGTCTTGTATTTTCTTTATTTAAAAATTTCTCATGATTATTGCACTAGAGAATGGGTTATAAACATACATAATGTATATTTTGTAACTGAATAACATGAATAAAAGGGGTTTTACAGGTAATTTGCATTAGAACGATCTCAGGTAATTTTAAAAGCTAGAAATGAAATCTTGCTTCTCAGATTTTAACAAAGATAGACTGCTGTTTGAGGAGCTTGGTATTTAGAATGTATTGCCATCCTGCAATGATGTTTCAAAAATGTAAGTGGCCTCCATATTGGATGGCAGTTGCATGTGTTTAGGCATTGACTGCAACACATGCAAAATTTTAACCTTGTTTTAACTTTTTAAAATGCTGTATCCGCAGATAGTATTGTGTGAAAGATTGTAAAAAAAATTGTAAACTAATGTGACATGTCTTAATGTATACATGATAGCTAATAATCTTGGCAACTGTATGGTGAGGTAGAAAGCTAGCCGATAACATTAAATTACTTTGTCTTAAAGCTGTTTTAGTCATCGTCATCCTATTTGGAGAAAACAAATACATTGTGATTGTGTTAACTTGTATGTACAGGCTAAATGTATGTGCCATACACATGCTAAACTTGTTACGATTTGTTGGCTCACTGAAAATTGTTTCTAATATGCCATTTTGTAGAATGCATTTTTAAGTTGCAAATATTTTAAGTACTGATACAGATAAATGTAAAAAATGTAAATGTAAAAATTTTGACAATAATGGAAGGTGTTCCCTGAAGTTGATGTACATGCACTCATGCTCTGTAAGTTTCTATGCGTTTTCTATGTGGGGAAAAATGTGCCTTTTTCTTAGAACACAAAATATGTGCTAAGATTTTGTTATTGTATGAGAGTGAAATTCAGTACTTGGGAACCAAATATGTTTGATTTCATGATACAGGAAAGTTGTACATCAGGCTTAGTTTCAGTGTAGGGCCCTATGTTTTGAACATTGTGAACACTGAACATTTTTACATCGGTACTATTGTGTAGTTGTGTAATTTGTGGTCAGATTGTCTTTTCAATACACCAATAAACAAGACTGCAAGTTTGCATAGGACCTTACATAGTTTACACATTGGACCTGTGTCAGGCTATTCAGAATGTGTGTGTCTTCCCCCCCCCTCCCCCCTCTTCTTTTTTGGTGGGGTTTAGGGACATATCTCTGGTAGAGTCTGATCAGCTCTATTGCTCCACCCTCAGGAGGGTCTTGGAAATTAAAGCAGCAACACCTGACAAGATTACACTGTTAAATTGTTTAGCCCAGCAGATTCCTGTCCTGGGAAAAATTAAGCTGCATTCGGAAAACTGTTCACACTTGAAATATTAAAAAATTTAATGTAAATGAACATGAAAACAACACAAATGAGATTGTTGGAATGGTTTATTTTCTAAGTCAAACTAAAAAAATATATATACAGTTATTTTAAGTTTTTGTCCCATTTCGGCTAGAAGTAGAGCTTAGCCATGGCCTGGAGGAACTTCTTTTTCCTCTTCTGAGCGGCCAGCTGCAGCACCTCCTCAGGGTTGCTGGCGTTCAGCTCTGTCTGTCCAATCGCTTTTATCTGAGGAACGAAAGCCCCTGCTCAACAGTCCGCTTCAACACAACATTTCAGCGTGTGGTAAATGATCTAAGCAATACTGAGGATTACGTATAAGGAAACTTTGAAGGACTGAGTACTCACAGCTATTTGTCTCTTTTCGTTCTCCCCCCGTTTGTGGTGAATGTCTTGATACACTGTTAAGGAAGAATATATATATACACACACACACACATACACAAAAGGACTGTCCTTTAAAAAAAATCCAAGGTATTAGGCATAACTCAAATAATGACAAAACCCAAGTCAAATGCAAAGGATACGTGTGAGATACTCAAGGATTGTGACGTCCCAGACGTAGTCATAGAAGGAGTCCATGGCATCATGACTAAAAAAAGAAAAAAAAAAAATTATCTACAATAATTCCTGACTGTCTTGTAAAAAAAAATGAATCCCCACACCAAAAAAGGACAGAACACGCTACCTGCTTTGTTCTTGGAGAGCTTTAAATGCAGTCATATAGTCCACTTCTCTGAGAAACTGGCAAAGAACTGCAACCTATATAGCATGGTGAACAGAGAAAACAAGGACTCCCTTTAAGGCAAAACTAAGGGCCATTTATAATCTATACATCTAATGCAGAACAAAGACATGTGGTGTGTGCTTTACAGATAATCAGGAGCAAGGTGAGAAGACAGGTAAGCTTTGTTTTTTTTTTTATGAACATCACAAATGGTGTCAAAAGAAGACCCTGAAGTTTATGAAACAACCTTGAAAAAAAGGGAAAGGTTAAATTCATGAAAACAAAAGACTGATGCACTGTCTAAAAAAAATGTAGTAGTTGTTCACAAAAAATACACAAACGATACCAGGAGAATTCATACCTGAGTGTGGCAATTCAGCAGAGAGCAGCACTTAATCATTCGCTTCAAGACCTGCCAGGAAGGAGCATATTTTCAAATGACTTCCCTTTAATCCATAAAGACACACAGTGCCACAGCAAAATCATTCAAATATGGAACTAAACAGCTGCCATTTAACCACTGAAATGGGGAACATGGTCATCCATTAACGGGAACTTAGGCCATGCCAGCTTTCCCTGAAGGTGCAACCAACAAAAACAAAAAACTATTAATTACCCACAGCTGTATTTCTGAGGACACAGCATTGTGGTGTGTAAGCTACAGACTGACAGGACAGAGACAGAAGCACACAGATAATAATTAGGGGTCTGGCTAATTACCTGGTCAGTGTACACATCAGGAGGCACGGCCTTGCTGAAAAAATCAGAGCAAACGGCTCCAGCCTGGAGGTAGTAGTGTAGGGCTGCCGAGTACTGGTTTGTCACTGAGGAATCAGATGGAACAGAGTTTTTAGTCAAGTAAGACTGGGGGGGAGGTTGCACCAGAGATCCACCTTTGGTGCCAGCTGAAATTCCTTGCAATATTCTCAGGGTATTATTCTCTAGGACATCCTATTAATTTAACAAGTATACATGTATAAACAATGTAGGTACATTCACATACAAAAAGAAACAAAAATTCACATACATATTATTTACCATGTTCAGAATAAAGAATTAATAATTTCCATTTGTGTCTCAGTGGTAAATTATCATTTCAGAACAGGTAAGTACATTTCAGCAGCAAATTATCACATCACCAATCAACAGCAATTGTGAAACCAATCTAACAGGAGAAACTAAGAACAGCAGATCAAGGTCACACACAAACTTTATGCTAAGGTTACAAGTAGTTCATTTTTGATGCATATCAATGCATTTTTTTGGATCTGAATCATCAAAGGGGCAACAGGAAATGGTGAGCTGCATTTTGCCATGCACCAATAGTTGGACAGCCTTGCTTTAGGACTCACCAAAGTAGATGTCAGCCTGAGTGATGAGCCAGGAGTGGTTGTTGGGGTTCAGGGTCAGGGCGTAGGTGACAAGCTCCTTCACTGTCACGGCCACTGCTTCCACATCCACAGACTGCAGGCTTAAAGAAAGAGCAGCTCTTCTCTTTAACACTCAGTCTTATAACAAGACTTACATTCAGAGTTCCAGTGTAATAAATGGTACATTAGTTAGAATTAATTGTGATAGCTGGCTGTCTCTGATTATAAATGAAATAACTAGAAAGAATTACTTAAATTCAACTGTAAAATGGAAGTGAAAAATGTACTTTCTTAACCTTCAGTCATTTGTGTATTGATCAGTGCTTTAGCACAATATCTACCCTGTGAGTGCTGAAAATGCTACATGCTCAGTAAGATCAACCAAACTGGGCCCACTGTGCACCTGAGAACTAACACGAGCTACTGAACAACATGCAGAAGTGTTTGTATGAATCTTACTTTGGCAGAGTTGTTGGCCATATGGACAGATGTTCTGCCGTGACTTCGTTCACAATGTCATCCTGCAAATGAGAATACCACCAATCAGAGGACAGAGTGACATTCCTATTTGGGCAGCAGTCATATCAGCCTTGGGGAGCCCTTACCCGCACGATGCTGTGCAATCTCACAAACAGCGAGATCAGAGTGGTCAGCACCAGGGGCTCCTGAAAGAGACGAGATATAAAAACAAAGGGAAGGGATATTTATTATTACAGAGGCTTCTCAAGCATCCTCCATTGCACATACCAGAAAACAAGGGAGCACTTTTCTACTCACCCGGAGTTTCTTGATGAAGGTGACAAATTTGTTCCTAGAACAATATAGCACAGAAAATACTACATTAAGAAATTTGGAAACATTCTCAGAAGCAAAGACAAAAGAGGAAGAAATGGAACGAGTGGAACCTGATTACTGAATTTTATCCAAGACGGCACGAAATGTTGAGTGGGACACATTTAACAGGTCTCCACCCAGAATGTGACCGCATGACTTCTGCATTGGTTCTGTGAACTAACACGCTGCCTATATGTGATCTGGTGATCTGTGTGGTCTGTGACCCGATGCCGTACCGGTGCATGATGCCCAGGGTGGAGTCCCTCTGCTTGATCAGGCTGACGCGCCCGTCGTTGGCTCGCTTGTACTGGTTGGAGATGCTGCAGATCTGCACCACCACCTCCCACAGGTCTTTGGCTGTCCGGCGGCTCTCCTTGGGGCCTGGGAGCTCCTTGCAGGTGGCCGCCAGGAGCTGCCCCAGCTGCGAGACACCAGAGTGGCGACAAGCAACAGAGACATGGGGAGAAAGAGAACCTCACAGCTAAGTAGGTTTTATTCTAAGCAGAACACGTAAATGGTAAAAACATCAATATCCTGAACTATCACGATCAGAACTATGCTGCTGGAACCCTTTAATTACATTTAGCTGCAGCATTTCTTTCACTCTATCAAAGGAACTGAGAGCCTTTCGGTCTCATGCTTCACCTTTGTAGCCAGAGGGCACTTAAAAACTGCAAACTGACCTCTGACGAATCTAATGATTTAGATCCGCAGGTTCAGAATGCTCTTTTTAAAGCTGAGATGCTTCTTACCTTGATGTAGGGGTTGTTCAGCACCAGGGACTGGGGCACCTGCAGAGTCAGGTATTCATTCTCTCGCCAGTTCAACATGAAGGCTACGCACTCCTCTCCGACGATCTGCCGCAGGGGAAGATCTGGAACAGAAAACATGAGGGTGTCTGTAAAGACTGCAAAATAAGCCCACAAGATCACCAGTGAGTAGAAATAACAACAGAAATAACAGTAGAAATAATAATGTAGGATCTTTAGAGAAAATTTGCATGGCTGGAGAGCAGTCGCTGGAAAACAGCATTTATCTACCTGTACATATCTACCAACACACTGCACTACATTACTGTTATTTAGCAGATGCTCTTATCCAGAGTGACTTAAATAGATGACGACTTTACATATTATCCATTTATACAGCTGGATATTTACTGAGGCAGTTTTGGGTTAAGTACCTTGCCCAAGGGTGGGGGAATCAAACTGCCAACTTTTCGAGTACGAGCCCAACTCATTACCACTACACCACACCACATACCACGGTTAAAACTGCAGGAGAGCTCCACACTCACCATGTATCCTCATCTCCAGGTAGCCACGCACCCTGCTGACGAGGTCGGGAGGGGGCCGCTCCCGGGTGCACCCCACCCCGCTTTCGTGGGCGCGGACGTCCAGCAGCAGGATCTCATTCAGCATCACCTGCCGCAGCTTCGGGGAGAACTCCGTCACCAGCTCGAGGCAGGCAGAGAAGAGCTGCCGTGCGTGAACAAAGTCCTGCAGAGAGTAGCACAACCACATTCACACTCACCGGGGCTTATTCATAGAAATAATACTTCCTACTAATAATACATTATCTGCACTACGCCTGATGAAACTGCATTTTCTTTCAGGATCACATATTGAGTTAGGATCATATATTAAGTTAGACTAGGCTAGCAGGAAGCTAGAGTTACAAACCTTTATTGTGATGCAGTGTAAGCCCTTTGCCATGAGAATATAAACCAGGTCCCGCGTCAGGTTATCCTTAATGCCCAGTATCACGCTGATGTAGTCTGCCGGAACCTCCCACTGGATGTGCAAAGGAAATAAGAGAAAGAGTGTGTATGGTTGAAAAGATAAATTCATACAAGTAAATATGACTGTATTGTTACATTCAGAGTAATAGGAACATTACAGAAATTTAAAAAATGCAATGATTATCCCTACAGACGATCTCCAATCAATGAATGACTAAATAACACACTCACGTTTACAGTGAGGGGCAAATCAGCATCGACCCAGAAAGCTAAATTTAGACTAAGTACCATGGAAAAGTGGCAGTCATAACATCTTCTTCTGAACACTCTCTCCCTGTTTTTTAGTATGCATTAAGAATGCACTGTCAATCACAGACTCTTATCATCCAGTCAAAAGAATGCTCTCCTTGGCAGAAAGACGACTTCTTCAACAATCTCTTTAAAACAAAACTTTGAGGTTCACGAAGTCTACCTCTGACATAACTACAGTTTTCAGGCCTGCACCACTGTGGCTCCCTGGGTGCCTCACCTTGCTGTTCACCCTCCAGTACGGCCGTTCTGCCATGCCATGCAGCTCTATCAGGATCTGCCTGATCCGCCGGGAGTCCAGGGACAGGATGAGCTGGTGCTCCAGCTGGCCGATGTTCACGCTGGCTGAGGCTGTGGTAACAGAGCAAACACAGTGAGCACGGTAAACAAGCACCTCCCCTGACTCAATAAACAAGCTGTCCCATCGCACGTACGGGGCACGCCAGATACACACATTGGCACAACATTTCAGTAAACTGCGATTTCTGAAATACCTTTCTTATAATTTCTTGTACCCCATCTGTCCAACTATTGAAACCTGGTCGTGCAGCACTTCTGATATTGTTGACTCCTTATATTTCTTTTGCTTGCGTTGTACCCTGCCTGACTTGGATAAAGTCACTTTGGATAAAAGCGTCTGCCAAATGAATAAATGTGAATGCAAAATGAAATACCCGGAATGTCGTAGAAGGAGGGCAGCGGTTTGGCACACAGGTTGACGCTGGCCGACCTCTTCCTCATCTGCTCCACCAGGGCCTTCCTCTCCTCCTCCGGCAGCAGCTCTGTGAAGAGCTCGTGGGAGGACACCATGTAGACCAGTGGCGGCTCCTCTATGCTCTCGCACAGGGCCCTGGGAGCCACACACAGACAAGCCTCAGCTTTTCCCCATAATGCCTGATCTTAGGGGCTTCAAGACCCCCATCGTGCCTACGCTGTTATCCCACACCTAGAAGTCATAATTCTACTTACTTCAACAGAGTCGCTATGTTCTTTTTTGCAGCCTCAGAAGCATCTTCCTCGCCCAAAGCCCTCGTGCACACCTAAACAAACATAACCAAGTTTTTAAAATGTAGGCTTATGAATTCAGATTTCATGTTGGCTCAAAAAAAAGCCGCGGGATTCGTACCTCCAGCAGAAATTCGATCACGCGCTTGTTAGGCTTAAGGAGCAGCTGTCGGACGAGCACGCTGACGACCTGGCCCTCCAGCGCATCCCTCACGGCGTTGCACACGCACAGCTTGTGACACACCTCATCCAAGCTCCTGTCCCTGCATTACATGCGCAGACACACAGTGTTCTCAGGGATGACAACCTATACCAGAACCAGCCCTACATACAATGGACACACGCTCTCCCAAACACACCTGTTATGTCTAGGCATTGGCTTACGGATTCTGCTGTCACGTTCACAAGGATGGCCCACAAGTCACACCATCCTGCTCACTGACCGGCCGTCACCAAACGCCACTAAGCCAACAGACGTTTCAAATCAAAGGCTCAAGACTGCATCCATTCACGCCTGACTTTCCTGTCAGACCAGGGTTACCGTGTGGTCCTCCAGTCGGCTTTGTCTGGGACCTGAAAACCCCAGGAAACGCCTCTTACCCTTGCTGGGCTTTGTGCACAAACTCCCTCAGTATGGACTGTCGGAAATAGTTAGGCAAACTGAGGGTCATGTTGTCTTTGATGAAAGTCTCAATGAGAGCCTAGAGAGAAAGGGAAGAGACCAGTGACGACTTCATCTCAACAGCTAGACAGGAATGACAGAAATTGTCAGAGGACGCAAAAGCTAATCTTTTACCAAACATATGGCAGAGAAATTAGCATCTACTTCCTTTCTGCCAAACGTAGACCTGTCCCCACCTGGAAGTTTTGTGTCTTGATGAAGGTGTTTATCTGCCCATAGGGTGTGAGGTGTGCATCGCTGGGGTCTGATGCTCCTGTGAGGACCCTACAGGCATTCCAGTACCCAGCCAGCCGCTTCTCATCCAAACGGCAGTGAAGAGCTTTAGAGTCCAGCTGCAACAGAGCCCAGGGAGGTGAAATCAGGACTCCCTCACACACACACACACACACACACACACACACACACACACACACACACACACACACACACACACACACACACACACACACACACACACACACACACACCCACACACCCAATCTAGCTATCCATATTCAGGCTTTAGCAGGGAACAGGATATTGTTGGTGTAGCAGGAAAGAAACTGGCAAGTAACAAAAACCAAGAAAATAGATGAGAGAAAAAGGTTTAAAAGTGAATGCACTGAAGTACTCCCTGGTGCCTGTTCAACAACACTCAAAACATGTGTCAAAGGTTTCAATAAGTGAGAAGTGAGTAAGGTTACACAAGACAAGTGTTAATAAAAGAACACATTTCAATACCTTAAGGAGCAGCTCCTTGGTTTTTAAGAAGTGCTCCCTGGCCTTCTCATATGAAGATGGGTCTGAGCAGCCTTGTTGAAAAAAGATGGCACCTAAGTCATAGTGCACCTGCAGCACAAAAAACAGAAATACAAGGTTGTAGGAGAGAGACTGGACACTCTTCACTTCAATAAAGTAACACAAGCCTTCTCATGATTTATATAAAAAGAAAAAAAAAACATTTTATCTATTTCCTTTTCATAGCAGAAACAAGGTTTTTTTTAAAGTGAAACTGTTCAATCATCAATCCCAGTATGACAAGTGGGAGTTTAATGAGGCAGTACTGCAAGAGTGTTAGTACTATTTTTTAATCCTTCATGGATGTATTTACTCAGGAGTTACCTGACAGTGCAACTCATCAGCACTGATCTGAAGGCCGGCAGTGGAACACTCCGTCTCTCCATTGGTCGTAGGGGGATCTGCAGCCAGCAGGTCCAGGGTCCTTAAAGTGTGAATGTAGAAGTCCTTCTTGATCCTGAGGGCTCCCTCCAAGACCATGATCGAGTCCTCCGACTGCTCTTTCAGCTGCCGCGAGTAAAAAGAGACAGTGTTACCATCACCCATTTATGTGTATTTTGAGCAGCTACTGACAAAATTCTGCCTTACTGGTGAAAATCTGAACTACAGCATCCTTCTTAACAATACTTTTTGCCAAATCAGATTTCTTTAACGTCAAAGGTAACAAGTACATTTTTAAAACAAGAACATATTTAATTGAACAGGACTGTCTTAACTGAAAGACACTGAGTATTTCTTAGGTGCTCTAAAGTATTGTAACCCATCCTACTGCCAGGAAGATATGATACCCACCACTTTCAAAATATTTTCAGTTGACTCCTTCTCTTGCTGCACAAGATTCAACCTAAGAAGAGGAATTGAGACGTCATTCCAACACGCCAGCTAAAACTCAAAACACTCAAAAGCCCAATTCTAGTTTAAACAACAGCATGGAATGCTAACATGTTCATCTGGTGAGGTCCAAGCTTGGTCGGTTTCTCAGGAAAACTGCTCAGCACACTGGTCCGGATCGCCCTTAGGGGTAAAAGAGTAAGAGAACAGGATCAGCTGCGAGCACATGCTGAGTATAAAACAAAGAATAATGATAGCACCACGAAATATGCAAACAGCTCTCGAGCCATCCATCGCTCCATGCATTTACTGCCTTTTTGTAAGGGTTCGAAGTTCACCACGGCCAATGCCATTACCAGCGGTTGTAGATGAGCACAGCCATGGCAGTGGTGGGGGGCAAGGTAGACAGATCCAGATCCACATGCTTCACCCCCGGGGGAACTTTACTGACACACAGCAGCTCATTCAACAGCATATTCAGCACTGGAATGGACAAACTGAGGAAGAACAGCAAGTGTACACATCAGACACTTAGTCCACTGCACACCACATAACTACATTATACTACATTATTGCCATTTAGCCGACGCTCTTATCCAGAGCGACTTACATAGGTTACAATTTATACCCGCTATCCATTTATACAGCTGGGTATTTAATGAGAAAAGTCTGGGTTTAGTACCTTTCCCAGGCGCATAACAGCAGTGCCCCAATGGGGAAATCGAACCGGCAACCTTTTGGTTAGGAGTCATGCTCCTAAACTGCCGACTAATAATTAATAATAAATTAAGTGCCTGAGGTCACTTAGTGTCTGAGGACAGCAGGACATTTGCCCAAACATTGATAGTTTAGTAAGTTCTTTTTTTTTTTTTTTAAATTTGAGCTGAACAAAGACTGGCATTACAAACCCTTTCTCCAGTGTGTCCAGGTCCCATTTCAAGTGTGCGGACACCTTTAGCGCCAGTAGCTTCAGGGTGCGGTTCCTGCGATTGTCAGCTGGGGGCTGTACTTGGTTCTGCTCATTCACAGAGGGCTTGGAGGCTTGCTCAAGGAACTGGATCACAAGCTGCACCGGTGAGGGGTCTGGAATGAAATGTCCTTAAATGTAAATTCTGACATCTAAGATGGTCTGTAATAAGGCATTAGCCTGTTGCTGATAGTACTAATACTGCCAAAAAACTACAACCATTACAGACACTGTGCAATCAGTCTCAACCAGCAGCATGTCAGCGTCAATTTCTGATATGATAAGTGACAGTACAGTTCTGTTCTTCCTTAAGTCCCCCCCCGCCTCATTTGCCCTGATTGCGCTGGGTCATTCCAGAAGAAACGGGACTGACTTTGGTATGCATAAATTTGGCACATATTTGTACAGTGGAGATTCTGGCAAGCAAAATTCAGAATTCAAATAGCAATTAACTTTTGGGACTTTGGGGGAAAAAAAGACTAATTAACCATGTTGCCACTGAGGGCTCCTTTCAAAGGCACTCTTTGTGTGTCTTGATAAATTTGTTGTTTGTTGAAAAGTGATGTACATTAATTTTTAAAATATGAAAGTATTGTCATGACAAATTAGCATATTTGATTGCCTTAAATGTTGGTGTGTTATTCTACAGACTCCACTGTGTGAGTACAGTCCAGAAATAAATATCTAGTAGTTTTAGAGGTATTACCCATATCCATAACATCTGCCCTACTGATGTTAAAGTGTCTGCGGTTGTCAAGACTCGGTTCTTAAGTACAAGAATATCCTCAGTTCTGGACATGATCTGGACCAGGATGAAGGAAGCTCACCTTTACCTGTGATGCAGTTTAGAACACCACCAGACAGCTAAGACCCATACCTGCGAGTTTTATGTCCGAGTAGCATCTGTTAGCCAGATAGCTAGCAATTTAAGCATGCAAATTAAAAAAAAAATATATATATATCCGAGAAACAGTAACTGAGCTTACCTGGAGAGCTCTTCTGTAGGTGCTTTTCGAGCAGTGATTCGTCCAACAGAAATTCGAACCAAGAGGTCTGCGGGGGTGTGGACGGCCGACTGCCGCTCACTGCCACCCGGTCTGCGGTCTCAGCGCTCATCTTTTCTCAAAAAACAAACAAAAGTTGAACATAGACACCTAACACCTTCAGAAATACGACAGCAAAAGCTGCCGTCTAGCTATGTGTGTACACCTGCTAGCTATGTCTAAATGAACGAATCAGCTGGCTGACTGACATTAGCTAACTAGCTACGTTACTAGCTACTTACCTTTATCTACGAGGCGTATTACTCAAATGATTTTACTCAGAAATACAGTAATTAGCTAGTTAGCCATGACAGATATCTCTGTGGCTAACGTATCATCCAAACAGCTCAATGAAACCAACAGTTACACTTCCGGTAGTGTATTTCCGCCACCAACTTCCGGTAATATATCCGACATTTTCTACCAAAATAAGAGCCTCAAAGTGCTTCTATTACTTTATTTTTGGTCAAAACCCCAAGCTTAATTTTGCAAACCGTAATGTTTTATTAGTTTAGGAGACAAATCATCAGTCATTCATGATTCTGGGCACCACAAGCCTCTGAGCTCTGTACTCCTAATGGTCTTAAGGCCTAGTTTTAAAAGCTTTTAAGGCCTGCAGAATGTTATTTTACTGAAAACATCCTTTCATTTAATGACATTATAGACAAATAATACAATTTTATGACTTTGATTCAACTTAAAAATCGTTCAGATTAATCACAACATTCTAATTATACTACAGATGTTAGTTGAACTACAAAGACATTCCTCAGTGTAAGTAGAAGAAAATTGTATGAAGTTTCTGAATATACAATTTCAAACTAGGCCAACAGTAATATTGCAGTTTAATTAAGCACCAAGCACAGAGTCATGAATTAAGCACCACAAAGCATGACAAAATAAAAACCATTTAATTGTAGATAGAGTCCAGGGTTTCTCTGCTGCTATTTAAGAATACACTAAAATGCCCATTTTAGAATTTCAGCCTACCAAAAAAAGTTACGCAGAAGTAGGCATTCCAGGTCCAGAACCTTTCACAGTACAGTAACATGACAATTCAGCAATACAAACATCTACTTACGTGAGACATTATTGAAAGGAGAGAGCCCTGCTACACAGGCCTGGCTGTTGTGAGCTCCATTTTGCGATGACTTCTGACCTAGAACTTCTTGTCATGCAAAATTTATTACAGTAAAAATGTTTAAGGGTGGCTAAGGTCTAACTGAGGCGAATGCCCTCAAACAGTCCACAAAAAACACACACACATAAAGAAAGACGAGTCAAGTTTTTGGGTGAATATAAAGAAGCTGCAATCCTTTGCATATACAACAATGGATAGACTCTGGGCCAGCCTTCACTACCCATCAGGCTTTGAGGTGAGCACCGCTTGTCCTCATGTGCATTTTTCCCCCATTCACTCCATACAGAGGTGAACCAGGCAGTATGGCCAAAACAAACAAACAAAAAAAAAAACTAAACAAAACAATAAATCAGCAAATATATATGACTAGCTTGTGGGAGAACAGAAAATATAAACTGAATAAGTTTAAAACAGCACACATGCACTAAATGTAAGTCTTGCATAAAAAAAAAATCATATTACACCAGAGGGACAGGGAGTAGGACTGTACTGACAAATACATAGCTTCAGTAATTTTCAGTTATTCAGTTGTTTCAGTTACTCAGAATCAGTTTTTTTTTCACACCTTTTTGAGAATAGAATATTGATTTTATGTATGTCAAGTTAGACTGTTTCCTAGGCAACCTGGAACGTCTGATAAAAGCACCTCCCATGTGAAAAAACACACACTAGGCAGTGGAGAGTCATTTTGTCTCAAGTTAAATGGATCTCCATTTACCACGTAATTTATGAACCCTCACAAACAGAAACAAGAACACACTCTGTCTCCAGACTACGAGCAGCTTGTCCAGACTGTAGAGTTGTGAATTAAAGCATTCTGCTCTCAGACACCATCCTTATCAATGTAGACTAACACACATCATTTGAGCTGATGATTGAGGGATAAAATCATTTCAGATCAACTTTTGGTTCTGACATACACATAAAGAAGTAACGTTCATGGCGTACACACAACCCATTGACGGCCAGGCACACATGCATAGACACACCTGCACACACTCTCTCTCTCACTTACACACACACACACACAAACTTACCTTCATCACTTGATCACAAACGTGCATCCCAAGACAAGCACAACCACACAAACACTCTCATTGACTTATATCATCTTGTGACAAAACACAATTACTCCCAAGGCCACATGAACACATCACAGCGAAGCATGGAAGCCAAATATGTTCATCTGACTAACAACATCAGCTAACTAACTAGAATCTTAAACCAACATTTTGGAATACTGACAAGCACACAAAATGTTCTAACTATGCTGCCTGCTTGTTGGAGCACAACTGCCCCATTTGTTTTCCCCATTCCCAGCAAAATGCCATAGTGCTTGCTAAGATTATGCATGTGGAGTGTAACAGTTGTCTCTGTGAAAACAGACAAGAGACAACCCCAGCTGAGAGAGGAGGCCTCCGCTACGCCTCAGTACTGGAAGGAGATGACCGAGTTGACTTTGTAGACGTGGTAGGAGCGGTTCCAGAAGACCCGGGTGAAGTAGTTGATGTAGGGTGAGTAGTTCATCTTAATCTCGTGGCAGAATCGCCTGTATTTGGAGAAGGCGTACATCTCTCCTTTCTCATACACCACCTGCGAGCAATGTACATCACAAACACATGAGTATTTAATACCACGTACAGAGACAACATTATTCCCTTTCTGATCACTACAGATAAATGAGGGCATGAACAAAGGGTGCTTTAACTGTGTATTTAGGTTGTGTACCACTGCAGTAGCCCAGCTGCTTGATAACAACAGACAAAAAAGGCTACTTAATTGGAATGTCATACCAATGCAGCAAACAGAAATGTGGTTTCACATCTTTACCTTTTTCGACCACAGAGTGCTGTCAGTTTTGTCTACGTTAAATATGTTTGATTTAATTGGGAGACAAAAAAAAAACAAAATGTAAAATGCAGATGTTTGGTTTGTAAAAATGTTTAAGGGTGGCTAAGGTCTAACTGAGGCAAATGCCCTCAAACAGTCCACAAAAAGCACACACACATAAAGAAAGGCGAGTCAAGTTTTCGGGTGAATATAAAGAAGCTGCAATCCTTTGCATATACAACAATGGATAGACTCTGGGCCAGCCTTCACTACCCATCAGGCTTTGAGGTGAGCACCGCAGATGTCTGGAAAAATGTGTTTGCGAAAGCGAGCCGAGACTGACTAAAAGACTAGTACTGTCTTTTCACGGTGCCCAGTTTTTTCAGTGGCCGGTCTGGGACTCACATGACCGTTGGACACGTCCAGCAGGTCCTTTATTCTGCAGCCCTTGACGGCGCTCATCTCACTGCAGACTGTCTCCTCGATGATCACGTAGTTGGCCTTGTACGACGTGAGGATCTTGTAGACATCCTCTGCGGACCTCATTGCATAGACCTGGTAAATCTGCAGCGCATCAAAAACATAAAACGCATCATGACTGTGTCCCCCCCCCACAGAAACGCAAGAGGTTGCGAGACCTGATAACGAAATATAAATGAAGCGTAAATGAAACAAAAAAAAACATACAGAGAGAGAACACTTTTAATAATACGTAGCAAATGTCCAATTAGGAGAAACACTGAGCCATCCCAGACACAAGGCCGAGCCAGGGTACTTGTCAGCTTTTATGCTCTGCCCTGACGTGGATGTCTGGATGTTACAGACTCCTTTACAAATAGTTAAATCAGGGTCCTAAGTCAAGAAGAGAGGGTGAAGCAGACAGCAGTCACTCGAGATGGGTGCAGGGTCCTGCTGATATCGCTCATCTAATTTAGTCTCCTGCTGCGTACCATCAGTCACATATAAAATGACAAAATGCCATGTAGAATAAGAAACGTAACAAAATAAAAGCATGTGAAAACTCAACAGATGATAATTGGTAGGCAGTACCAATTAGGGCTGTAGTGATTAGTTGATTAATCTCACTAATTAATCAATTACGTTTTAGTTAACAACTAATTACAATTTTTGATGAAATCTGATAGAGGTTAGCAAACAAGTTAAATATTATAATGCTGTGTGCACAAATGAAGCTGGCATGGCAGTGGGCACTGGTAAAGCCCCTTGTTGTCCTTGTCACTTGGGGTGTCTGGAATGCTTATGGGTGTGGTTCTGAGGGGGACACACGCAGATCATAGATTAGCTGGCCTCCGGAAAAGAGGACGTGGGGCTTTCAAATGAAGGCAAAATCCTGATTATCCATTTTGTACTTTCTTTGTGCTGAAATGAATTTCTGAAAACATGTATTGCCCAGACTCTGGGCAGTTTACCTAAATGTGGCCCTGAACAATCTGAACAACAAAAAGTAAAACTTTCAAAGAAACTGCCACCAGAACATGCACTAGTACAAGTGAAGCTAGGAGCTAGCCAGATCAACATATCTAGCTATAGGTAAAGTACATCATTCACGAATCCCAATCTTGTTGTAAATCATCAGAAAAACATGATTAACTACCTTGCTAAATAACTACACAGTTTTGACAAACAACAACAAGTAGAATTATACTGCCACAGTATGTAACTAGCTAGCTAAAGCGTGTCTTACCTTTCTGTACTGCAGCAATGCCGAAGAACAAACAGGATCTTGTTTTGGATTTGTTTTGTTTTCCTCAATAACAATGAGGAATAAGCAAAACTATCTTTTGGATCGTTTTTTTGATCACAATGATTTAAATAATTTTGTTTCAATAGTCAAGAGTCAATCACGGAATTAATCAAGGTAATTCAGACGGACGTTCGAATGGAAATGTGACAGCAACGAGCTGTTGCTGTTTTATTTTAACTTACAATGCACACTTGGATCGGATGTCAAACAGGGCAGTGTCGGCAGTTCTGAAGAGAGAGATAACACACCCTACCTAACTAGAGTTCCATATCATTCCTTGTCCAAGATTGCACTTGACTGGCCTGTAGATTTTCCAGTCTTTGTCACAACCCCCAAGGTTTCCAGGCTCGAGATCTTACACTTTACATATACTGGACTTTGCAAAATTCGTGCTCCTATCCATCAGCGTTACGCCACAGTTAACTGTCCATTAAAATCAGGTCATTTCTTTTCTTTAGAAAAGTACAGCAAGATGATGTGATGGTGTTAAAGTGGACCAGCGGTATAACAACCTGTATTAAAGCTGTTAGTTTAGCACTTTCACTTAGCACTTTAACACTTTTATCTTACTGACCTCTTGTAATACTTCTCAATAACTGCTCTTAGCATAGTGATACACTTATTTGGAAGTCGCTCTGGGCAAGAACGTCTGCTAAATGATGTAATGTAGTGTAATGATGTATCTGTCAGGTTATTGGGATATTATTTGCCTTGGTAATGGGGGAAACGTACATTCTCACTCCTCCTGAGCAGGTTGATGTCAGTGTACAGGGGCAGGCTGGTCACGGTCCAGCCGGAGCACAGCTTCACCGCCCCCATCAGCTGAGGGCTGCCTGCAAACACTGCCGTCATCGGGGCCTGCCTCCTGAAAGACCCACGCAGAGGAGAATCAGCGCAGCTGTACCGCACATCAAAGGCACTTTACCAAACACACAGCGCACATTAAGGGACACTCTGTGGAGCTTTCGAAAATAATGTAAATTTTTTTTTTTTCGTTAAATTTATCGAAAAGTACTTATGACTTATTACACAGACTGGACCAAAAACAAAACAAAAAAAAAATGTCTTGCAAAAGTGAGACTGTAAAGTGTGAGCAGCTATAAAGTGTGTCGTATTTCTATGTATTCGGGGTGTATGGGTAGCAGTGTAGCATAGTGGTAAGGAGCAGGTTCCTAGTTCGATTCTCTGCTGGGGCACTGCTGCTGTACCCTTGGGCTATGTACTTAACCCACAACTGCCTCAGTAAATATCCAGCTGTATAAACGGATAGCATGCAAAAAATTGTATGCTGGATTGTAAAGTTTACATCTAACATCGGGACATAACAAAGGACTCTGTGATGAGCAGTGTGTCAGAGGACCAAATGATCAGCTTTCCTTACTTAATCCAGTTCATTAGCTCCACAGTGTCTGGATCGTAGAACTCCTGCAGCTCAGACAATTCTGTAATCACCCGCGGAAAGTACTGCACACGGGGGGAGACACACATGTGTCAGCGACAGAGCTCACAGTATCCGCTGTGTTTCCCATTGCCAGGAACCACTTTTTAATGGATGATAGCTGAATACCAGAGAAGTGGCAACAATTTTAATAGTGTTGTTGGAGATAATATTACATATCACAGACACGTGTAACTCTCCACTGTTCTGTCTGCATTTCTGTGAACTGACAATTTCAGCACGCACATGGCCAAAGCTTCACATAAAAGTAATATTAAAATTTATTTACACTGTATCAAGGGTCAATCTACATTTCAAGACTACTGTAGTCCTAATCTAAATCATGTATATTGAACATAAGATATTTTGTTACTTCTTCTTTTGTGCAGACAGTATCATAGTACCAATTCACACTTCCACAGTGTTACCGCAGTTGCACATTACTACACATTACTACACATTACTGGAAATTATTTTAACATACCAGAAATGTAATGCAAAACTCACCTCCCGCCACAAACTGAATCCAATAATTGTAGGAACTGCTGTACTCAATATTAGAGCCTGTTGGATCAAATCAAGAGTCAATAATCAGTTGATACTGACCAGGCCCCAAATTAATGGGGTTCTGGGGATCAGTCAGGATGTGTACCGAGTTTAATCAAAATCCACACATATTCAGCCATGTTAGGGACCACATGTGTGAACCACAGTAAGACTGTAAAACACTGCAAGTGTGATTTTATTCAAGACAGCATATAAATGAATTAATTTAATAATATGGCCTGGTACCAACAGTGGAAGCTGCCCAGTCTGTCCTATTTCTGACAGGACATTCTCAGCTGTTAGCCAGCACTGTAATGCAAGCCTGGAGAGAGAAGGCTCTAGGGGGAGGCAGCTGTCTTACCAGGACCACTGGATGGACTGACTTGAGCTTTAGCCACTTGAACACAGTCATCCAGAGCTCTGGAGAGCACACACCAAACGCCGTAAACATGCAGACGTAGGGTGTCCACAGATACTTCATCCTGCAGGGGTAGGAACATTGAGAAAGAGACACAGTCAAAACACATGTCTAACCCAATACAATATGGCATGTGCTCCCAACGTCTGAAATGCAACTGAACGCACCTGCAGCCAAATCAAATGTGGAGAAATCTGACCAGCCAGACCAAAAAGAGGACAATGCTTTGTCTGAATAAGACATATTATATGATATCATTTGTGCGTCATTGAATTTCATTACATTTATCATTGCTTTTGACTCAACCATCACCCTTTTAAGTTCACTTTCTTTTTCAACGTACCCCTCAAAAACCATCGCCAGCAGCCCGAATAGCAGTGTGTGGAACACGTGGTAGATGACCTCTGGCTGCTCTCCTATTCGCCCATCTTCCAACTTCAGGTTGGATTTCATTGGTTCTCCACTGTTCGGAGTACAACCATTTCCGCCATGAAAAACAAAAGAAACAACAGCAGCATGAACAACCGGAGTCACAGCATTAACACAGTAAAACAGCTACATTTTTACACAAGGTTAGTGCACCGGGCTGACCTGAGCCTCCTGTAGATGACTTGCAAAGTGGACAGCAGGCACACTACAAGCACCAGCATGTAGAAGGGCAGCACTGAGGCCTGGGTCAGGCGCAGGAAGAAGTCCTGGCTAGGTGCCTGGAAGCCCTCCTGACATAGCAGCAAGTTGGTCACAAAGTCCCTGAAGGACAGTGCGGCTTGTATGAGTGTCTCCTTACAAAGTAATGGCTTTTTACACTTTCTGTCTTACATACTGACGATGCAATACAAAAAAAATCTCAACAATCAGCAAGAAATCTCTCTTTAAAAACATATTCTTCAGGGGTACTCTTCAAAATCAAAATCAATAAATGTTTCAGACAATCTTACTGTGAAGTTAAATGAGAGACTCACGTTGTTGTGTTGAGCCCAAATTTTACTTCAAGAAATTTTAGCATATGGTCACTTTCATCAACTGGCATGATTCTCTAAAAATAAGAGGACATAGACAAAATGACATACCAAGTGTGATGGAGGCTACATTATCAAACACACTACACAGTATATCACCAGCAATCCAAAATAATTACCAAGTACAAAAAAAGAAATATTCTTGTATACTTATACAAAAAAATCTTGTATATTTACACATTCTTTTGGTAAATCAACATGATCCACACAGTGTTAAAGCTAACAAAACCCTGTGATAAAGTTTGGGGGGCCTGTAACTCTTACCTTGACCATGTAGCTGAAAGTGATTCCAATAGTAAAAACTAGGTAGAAATGCAGCAGGATCTTCATTAACCTGGCTACTGGGGAGCCTATCTTCATGTTGTGCTGAAAGGACAGGAGGAAGGACATTACAGCTCCTGATAAGAACTGATAAACCCATACTACACTGCTACACTACTACACTGCTACACTGCTACACTACTCCACTACTACACTGCTCCTGTGGGACTCCACATTCTCAGCTGGCCTTGTGGTTTCTCATTAACAGGTGATTTCGGGCCTACCTGCAGGTACCTGGCCAGCACAGAGCCGGTGAGGAGGCTGAGCAGCGGAGAGCTGAGCAGGACGGGGTTCTGGAACTGCAGCATGTAGGCCAGGAAGACCGAGCTCAGGTACACCTTATGAATGTCTCCCATCTGGGAAAGCAACAGAGGACAGCACTGCTTTCTTTATACAGAACAAACAAAGGGACAAATACTTCATGCAATGTTGCCAACGCTTCTCTGAGACCTACACAGTACATTTGGGCTTGGGCTACAACGCAGCTCACGAAAATTCATACTTGGCTGTGCATGGTTATGGAACTGGGCTTGCAGTCTGAGTGTTGCAGATATATAAATCCCAAAGGGGTCACTGCTCTACCCACAGAAAGATACCTGAGCAAGCCTAAACTGCTTCAGCAGAGGGCCAGCTAGCTAGATAGATAACAAACACCATGTAAGCTATGTAGGTTAATGCTTCTGAATGACCTTGGCTCAGTTCATTAATAGTTGAGAGTTAGTCTCAAGACATAAAATCTGGATTCTACAGTAGGCTTGTGGTGAATCCCCACCCATGCCTAGTGCAACGCATTCACAGTGCACTGGCGAATTTTTGAATTTTGAAGGAGGAACTTGAATTTAACAGAACCGCAAATACTTTGCTAGTGAAAAAAAGAATACAATAAGTCCTAGAATAGATCTACCGGCATCTTAAGAGTGATTTTGTGTCACAGGCTCAGTGACTGCTGGAGGAGGTCCATCAGACAGCAGCTGCACTGCGTGGGGTCTCACAGCTGGAATAAGGCAAGCAGAGAACACATGCGACACAGCTGCGCAATCTTCACTGTTCATGATTCTTACACCGAGGTCAAGCACTCAGTCCTCTTTTAAAACGCAGCCTGTACTGACAAACAGATAAAGAACCTCCTCCCTGGAGTCAGTTTGTGCTTCAATTTACATTTACATTTATTCATTTGGCAGACGCTTTTATCCAAAGCGACTTACATAGGTTACAGTTCTTTACAATGTTATCCATTTATACAGCTGGATATTTACTGAGGCAATTGTGGGTTAAGTACCTTGCCCAAGGGTACAGCAGCAGTGTCCCAGCGGGGATTGAACCGGCAACCTTTCGGTTACGAGTCCTGCTCCTTAACCACCATGCTACACTGCCGCCCGTGTATACTATATGTTCATACTTTGGGACAGCTACTGCTCTCCAGAATTGGGAGAGAGTGTGTGTGTGCTGTGTTCGCTGAGAAGGCTAACAACATCAAGCCCGCGCTGCTGTAATGACGGCGTGAAGGGCCGCTTTTCGAGCGACGGTGCGACGCCACGCGGACGGAGCGCGGCACGCGCATGAGGCATCGGCTCCCCTTTGGGGTGACGCTACCTTGCGAGGCTGCACCAGGTCGAAGCAGTCAAGCAGGAAGAGGGCCAGGCCTTGGACAAAGAGGACGTAGTGGCTGTGCTCCCAGATCAGGATGAAGGTGAAGGTGGAGGCCCCCATCAGGAGATAGCAGAAGGTCTGGAAATACATATGGACTGGGCTGAAACTCGGGAGTGCGGGAACGCATTCGTCAGACACGTCTGCATTCCCTATGGTTTTTACGGTGCTTAACTAAACTACTCAGAAGGCTGTAGGTTCCACTCCTAAGTAAGGCGCGTCTCTACCCTTGAGCTGAGTGCTTCATCTAAATTGCTTCAGAGTGTGTATATATAGACCTTTTTAAATGAATCACTCCTAAATATGCGCATTGCCCCGGATAAGAGTGCCTGTAAGGCAAGTAAATAATGTTGCAGTCAGCATCAAGTCAACAAGCAATTCATTTAGACTACCTATATGAGCCGAGTAAGTACAAAATCCATCTAGAGGAAAAATGCTGCTGTCACAGACACTAGGTAGGCCTACAAATACCCCAGTGTTCAATCTAGACTCACTGGCCCAGCATCCAGTGGAATAATGACTGAAACACGGTAACTACTCCCACGTGTCCTGCTGTTTATCTTGATTTGTGCATGACGGACGTAAGGCTCTTATTAAGCAAAACTGTAGCTGACTGTATGCTGCTGTCCAGCAAGCGCTGCGGCTACTTGCACCACTGTGGTAAACCCTGGAGCTTGGTTCATAACGGTAGATACCATGAATATGTGAAGAAAGGGACTTAGCAAGGGTTTTGAATTACCTCATGAGCACTGTGTACACTACATTATCCGCCACCCTCTGTAGGCAATATGAAAATTACTTAACTGCACACTTTCAGTATTGTTTCATCGACTGGTACTCACATCTGTACCGAACGAGAATCTTATTAACAGAACGTTTAACTGGGATTGAAAGAGTATGGGGGGAAAAGTAAAGTGAGCTTAAGCTGGAACATGAATTGAGAGATAGAACTGATCCCTTGTCTGACACTTAGGATAACCATTTACTGCACCTCAAGCGTCACCTCACCACCAAGTTCAGCTCACGTCTTCCCTTTTCCTTTATGCACAACTTTTTCAGGCTCCCAGTCTTTCAAAGACTACATTAATGTTTGTGAGACAGAGATAATCACAAGATCTAGGCTATGTTTTTGGCCATTTTCCCAGAAAAATCTTTTAAGACTGAATAAGCACATTGAGGCAACAAGCACTCCCCAAGTAAATTAATTTAGATTCTGAATGTCCCAGTTTCACAAGATACCATTCATCTTTCCCCAGCTTTTATGTCAAACATTAGTGACGATGTTTCAATCTGTGTGGTGTCTCCGCTGAGAGCTCACCTCTGTGGCAGAGTTAATGCTATTCCTAAGGAATCCAGTTAAGGCCATGACCTGGCAGGCAAAGAAAGGCAGGGCCCAGTTGTCTCTTAATGGAATGGCATAGTCCACTTTGGTTGTGTCCGGTCTGGAGACATAAAAAAAAAAAAAACACAACACAATTTCTATTTACTGTGACCTGATATTCAGCTCTCTGTGCTTCAGATTTAAGGTTATGTTTGGCTCATGTTTGAAGCTGTAAGTGTTCTGCTTCCACAGTTCCTTATGAGCATCCTTGAAAGGGGGTATAGTTTAAAACAGAACATCCAAAGCTAGCATGGAAGTGCAGGAGTGGAGGGCAGGAATGCTTTGTGTGGTCATTATAAACAGAACATTCGTGATGCTACCTTCTGGAAGAGGAGGGAGCTCATATTCCAAGCGAAGCCCACCTGATGCCAACCCACTGTGACATGGATTATGCTCACTGACACTCCTGAAAGCACGACATCGCGCAAGTGGAAGCGCAGCTCCCTCGCTCAGTCTCACCTGTTGATGACGTACCACGCCACCGCCAGCATGCCTGCCACCCAAGTGCCACTCATGACCCAGCTGGACACAAAGAGCGCGGTCACATACACCGCCTGCAGGCCGAACACCACTCCGATGTAGAAGTACACTGGCTCTATCACGTCCTGCAAAGTGAAGGAGAAGACAGGCGTCACACATCTCCAAACCGCCACCACGGCTAGGCAATACCAGGTCACAATGCACATGAATTTATAAGTATCATCCAGGAGAACAGTCATTCTTTGCTAGTCTGATCATACCCACGGTTTTGAGCGCAGATGCCCGATGCTTGCATCTTATAATCTTACTGAAGAAAACAAGGAGCCTGCATCAAAAACCCAGTGAGGACAAACACATATGTCAAGAGCAGTGAGCCACCCTTAGTACCTTGTTTACCATAAGTCACAAAAACTCTTTATCTAACAGCTCTTTATCTTTGGTCTCAGGTTAAGGCTGGTTTGGCCTTGCACAACTCAGTTGCAGTCTTAGTCTGTCACTCAGCGGTCTGGGTCTGGCTCTGGATTGGGTTCATCTCCTCCTTGGCTTCACATCACAGCAATTGTGCAAAAATGCAGGCATGGATATGCACAGTGGATCCTGTGTCAGGTCTCTGAAAGTGAGAGGGAGGGACTGACCTGGCTCCCTGTGATTCTGTACAAGAAGCTGGTGATGAGCTCTGGGTAGAGAAACAGCTGCTCCACAGCATTGATGGTCTGAGAGGAGACAGTTCTGTTATCCCGCATTAGCTCATGCATCCCTGCACAGAACAGCAAAAAGAACAAAATCAAGACGGGGATCTTTCTGAAGGCAGCAAAAAGGGCTTCTCATCCTTCTATTGTGGTCAGACCGCAAAAAACACCATTCTGCTTACCTCTCTTGAAGGATGGTACTGTCAGCATGTGCTTGTAGTAATAATAGTAGAGGCCACTGCCACCTAAGAAGGTGATCTCACGCTCCAGTTCCTGACACAAAACAAACACTTAAAGGACACTGTCTAAGACCAGCAGCAGACTGAGTACTGAGAGATTCCACATATGTTTCACAATACTCAGAGTAGTCTGACATGACAACTATTTACATGAGTGGCTACAAGAGTAAGCCTTGCAATCAAATTTTAATTACTCAAAAAAAATAAAGTAAATAAAAGTAAGTTATTGCAAATTATTCACCTTGTGATCTTCTAATTACTCAATCTAAACAACAAAACATACATAAATATACACAAATTTTTCCTACTTGACTCTGTAGTCATTGCACAATATCACATTATACAGTACACACTACCACTTGGCTTGCTTAGGCCACATTGAATGTCATACCAGAAAGCAGACTGAGAGAGAACAGGGCAGTCAGCTTGGTGAGAGGTACACCAAGAGGTAGTGTGTTTCAAGAACCATGACCATACTGAGGAATCCAGCACATGTTTACTTCTTTCTGAATAAGATGACAAATAATGAGTGACAGAAAATATGTTGCTCACTTGTCTGCTGGAGAACCAGAATTTTCTCTCGTGGTATGTGGAGAGGTACACGGCATACATCATGCCACATGTCACTGCTGCTAGGCAACCAAAAAACAGCTTAACCAACCGCTGGAACAGCAGCGCTGGGGAGATTATGACAACAAACACAAACAACTGTCAACTGTTTTTTTAATTACACTTTAGTCAAGCCTACATACACATGGATGCAGACCAGTAGACACATGGAGAGATTGATAATACTCATTGGTTACACTCCCCATTCTTTTGTCTGTATGTAAAATGTCTGACTGATAAAAGTGAGAAAGTCACTGACCTGGGGAAATAGTTGTATATTAAAACTTCCACATGTTATTGACATAGACGCCAATCCATATTTTCAGTTGGGTACCGGACACCCTGGCTTTACAACCCCAAACAGCCAATTAACATAAGGAGAACTGTTTTGACTCACATTTGTCAGAATCACGGGACTTTCTGACAGAGTTCTTTGAGCAGTCTGCTGCTTCCTTCTCCTTCTCCTTCTGTGTTTCTGGAGTAGCAGCAACTTCTGAATCGTCATCGCCTTTACAGTCCTTCTCCTGCTCCTTGGAGTCACCATCTTCTGCTGAGAGGACCGTATGAATTAGACCAATTATTTCCATCCTTCTCTCAGCTCAGATTGCCTCTGGTACCAATGTTCTCAAAACGTGCACAGTTTCTTCACCATGAAAATGAATGATAATTTAAAGGATAATGTTCAAAATGGTGATAAAAACCTGTGTTTACATGAATATCAGCATGTACACCCAAAAAATGTGGGTACTGAAAGCTTGTGTGTGATGTGTGTGCAATTAGATTTTCACATGTATGGTACTCACACTGGCAAAACTGAATGTCACATGGAACGAAAACAGACGCATTAGATTCTCTGTCTCAAACATCTTATTCATTTACCAAAAGAAAAAAAAAACTGAGCTAGCCACAGAACATTTTTCATTTCTATAAAGAGCAGTTACTTTTGCATTCGTGTTGTGAATCTGCAGCACACTCCTGGTCCTCCTGCTCCTTTCCCCCCTGAATCTTCACCTCTGATTCTCTGCATGCCTCTTCCTGCCCGTGTCTCAGCTCTGTCATTTCCCCTGGGCACAAGACAAGAAAAGATTTGCCTGCATGGGTGATTAAGGTGATGTGTTTTCTATAAAAATGTGACGTCCCATATAACGGTCCATTTTCATATGATGAAAGATTCTAAGTGCATATTGGATGCAATGGTGAGTGATTATCACAACACCATCTTCTATGGTGAGGGTCAGTAAAGAAAATTTAAATCACAAGGACAAAACAATAGATGATTGTCAAATCAACATGTAGGTTACTGCATCTAACCTGAATGTTCATCAAATCTATGATAAAAACTCTAACACTGCCACAGACATACTCTCACTGAAAAGGTAACAATTACATATAAAGATACTCCTGTTACCATGACCAGGTTCAACCTTCAAATATAAATTCAATAAGAAGTCAGGGGGTGGTATTGATTGTTATTCCACTGAACTCAGACAGCTTCCTCTTCACACCCACAATCATACAAAAGACTGTGATATCAGATTCATCAGAGGTATTTACTGTAATAGGAGTGATATCACTCACACACATTACCATGTTACCACATCTGCCTCATTAACAACACGACATTTTCTTCATTTAGTTAGGAACAGTTTCTTACAACCAAAAAAAAAAAAATTAGTTGGACACATTTTAAACAAATGTGGTCTGACATACAATTTTACACTCTGGACCATGAAACATTTATTTGTGTACAGCACAAATGCAGATATTTTTATTATGAATCGTCACATCACAACATGTGCATCAAAGTTCGTATGTGTTTGTTTTTTACGAAGGATCGTCATGTCATCCTTCTTCACATCACTGTAAAACTGTATTACTAAACAAAAACACATTCATCCAATATTTTCTTGTGTGCATACTTAACACAACTGGTCAACTTCTTCTCCCAAAAACCAATACCGTACTATATAAATATTTAAGTATGTTTACGTATGTGTAAGTATATAGTGGCAAATGGAACATTTCCAGATCGTTTTCCGCTCTGTACACCTGTGACACAGAAAACGTTTTCTTCAGAAGACAGGACTTCCTTTCAACGACGACTGCAAACTGATGGTTTGCCCATTGATCTCTGTGCTACCCAGCTAATGCGGACTATCTTCTCAAGCCTATTTTTACTTGAGCCTGGACTGCATTAGCAAACAGATAAAAGAGAAAAGACAGTGCATTCAAAGACCGTTTAGATGTAGGTAACTATATCACATTCAACATGCCATTATACCAAACAATATGAGCTGTTGTGGGTGTTCTTCGGCAACTATCCCCTGTCAACGTTTATTTTCTCATTTGACCTTTGAAATACAAAAAACCACCAGCCACCTATCGTTAATTGGTTATTTATCTTGCTAGCTCAACTCAGTGGAGTAGTTGCCAGTTAGCTAGCTAGTTCTTCATGCAAGCGGACCTACCTGACTAGCTAGTAAACAATAATAATAACTAGCTAGCCAACTCAAAAACATTGTAGCTACACTAGCAAGGTAACTTGCTACCTCGCTCGCTGACTTTGCAAACGAATTTCCAGGGTTCCATGTACAAATGGCAAACTACGTGCATGACTAACGTTAGGTAGCTAGCTAAGGCAATAACTAGTTGCCTGACTTAACGTTAGTTTCCTTACCGGTGTTTAAAAAATTCATGGCAGCTCCATGTGCTAACGTCAAACACCTAGCTACAATTTCGAATAAAAAAGCGGACAGAACAATTTGGGGGAAAATGTCCAGGTGTCCTGTCGATTTTCTGTCTGTAATGTTATTTGCAGCCCAGAAAACTTTCTACACAATCATTCTAACTAAAAGCTAGCTAGCCAGCCAGCTAGCTAGCTATATTGCAAACAATTACCTTACTTCCTCATCCTATGTCTAAACACGTGACTCCCCGGAGATGCCGAAGACATCCGAAGCACAGCCGAACACAAGTTCGCTCCGCCCCTCCTGCCACTGATCCACTTTGCGGCAGTTCATATCAGTAATTCAGTTTTCAAATAAAAATTCAATTACATGTTCTAATTTAATTACAGCCAGTTAAAATAACATTCGAAATGTCCTTAATGAATTTACAATTATCAATACTATTCTTAGTAGTCACACTTGCTACAGGCTAAAATCAGCAATTATTTCACGACTGGTCACTACAATTATTATCAGTAATGACTTCTAGTAACCTCGTACGTATTTACATATTCATGATATTGATCAAAATGAAAAATGGTCTAAATCTGATGTAGCATGGCAGCCATGAGTTTTAACTTATTTCCATGAGATCTGAAGACTTATATTAGCAATACGCATGTATCAAATGTAAGTGTTAAATTTAGTGGTTGAATAAATTTAAATTTAGCTTTATATAGTCTACATAAATGCACAAACGCTGTGACTTTATTGGCCTTTGTCCAAATTTCGGACGCATTAGCATTGCAACAGTACGTACCAGCGCAAAAAGATTCAGTGAGAACCGGAAACCTCCTTTTAGGACCTCTGACATACTAGTGATTTTTAAAAGATTTTTGCACATTTTTGGACTGTTACAGCACCACCATGTATCTCACCAGTGCCTGTGCAATCAAAAGCTTCGAGGCAGCAATAAAAATACCTCCAAAAAAGCCGCTAGATGCTGGCTAAACAGCTTTGACAGTACTATGAGATGGAAAAAAGGTGGCTCCCTCTGTAGTGTAAATGGGGTTTGTGTTCTATAGAAGAGTCTTCCGGTGGAATTAAAGGCAATAGAGGCACAGACGAGTACAGAGCCACATAGAGGTCACAGGGGAGGAGTTAAGTTTCACGCCGGGCACACGTTCTGTCGAAATCAGAATGGAATTTTACTTTATGCATCAAATACTGCATTGTTGTGAATTATTTGACAATTAACTTTTTATTTTGCAAACTGCCATTTTGGCCTGCTCTTAATAAATGTGAGGTGAGTAACAAGACATGTGCCATTTGTGCAAAGAACTGTCATGAAAAAATGTTTTTAGCATAAAAGCTGTAAAACTGGACCACACATTCCCCAGAAATTTGGTAGATAATGTCACTTTATATTTATATTATCAGCTTATAAATACATTGTCAGTTGGTTTATAAATACAAACATGTTGAAATAAACAACTTAATAGCTGCACATATAATTAGTCAAATAGGCAATACTACACCAGCTAAATAAGGACACAGCGAACAGAGCGAACAGAAAAAATATATACATATTAGTCATAAAATAATGTTAACAATAACCAACAGCACATTTCTCCAACCAAATAGTATAGTTGTGTAGCATCTCCCAAGTGCTCAGAAATACATTAGTTATTATATGTCAAAAAGGAAATATTTTAAAAACCAGTTGGGTATATGAAAGGTAATCCTTGACAGAGTAAATCTGTGCCCACAGATGTGTAGACAAGATTCTTAGAAATCGACATCAAACATAAGTAAGGTCTTCCAATGATTTGTAAATAGCTGACTGTACAAAGTCTGTACCAGCACCATTTTGTGCAAACAGCTGAATCTCAGTGTTAATGTTCATTATTAACGGAAAAGTGCTAAATCCGCAATTTGAAATCCTGACACAACGCAAACCGGCGATCACGATTTAGTGTTTCATCACAATTTAACCCTTTCATTCAACTTTACGCCACGAGTAAAAACTGACCAATGTAGCAAAGGTGGTTCTTCTCCACTCTGAATCAGTATGATCCGCACGATGAACTTGGATAAGAGCACCACAGCACATCCTGAGAAAGACGGTAGTCCTGTGACTACGACATAATGGTGCCGTTGCACAAGGAGCCTGATTGGTGAATGGTGTACAGCAGAGTCTTGTGGCAGCAGTTGTCAGGTGTTCAGTCACCACGTGTGTACTGTAAAAGGGTTACGAAGCAGCGATTTTACTGGCTTCCCTCACACCGCTCAGATACGCTCCTGTGACCGTTTGGGGGAAGTGTCGGTTGGTTGCCTGTGAACAAACAAATGAACAAATGACAACGAACGTTACCATTACTGTCTAAATTAGCATTTGGTTTTCATGTGAACAGGGCAATGACTGCCCTTCTGCAGGAGATTGTTGTTATCATAATAAGCCTGTAAGAAATCAATGTCTGCATTTTTTTTTTGAAATGTATCTATGAAGTATTTAATAATTTACAAATCCAACATACCGTTATGATGGCAGACTGTGTAGCAGTAATGGAAGCTCTATTTATGAAGCAATTTGATTTGATTTTCTCACAAGTGACTTGGCTATAGCTGAAATCTGTACTGATGCTCATGATACATATATTGTCCAATGTTTTAACGATAAAGGAGACCTACCTCTCCAGCAAAGAACACTTTACCCTGTACTTCTTCAGCAATGACGTCATAGGCCTCACCACTGCCCCCTGTCTTCACAAAGCTGTAAGACATCTGGGACCACAGGTCTTTGCTCCAATGTGTCACAAAGTATTTCACAGGCTCTGGAACTTCCTACATAGAGTACGGGATAAGAAATAAAAAAAAAAAAGATAGGTTTTCAGCATAGGGTATATTATCAACAAGATCTGCCTCCTCCGTCCCTAAAGTCTTGGATGCTGGTGTGACAGAACATGGGGTTACAAGAGGATGAATGCTCAAATGCATTACCAATCCTGTAGTTCCCGTGATAGTCATTTTGATAACGGGGACAGTCTCATTAGCCTGACTGGGTTAAGACAGGGTTTAAAACTGGCCTACAACTCAGTTTTAAAATATGTTTCAGATATGCAGAGCTACATTTAAAAGCATCTGTGTAGCTTCCATCGCTGTGGAAGGGAATGGGTTTAAATTACAACCTAATGTGATCAAAGCCTGCTCTCACTCAGGGGGTGGTCCCCTTCACCTTTACCTGTTCCTTGAACAGCTCGCGTAGGACATTCATGCACAGACCGACCACCTGCTTGTCCCCCAGATCCCTGATGGTGGCCACGGCATCTCCAGTGATGACTGACATGAGGACACACTGCTTTCTCTGCAGATCAAACAGGCACAGAAAACATGACTGAACAGCTGGCACAGGCATCACCAGAAATAGCAATACAGACCCTAGGATGCAGTCAGATTCTTGACAGAACGCACTCCCCTTTAGACATTATGACAGAGTGTTCACAAATTCTGGAACTGGTGAACTAATGAAGGTTCTGGGGAATAAGGATCCATGAGTACTGAAAGCTCGTGGTTTATCCCAACTGTCTGACCTGTGGATCCATGTCGTAGAACACACTGAACATCCCCCTCTGTTCTGGGCAAGGAGGAACATGGCCGAAATAGTCTGCACCTTGGATTTTGCTGTCCCAGAATCTGTAGGGAAACTGCAAGGCAATCTGGAAAAGACAGAAAAAAACATAGCGTCACAAGAATAATAAGACACAGGTTTTGCTCCCATGACTACTCACAAAAAAAAAATCATTCTGGCCTTGCCCTCACCTTCTCGATGACTCCAGCACCAAGGCTGTTAATGGCCTTAAGCTTCCTCTCAGGAAGTGGAGGGTTAAACTGAATGACGTTCTTCTGAAGCAAAGCTAACGGGACTGTCACCAGCACCTAAAAGAAAGCAACTTAATCTACATTGCAGTACCACAGTTGCAGCAGTTTCAGTTCAGAGAAGTTTTTCCATATGAATCATGCCTCTTGAAAAACTTTAACATATTTGGTCACCACATAAATGACAAGAAATAACAAACGACTGTGTGAGGCAAGCGAGGGTGAATGAAATGTAATGTTTAAACTCTGAAATGACTCACTTTCTGTGCTGTCCACTGGGATCCATTGGATGAAGTGACTTTGACCACATCCCCCATGTAATCAATTGCTTGAACCTACAAATAATACCATTAGCATTTAAGTTATTTTTAGTTGAATACTGTTGCTTAATTGCTTGAATGACTCCATTTTCCATATCCATTCTTCAACATTCCTCTACCTACCACTGTGAAATGATATGTAAAAGTACATTTGTAATATTTATTATTAAATTGTGTATTAATTGTACGATATAAAATTGTAGAGAAATGAAAATATGGGACTACCCCACTACTTCCACAGCCATTAAGGCTTTCCATTTTTAATTATTACAATTTCTGCTCAAATAGATACACTTAAAAAAAAATTAACTAAACTTTAACCTTAGGCAAACTCTATGGAGAAAACAATTATTGTGTGACAGTCAGATTAAAACAGTAGTGACACGCACTGGGGTTTTTAGGCAGATGTCGAGGCCCTCGGCCAGCTTGTTGAGTATAGATGAGTACCCCTGGGTGAGCAGTGTGTGGTCTCCTGAGAACTGGGCAAAGAACTCATTGTGGTCCCAGGACCGCGCCGAAACCTGAGAAAGCAACAAACATTGTGAGTTCTGCTTTCCACACTGTTATGTACTATCTATCTGCCACCATTACTACCTATTGACTTATTTATTCAACAAACAGAAATAAATGCTGTTAAAATGTCACATCTCTATAGAGTCTACAGCCAATTCCCACTTCCAGCAGCAGAACTCTTTGCCAACAACTATACATGAAACATGATTACTTGATTGAAACCTAAAATCACTTTAAGTATAAAGTTTATTCACATGAACATAACACCTTTCATGTTTCTTTCAGCCAATTTTTGATTTTCCTGTTAAAATTGTGCGAGACCTAATTGTAGTCTAGCACTGAGTTCATTTTATGGGTGCCTTCACCTGAAAATGACTTTAAGCCCTTAACATCAGTCAGGCTTTTACATGTTTTAAAAAAAGATAATTATTTTCTATACAGATTTTTCTATACATACAAATATAGAAGGGAATATCATTTGCTCTTTAATTTCATTGCATTTTCACCCTCTCAATAGCCACTTCAAACACATTCTAATTTCTAGTATCACAGAATTGCTTGTTGAACTACAGCTAACCACAAAGAACAGGAGAAGACCAATGCCTTAAACACCAGTGATTATACTGTCACCACTTTCCATGTTGACAAAATGGGCAGTTTTGTGGATCTGGCAAAAATCACAGTGGTTTAAACATTGTTGGTGCTCCTTTAAAAAAATAAAGAACTATTGGGATCACAATGTGGTATGCTGGTATTTCCGCTGTGTTAACGCTATTCGCCTGGCACCATTCCAATGGGCGTTCATGAAGGCGCACACCTGATACTTTAACGCTGGTTTTGGTAATCCAGCTAATCTCTGTTGTGTCAATACAGTGCGTTGGGTCAACAGCTGAGACGTACCTGATCCAGGTTACTGCCACAGGCATACTCCAGGTTGCTGAGATGAAACTGAAGAACCTTCTCTTCCAGCTCACTGAACTGAATACCCGACTCCTGGAGGAAATTTTTATACACCTCCTGGATTTTTTCTTTTTAGAAAACAGGAGGGGGTTAAAAATATATTAAAATTTGAGACTGATGGAAAAACAAAAACACACAACATCGTGCATGTGCTTCTACTCCCTGTATAATCAACCCTCATTTCAACAACAGCTATACACAACTATCTCAGGGGTATCTCAATATACTAGTGAAAAAAACACACTATGATGGCTCACATGCTCTATATAGGTTACAAATACAAATTATTACCCTTGGTCATCCCTTGATGATTTGACATAAATGCAACCACACAATACGTACACAATTTTTTGCACAAGTAACACATGTAAAATTTCAATGTTACTGAAGCTGGACAGAACATTGACATATTTCAGCCTTTCAGAGCTTCACGTGTGGTCCCTTAAAGTCAGGAGGAGGAGGCCAGGACTTTAGTATGAGCATCTGACATAACAGACAACTGAAAAGTGCCCCTGTCGGAAATCATGAATTCATGAACAACTCATTAATTCTTTTGTACCTCCCAGTGGGATGTCTTGGTGTTGAGACTTGTCCTTCCTCCATTCTGACACTACATCCAGGATGGCGTTGAAGTGGAAGTCCATGCGCTTGTCTATGGCTGGGTCAGTGGCCTTCCCGCCTTCCTGGATCAGGTCACATCTATCCCCCAGCTTGTGCATCTTAATACCCAACTACAAAACGAGAGAGACCAGAGTGGAACATGAACGCAGCATGTATGTATCACTTGTTAACATTAAACTATCTAAGGGGCTGCAGCACTACAATTACTAGAACTGTTTGAATGTCACATAAACTTAAAATCACTAACGAGATGTCCAAACCGTCACTTAAAGTCTTTGTGGGAAAAGCGAGTGATTACATAAAGTAAAAATGCCACATGACTAGTTGAGCACCTCAAGGCCGAAATAAGTGAACATGGGAACCAACTGGCTGACCTCCAGAGTAACAAAGATTTTGGCTGACTTTGAAGAGATATATAGTGTGCCTTTGAGCACACCACAAAAAACAGACAGGGGGTGAGCTGAGATCAGATGGGGAGAGACAGAGAGGTGACAGCAGGCAATTCTCAGAGCAAGGACATTAATGGGCAGAGGCGACATCTTCCAAAATTCTTTCCAGCGATTCAGCCCTTGCAAGACCTAGATGGTAATGATTCTGACAGCAGCATGAGGGCTGATGAGCTCTTGGACACCCAGGACATTGTAACCTCACAGGCAAAGAAAAGAATGCCTTAAGAATAAAGAATAAAAAAAAAAATGACTTGGAACTGAGAAGGAACAGTTCTCTCTGCTGAAGAGAGTCCTGACGATAGAGTTACAGGAAATTCTTAGCTCTTAACATATATTTGGATATCAATAAAGGGAGATGGGGGGCTATTTGAGAACAGAATCAGAGGACTCAGGTAGATTTACGTTAACAGTGCATTCAACAGAGTTGGAGTAACTTGTTTTTGATTTGTAGTGGAGTCTCACACTCCAGAAACCCACTTGCTCACACATTAGTCCAATGGGATTGTTGACGCAGCCGTTGACAATCTGGGCTCCTCGTCCCACCGTCACCCCGAGAGACGTATCGTCCCAAACTCGCCCGCCGATACGATCCCTCGCCTCCAGCACAACGACCTGGAAACAAAGAGTCAGGAGTGCCTGATGCATTTCAGCCAGATCACATGTCAAAGTGGGAAGAAAATTAGCTGATATTTGCTTTTTTACAGAAGGGATGTCTTTGTGTGTGTTTACATTACATAGGTATAGGTTTACCTGTACAGGATATTGCCAATTTATTGGTCATAAGGTGTTTGCACCATTTCAGTATAACAGCATTAAAAGAATAGCACTGAATATTCAATAATAATTCATTTACTTTTTTTTTTTTTTTTTTTTTTACAAATTCAAAAAATGTACCAGAAACATTTGTGACCACAATTCAATTGGGCTGATCTAACATCTGCTGAATACGTTTTCCACTAGGAAGCTAGTCTGGTATTTCCATGTAAATCTAATGTGAATCCAAACGGCAACCACCTCTGAGTACCATATTCTCAGGCGTGCTGCATGACTCCCGGGGGCTCACCTGCATGCCAAAGTTCTTCATCTGACGAGCTGCAGCCAGCCCTGACGCTCCAGCCCCAATCACAACTACCTTCTTCTGTAAGAACAAACACCACAATGCCTGCACTTCAATACATGCATACATACTGCAATACATATAAATCAGCTCTACCACACAGCATACACTATATGGACAAAAGTATTCGGACGTCTGACCATTACACCAACAGGGACTGTAATGACACTGTATTCAAATACATATACTTTAATATGGAGTTGGTCCCCCTTTTGCAGGTATAACAGCTTCCACTCTTCTTGGAAGGCTTTCCACAAGATTTTGTTGTTGGAGTGTTTCTGTGGGAATTTGTGCCCATTCATTCTGTAGAGCATTTATGAGGTCAGGCACTGATGATGAAAGAGAAGGCCTGGCTCGCAATCTCCTTTCCAGTTCATCCCAAAGGTGCTCGATGGGGTTGAGGTCAGGGCTCTGTGCGGGCCAGTCAAGTTCTTCCACATCGAACTCATCAAACCATGTCTTTATAATCCTTGTTTTGTGCACTGGGGCACAGTCATGTTGGAATAGAAAAGGGTCTTCCCCAAACTGTTGCCACAAAGTTGGAAGCATAGCATTGTCCAAAATGTCTTGGTATGCTGAAGCATTAAGATTGCCCTTCACTGGAGATAAGGGGCCTAGCCCAAACCCTGAAAAACAGTTGTAGCCAAATACTTTTGTCCATATAATGTAGGTCATATCTGTATGCTTCATACAGATTTTGAAGTGCAGACCAGTAAAATTACCAAAAACAAGGAATCTCATGCACTGGTTATTAGTTTCACAGGATATACGTTACATTACATTAATTCATTTAGCAGACACTCTTATCCATAGAGACTTCCAGCCTAATAGAACAGAAGTATATCCATTTAAGATGAATGAGCTTGAACAGTGTCAGACCAGGCTAACAACACTCCCAGACCAGTGAGTGTCAGCACAACACCATTAAAGCCCTTATAACACCAATCAATCCTTTTTATATGTTGGTCTAATTCCTCTACATGTGAATTTTATATATGTTCAGATGGAGACACATACATTGTGGTAGTGGTCGGGCAGTAAGGGCTGCTTAACGGATAAGAGCCCCGTGTTGATCAGGCCCTTCCTGGTCATGAAGTAGAGCACCCTGTCCACCTCCTGCACACAGCGTACCCGGACTAGCCCTCTCACGATGATGTGGGGCGCGCACTTCTGAGGGGTCAGCACCTCCTGGGGACACCAGAGATGAGGACATTCAGAGGCGTGAATTTTGCCATTGTAACACAAAACGTGCGGTGTTTTTAAGGTGGCTTGGAATTACGACGGTAAAGAAGCAGAATGAGAAGTGGAAGACGAAAAATAAGGAAGACAGTTTTTCCCATTTATTGGGTGGCCACATGAAGCTGCATGTGAATAGATGTTAAAGCAGTAGATGTCTATAAGGAGTCAGACCTCAAGGTCATTGTCATAGTTTTCTGCAAGAAACACCAAGAGGGCTTTTCCCTTGCTGCTGTATAGGTATGGGGTATGCAGTGCAAACCCTTAACTTCACGGATGGCATACATGCCATCCCAGTAAGAGGAAGCACTTATTCCACAGGAAGCCATGATGACTGGTGGCCTAGCTCTGTCTAATGTAAAGGTACACATGTATGGTAAGAGACTGACACCCCCTCTTCTCTACTGAATACTTAGCCCTGTCTGTGTTCCTCAGGAACCCTGATCATGCAGGTTTCCCCCTGACAGTGCCTCAATATTCCAAGGTTTTACCTTGCAGTCTCTGTGCCAGGAGGCCAGGATGAGGTTACGCAGGGCCAGGTACATGGTGGGGTCCCGGGAGTACTCCGGGAACTCATATAGTTCGTCCAGCTCCATCATGTCAGGCCGCACACAGAGGGCCTTGCCGCACTCATTAGGCTGGTAAAAAGGCTGGAAATACGGGCACAGTCCTGGAACTGCACACGGCACACCAGTTATTGCGGCCAGAACAACTTCTACAACAACAAACAAAATGATTCTTTTTTTAAAATCCAGAAACTCTGAAGATATTGCTGCAGCACATGTGTTCACCTCAGTGCTGACGGGCCGCGGTCCAAAATGTTAGGTTTTATTTAATAAAGGTTACAGGACGTTTCACAATTAAGCATATACTGGTTACTTCCCCTTCAGTGCACACGTTCAGTTCATTTTATCAGATGTGGACCTGCCTTGAAATTCACATTTCATTCACAAAGAATGTACATTCCTCACACTCCAGATGCATTCCAAAGCACAAGCTCACTTTCCACACCGCTCAGAAACACCAATATCAGATTGGCACTCTCCGAGCAAGCTGCTCTCCCATCCCTTACTCCTGGATTACATTACTGTAATGTAATGTAATGTAAGGGATCAGAGATCATTGAAAGGGTGAAGGGTGTTACGAGCTATCTAAATACAGCTCCTTAGTGCAGTGCAAACATGTACAGAATTCCCCCCCCGCCACCCCCCTTCTCATGGACCCACAACACAAGCGTTCCTGGCCACAACACAAGCGTTCTTACTCTGAGGCTGGATGACCCTGCAGTGCTCCACCTTCAGCTCGTGTGAAATGTTGCTGGGGGAGCTGGAGGGACTCATGCCCACGCAGTCAGGGTAATACGCAGTCAGGAAGGCGTTGGCCGGGCTCTCTTTCAGCAGCGGGGGCAGGATCAGCATGGAATGCCACCAGCTGTCAATCACTTCAGCCACCCTCTGGAGACACAAGATTACATTACTACATTATTGGCATTTAGCAGCTCTTATTCAGAGTGACTTACATAGATTACAATTCACCTGTTACCCATTTATACAGCTGGATATTTACTGATGCAATTCTGGGTTAAGCAGCTTGCCCAAGAGTACAACAGCAGTGCCCCAACAGGGAATGAAACCGGCAACCTTTCGGTTACAAGTCCTTACCACTATGCAACACCCTCTCTATGACTCTGAGACTGAATCTGAAGACTCTGAATTAGGACATGTCTTCACTGGGTATTTAAGACAAATGATCACAGCATTATGAATCAATTCAGGAGAGGCATACTCTTGCTTTCTGTTAAAGATATGTGGAAAATATTTATTTGTATCTACTGATGTTGATGAATCAGAGATCAGTGTGTCAGACTTCATGCACTTTAGAACAGGCTGGCGTATTGCTCACTCACCATGTCTTCTGGCTGGGAGCACTGATCTGGACCTTCACTCTAAGTAATGACACCACAAAACATTACCACACAAGCCATGACCTCAGCACAGTTGACAAAGATCTCCTTTCATGCCTTTTTTTTTTTTTTTTTACCTTGACATTGTTAAACTTCATCCCGCAGCGATATGTTGTTGCTAATGTGGAAGTGAGCTGGATCTCCTTGGTCAGCTGTCTCCACTTTCCGCAGTCTGGCTTGGTGCACTGGACCTGCAGCGGAACACATACTGCTGTACACAACTGTGTTGGGAGGATCGAAGGATGCAAGAAGCCTTCAATGATGTGAGTGTTCTTTTTTAGTCATTCTCAACGGAGTTTTTTTGTTTTTTTTTTTTTTATTATGCCTGAATGTTAATGTTTCAACTTTACATGTCAAAGTATATTTTGAGTAAGATTGTTTTCAAGAAGTAGCTCGGAGAAATTGGTTACGTTTTTGGTGATTAAACAGAATGCCATTGATTGGGGGTAAGAGCATGCAAATTTACCATGAAATTTATTGTACGCCTCGTCTCATTTGTGTTTTGAATCTTAATCCAATGTGGGGCATTGAAGCATTGATGTTCCTCTATCCATATCAATAAACAAAAACACGGATTAAAACCGCATCTATCCTTCTGTGAATTATTCTATGAACTTTTTCATAGTTTTCCAATTTAACGGGACTTTTGAATACACCTTTAATTGTACCTATTCTAATACTGCTTACCGAGTGATTTAAATCAGTATTTCCAGTATTTTTCTGCAGGGGTAAATCAACCTTCTCCAGCTGTTCGACAACATGTTAATGCCGCAGTCATCTGCATCTCGATCCTTACACCAGGTATGAGGAGTATCCAGCCTCACAACCTGCTACTTGTATTACTTTCTGTTTGTTTATGGGTTGTATCGCAATGTGTTTTGGATTCTCTGACCTAGTGACTGTGATGTATGGTAGTGAGGCTGTGTAGTCAGGTTGCACAAGTTAACTTGCGGGAGGGCTTCAACAGCGTTATGCTCACATTCACTGGTCTGGGAGTGTCGTTAGCCTGGTCTGACACTGTTGCTCATTCGGCTTGAACGGATACAATTCTGTTTTTTTTTTTTTTTTTGTGCTGGAAGTCTCTCTGGATAAGAGCGTCTGCTAAATGCATGTAACGTAACGTATGATATTCCCCTTTCAACAGAATGCAGAGCTGTACTCACCCAGTATGGAAGCTGCTGGTCAGCCATAAACGCTTTCAGACTGGGCTCACTTTTCCCGTTGCCTGTCCAAATCCTCTTCCAGCTGGCATACTTCTCATAGCCGTCTTTATGACTTCAAGTCAGGAACAGAAAATTCACATTAGCGAAAACCCCTAGAGACGATGGGGCATATGCATGAAAGTCCTTGGCATCTAGCCACCAAGGCTTGTTGTTGTTCACCAGTGTAAAAATAATGAACGCGCAAAAACAGCTCCCTAGGCTTGCTGTGAACGGTAAGCAGAGTGCGACTGTGGAAACAAAAAAATGGCTCAGTGTTTCGTACGAAGACTATATGAATATGCCTGTCTTTTGACTGATTTACAGCAATCTACCATTTGATGATTTGTCATTTCATGTAATGGAAAAACAAGCGATAACAGGGTAAGAGCAGTGATCATTTAAAATTTTTTATATATATTTTTTTTTATTTTAAAAGACATCTGTCTCCTGTGTTTCCAGCTCTCATGTTACCACTGCATGATCACTCGCAATCCAGTGATAATTCTAACCATTATCTTACCTCCTGTAGTAGTGGTCAAAGCATTCATTACAGAAGTGCTCTCCGCAGGACAAGTGGTACCATCGAGACGTGTACCCATTTTTGGCACACCTGAAACGATTGAGGAAAATAAAGCAATTACTTAGTCTTCTTCCCAGAGGGTAACCTCTAAGATGACACAACATAGCTGGAAAGGGCGGCAGTGTAGCATGCTGGTAAGGAGCAGGGCTTGTAACCAGAAGGTTGCTGGTTCGATTGCCTGCTGGGGGACTGCTACTGTACCCATGGTCAAGGTACTTAACCTAGAACTGCCTCAGTAAATATCCAGGTGTACATATAAAAACTGTAACATAGATAAGTCACTCTGGATAAGAGCATCTGCTAAATGGCAATAATGTAATGTAATGGAACAAGGATACGTAACCTTGCACCTTGCCATTGGTATAACAAGAAAGTGTACTAGATGATGGCTGATTATGCTTGAGCACAGACCTTTCAGACGCACTGGCAAAGCACACCGGGTATGTGGCCGAGCAGCCAGCCTTTTCACACTTCCTGTACTTCTTCTCTGACTGGTCTTCATCTTCCTCTGTGTCTGTCGCTTTCCTTTTGGTCTGAAAGAAAGGAATGTGAAAAAGAAATGCTTGCCTGAGAGGTGGCTTGTGAGCTAGCCAGGGAATGTACCCTGTACTCTTCTTCCTTACAATTTTAAAATTAAAATACTTAAATATAAGTAATATAAATAATTAAAATACTTCAACAAGGGGCAAAAACAAGAGGAAAAAAGAACAACTGAGGATGAAATTGGTCTTTTTCTAGATTTCTACATCAAACCCTTTTGAGAACCATAATTTGGGGACAAAATGACAACCATAGGTATAAAACTGAGGATAAAATAAGCTGACATTGTTCTCACTTCACACCACGAACTGCTTGCGTTCTGTTTAAAAGTATATAAATATATATTGTTATATTTTCATTGATAATTACTTCTAGTAACACCAACACATAATAAGAGTATGCGCACTGTGATGGGGGAAAAGACTGCTGTAAAAACTAAGCGTATGATTATTATGAGTGTAACTGCTGCCAGGATATTCTCATAAATGTAAAAATTTTGTTGGCAGCCCTGCACTCTGGAACTAAAATGAAATGCTAAAGAAAAGGAAGTGTAAGAGCTTCCAAAAATATATTTCTGAAAAAGGTGCAATCATTTTCATTTTTGACTACAATTTTAGAAAGAAATATTGATGCTATTGTCAAGATGACAGTTTAAGGAACAAGAACAGTGACTCAGGCTGTTGAAGGACTTTGGTTTATTATTTAAGGGTCTGTTTAGATAATTGATTCAAGATCACTTATGATTGTGTCTTCATTTGAATGAAACCCACAGGAAGCCTCCTATTTCCTACCTCATATGCTGTCTAATATCCTGAAGCACCACCTTGCTAAGGTCTGCTAACAGAGCTGTCCCATCCACTTTAACACAGTGACCAACAAAAATAAACAATCAAATTCCCTACAAAGAGTAATGTAACATCAAAACTAATAATAAGGAAACACTGCTGCAAGCGACAATAATCAGAGCTAGCTATAAACTAGGCTGTATTTGCACAAAATTCACTGTGGCAGCTCAAGCATTGACATGGCTCTATCTGCTGGAGCCTGGAAGGATAACAAGCAGGGGAAAAAAATCTGGAATCCTAACAGAGGGTGAAATGTCATTTTCATTGTCGGTGCAAAAGCACAAAAAACATTGCCCTGTGGGGGTCATGTTTTCTGACATACGAGCTATTCCTTCAACCTGGTCAAAATTCCCAGTCTCTATCCAGAGCACAACCAATGAGCAACTTTACCTCCATCAGCCAACTAATTGCAACTGATAAACCTATTACAAGTCATATGGTGTTCCGACAAAGCTCTGCATGCACCTACTTGGCCCGGAGAGTTACTGCAGCGCTTCGTTCTGACGTTGACCTGTCTCCCAGAAGAACGTACCAGCTGGTTCTCGACTGCAGCTGACTCCACACCTACAGCTCTCTTCTTGGGCCGCGCCCGTGCACCCGACACGGTGCCCGTACAATCTAATCCAATAAAATAGTATTCATGAAATGATGAGCAACGTTGAACAGCAATGGCACTACGCACGGACGATATGCAAAAACAAAAACAGTAATAATAACGCCGCGCATTAAACCAAGGAAAATGTAGGACCAACCGCCCCGAAATGTTAATGTAGTCAGCAAGACTATCTAGGTAGCTAGGTGACCCGTTAGCTAATTTCCATGCTGGCTAGCTGGCTAACAGAACAATCTGAATCGGGAAACTAATGTCATGTTGGGTGTCGCTAACTTAGCTAGACAGTCAGCTTGATCCGCTAGTATGGCTTAAATTCTCGAAGGGGATACAACATATCCATTTAACTAGCTTCTACAGCTACATTTCAGCTACAGTGTGCCGTAAGCAACTTTCTTGGCACTGCAGCAAGCTGATGACAATTGCTTGACAAATAATAGCTAGCCAGCTAACTAGATTGATAACAATGGTTATGGAGTCCATAGCCAAAAGAACTGACCTGCATCTGATTGCATTAAAATGTGCTTTTCCTCTATCGATGCACCAGTGTTCATTTGTTCCGGACGTAGAAAAGTAACCAGCTAGCTACCTAGCTGAACACGTTTACTGAACTAAGGTATTTATGCAGGTTAGCTAACTACCATCTTTATTTTTACACTCTCATCAAAACGAGTATGAACTTGACACCAGCGCCAGATCAGCGTCAAGCCAGTGACAACGAGTTGTACTTCCGGGTTACGATTTTTTTTTTTTTTTTTTTTTGCGAACTACGAACGTCAAAATAAAAGTAATCGTATAGCTACTGCAAAGCATCACACGATACAGTGTTTCCTTCATTCTGTGGTGTAACTCGGCCTTGTAGTATCTCATTTTTCTATATAACCACATTGAGGTTTCCAAAGCATTCTGTGTGGTTACCGTTATCCAATTAAACACACACAAACGCACACACGCATCTATGTCCAGACACACACGTACACAATTGTATAAATTGACAATTGACACTTAGTGTCCAAAGGTTGTTTGTCAATTAATGGATCAACATTAAAAAGTTAATTACAGCATTCGAGTTTGTAAATATCCTCGCACGTTAATGCCATTCTAGTGGATTAAACAAGTAGCCTAACTGTTCAGAGCTTCCCAAACCTTTATTTCTGTCTAGATCTGGGAGAGTCTTTTTATTTCTACATTTATGCTGCTTGCTTTTTGAACTTCATTTGTTCAGTTTACACAACAAAATATTTTTCGGGGTTTAGGCTGCACAGCGTTATATTCCAATGCGAAGGACAGCCATTTAGGAAGTTTGTTGGCAATGATTGCCTCCCTCTGCACCCCGTACCTGTCCTCGAGTAACCATAGAAACCAGGACGCGTGAGCATAATATGTTCCGCTCAGACTATTGACTTGCTTTTTGTATTTCGCCGCCGACTTTGATGGAAACGATCTCATGGGATTTAACTATTATTTGGAGAAGCAGGTTTGCAGGTGGTTAAATGTTTGCTTCTGAGACGAACGGGACCAGAACGTCTCTTGCACATGGATCCAAATGGACAAAAGCCATTGATAACGGTGACCAGACTCAAGATGAGAAATAAAGAAACCTTTGAGGTAACGTTACGTTAGTTAGCCATCTAGCAAGCCAACAGCACTTAAGTATTTTGCTAGTAAAGAAAAGTAATATGAGCACGTATAGAAGCACTGAGATAGCTCGTGCTTCGACAGGTTCTGAGGAGTTGGTTTGTAAACCACGAATAATAATAGATAATTTTGGTCAAAGGATGTAACGTTAATATTAATTTAAGAATGAGGCAATAGTCTACATCCCAAACTAAAAGGTAAATTTCTTTTTTTTTTTTTTTTTGATCAGGGTGTTAGTCCAAAACCAACACCCAAAGTGGACTTCAGCCATGTGATACACCTTCTTGAGGATCCATATGCAGTAAGTGATCAAAACTTACAAAAGTTGTATTGTATTGCTAGCTTCTAGGCTAAGTAGTCCAGCTAGGGTAATTGTATTCATGTGTTACTGGTAGTATTAAAATTTCTAACGTCACTGCTAAATGAATTGACTCTTTTGTGGCTACTAAAACTATACTAAGGTGTCCACCAATAACTCGTTTTTCTCTCCGAATTATGTTTTGTCAAATGTGTACTCGAGTTAGTATTATGCAGCTATGTAACTTTAGCTACATTTATTGCTAATTTGATGTACCAGGAGACGTGTAAGGTTGGCTGTAAGTTCTCTGGGTATTAAAGCAAAGTATTCTTAATATCTGACAAAGTATCCGTTTTATAAAATCACCAAGAAGTTTTGGTATATCGACGACTTATAACGCGTAAATGTGTGCTGTGTACAGGCCGTTGTAAATCTCCAGGTTTTCCCAAAAGAATTGATTTTCCGCCGTACTAGTACGGTAGAAGGCGAAATCCGGAACAGTGAGCGTCTCTGCTCCTTGGCAACTGGATCTTTCTTTTTAACTACAGTGCCCTGCGTCGCTATGCTGCCAAGCCGGCCAAAACGCTAAGGGCTATCCTGCAGACTATAATCATATAAATACATAAACGTAGATATTGAAACATACAAATGGAGCAGTAAAAAATAATAACAATAGCAATATTTTTTTTGTATAGCGCCTAAGACGCAGAAACACAGGTTGTTGAACAACATTCATGAGACCAAAATCAAAAATAAAATAATTAAAAGAGTGGCAACACTTGTCGTATCAGTGATGGATTTAGTAATCCTAGCAGAACATGTTAATTTTTAAAGCAAGAACACTGTGATGTCAGTTCAGGGATAACTTCAATTCAGTCATCCTGACTTAGTTGTATGTACAATACTAGTTGTTCTAAATAACTTCAGCAATATAACACAAACTACACCATGCACTCCCTGTACTACATCCATGTAGCGCTCTACTACTAATTACAAGATGATTCCTAAAAGGATTCACCACTTCGAAGTGAAGCAGATATGTTAATAGACATCATTTACAAATGCACACTTTCAAAATGGGGGGTTGCCTTTAATAACATTATGATTTTGTCTTACAATGGAAAAGTACATTCAGCTGTCTAGACCAGTGTATACAGTTGAGACAATGTGAGTGAAAAGTCAGATCTGATAGTGCGTGCCGTTTAACCATACCCGCCCATATTGCCTTTTGGTTTGTTTGTTTCAAAATAATAATGTACCTATTTGTGGTCAGAAAAAAATATTTTTCAAAATTTCCATGAATATGAGAACACACTCATTCACAGATAATGGAAAAATGCTTCTTCGAGAGATGCAATTTTTAAATGTCAGGAAGCATGAACTTCTATCTCCAGCAAGGACTTTTTAGTTTTTCTGCTCAACCCCTTAAAGCTTTGCAGACAGGAATGACTGGAAGAAAGAAGTGATTTGAAGTGTTACTGAAGACAAATTGGAATTTAGTTTGTCAGGACTTTAGTTGGAGACCTGAGATGTCATATACAAACATGTACATAGAATTAGAATTACTACTACCTGTGTTCACGCACACATTGAATATGAATATATCTATATAATATAATATATATATATAATATAATGGGGGCTGTGATATCACCCACCTCTCTGTAAGATCCAATTGAAAAGGACCTATGGCCAAAATTATGAGGGTTGACGGAGAGCTTGATTATAGTGTGTTGTTCTTGTTAATGGAAAGACTGAGTCATTGGATGGATATAACAGAATTTTTCCTCATAATTGGAACTGACTTATTAACCAGCGATGTTCTCTGCAAGTAAGTCAAACTGATCTTTGGAGAATCTTTCTTGCCTGAATTCTCCTGAAGCCAAGCCTTCAAAAAGTGCAACAGTCATCTTGTCACATAAAATTACTTGGGTCCAACTCGTCATAATTCTCTCTATATTTTTTCTGAAGTTGTTGCCAGTGATGCAGTGCTGTGAAATTCACTCTGCTGTCACTTTCTAAAGGGATTAAAAGTTGGTGAATCAATTGCGGTTTATAATTTTATAAAATCCAAATTTTATAAAATGACAATAATTCATTCCTGTCTTGTTTTTTTAGGCCACCTTGGAAGAGAGACAAGTTTTTGTACTGAAGAAGATGTTGAAAAGATGCCAAAATGGCTTTGTATCCACCAATTTAATTTATTTTATATTGTTATGTGGTGTGTGTGTATATTTATTCACACACTCACATACACACACAATTCCTGTGTTTGTGTATGGTGCTCATATAGTTATGGTCAAGTTGTTCTATGATTGATCTGTTTTCGGCACCTTGTTATGATAATTGTGATGTTTCATGAATAGACATGTTGTTAGGCTTCATGTAAGTGCCATATCCCTTGTGAATGAATACAGACTGCCTAAATTCCCAGCGCTCTAATTAGTTGTCACTTGGTTTCACACAATTCTGTGTGAGCATTTTCTATTCTCAGAATTATTCCTGTTGCTGTGTTCCTCAATTCATGCTTATTTTGCCTTAATTGTGTTTTATTTTACAGCAGTTTATTTAAAATAAGTTTTGTGAAGGAAAATCTATTGTAAATTCAGTTATGCCTCATCTCTCATACAGTGGACGTTTTTATTGTAACTTAAGAAATCTTGATCCCATACAACTACAAAACATACAGTTATCAGCAGGCTAAGCTAAAACCACTGCGACTGCCCTCTCGTGAATAATCAGTACTTCCAGAATACATTGTTTGTTTTTGTGTGTTTAAATACTGAGTAATCGGTAATTAAGGTGTGTAAAGTAGATGCCTCTCCACCCTCAGCAACCTATCTCTGTGACTGAGTTATAGGGGTAAAATACTATGAAACCATTTATTATCTTGTACTCTGCCTCACTTGTAAGTCGCTTCGGATAAAAGCGTCTGCCAAATGAGTAAATGTAAATGTAAATGTAAGCGCTTTTTGTACATGTTCAGCCGAAGAAAAAAATGTCCCTTTTATCCTTAATTTTAATACACCGAAGCTTCTCAAAGACGTAGCAGATGTTTTCAAAATTCTAAACCTGTGTGTTGAGAAGGCTGAAGGTCGCCCTGAATACACTTCAGTGATGTGTGACATACTGAAGATATGCGGGTGAGCGAATTTTACTTTATCAATATTTTTTGCCTTAACAGAATTCACACTCATTTATGCACAAAGGTAAAATGAGGAGTAGTTCTGTATAATCATGTCTTTGTGCTACATTATTATCTGTTTAACCTAAACTGTACATTCTGTCTGCTTTTTCCTCAGGCTGCCTTTCCTGAAGGAAAAGTCCTCAGATGAGATGAACTATGCCAAGACTGTACAAGAGTCATTCTCTCAGATGGGTATGCAGTTATATCACAGATATAGCTTCTTGCACAGCAGTGAAAGGCAGAGAGACTAATACGTTTTATCTTTTCAGGTTACCTAATGAGAGTTCCAAGCGCTGAAGTGAGGCTTCAGATTTGTGCTTCCATAATATCATTCTTCAATGACAAGAAATCCAAACACTGTGTGGAAGGTGTGTAGTCCGAGTCATCAACTGCGAGCACATAAGTGGTTGCATTTTGATGGCTTTTTGAATATGGTTATTTTTTTTTCATGTACTCTTTGTATACTTATGTGTACACACCTGTACTCTACTCCTAAATTAAATAAATTGGAGAATACATCGCAACTCATGATAAGTACAAAACGTGAAAAAATTAAACTGTGATATTCACCATATCGGCAAACATGCACTGTACTGTATGAAATAGCACTGCATGGTATTGTATGATAGTAGCAGTACGTACTCAGCAGTGATGAGTAATTCCATGCAAATTCTGTTTCGTGTTTTGTTATGCCCCCCTGCAGGGTCTTACCCCATCAGCCTGGGCTATAAAGTTGAAATGGTGGAGCAGAGTGGGATAGCAGAGATTCTGGTGCTGTCTATGGCCCTGCTGGAGAACCAGCTGGCAATAAGGCTGCAAGTTTTGCAGACTCTTCAGATGCTCTCCAGCTCATCGGGTAACTAACTCCCTGGCTCAGGTTTAGGCTCTTTGACTCTGGGAACTGAACGCCATATTGGGGCACTGAAGAAAAGTGCATTGAGAAGAGGCATTTAGGTTCACAATTCAAGCAGCATGGGCAGATTTAGTCATTTCGCCTTGACTTGAATTCTTTGTGTCACTTCCTGATATTCATGAATTCAGAGGTGTCAGTGGTGGGCAGGGAAACACAGACAGGAGAGGTTGATAAATTTCCTTTCATGCCATTCTGAACCTAGCCTTATTGTTTGTCATGATTAATAAGAATGGCAATGTAAAATGAAGGCCATCAATTAGTTGCCAATTCTTTTTGTAGTTTGGTAGCTCAGACTTTGGGAACTTTATTTGAAAATGTTTTAGTACCCAAAAACTTGGTTTCAAGTTGAAAATAGGTCTCTTTTTATAAGTCGTATAACCTAACCATTTACTCTATTTAAAATGATTAATTATGAAATACACAAAGGCAATCTTGCCACATTAAATAAATGTAAGTAAAGTCAGGAGTAAGTGCAGTTTGATTGATGCTCACATCTTTGACAGCAGTGTGTCTGGACAGTTACCCAGTATGCTTTCTAGCATCAGTGAACAACAGCATCTGCTTTTCAGTTTGATCTCGATAACGTTTTATGCATGCACCCCATAAAGTCTGTACGAGGCTTTGTTAGTGTTTTCATTGGCCCACACACATTTCTGCTTTTCCCCTTCACAATTCTAAATCTCTGTGAGTGAGATGAGTCAAAGATGGAGAATTTCGGCTCTGCTCACTGATCTACAAAAACCTTTCTCCTGCTTGGTGAATATTCCTTTAAAATTTATGGCAAATTGTCATGTCAGCACACCAGTGTTAGAAAGCTACATTGTCAACGTACAACTCGTTTGTTTCAGAAGTGAACTGTCGCAAAATGCTGAAGGCGCAAGGTGCCAGTAAAATCTGCTCTCACATGAATGAGCCGGACCCGTCGGGACAGGTGCTGTTTCGCTCCTCCGAGATCCTGTGGAACATGCTGGAGAAGGACTGCAAAGATGAGGTCACCTCTCAACTCAGCAACATGGACTGCATCTTGTGTGTAGATTTTTTTTTATTTCTCATTTTCTTCTTAATTTTCCTCTTAATTTATCCATTGTTAATGTGTCATACAGTCATGGAATTTATATCTTAATACAGAGTCATTTGTCTATTAAGAATATATCAACAACATTAGAAAAAACATGCAATCATGCATGTTTGGTCATGCACAACCATTTATATAAATGCTCATAATGTGGATTGTGTGTTGAGCATTCATAATTCTCTGTTGAGTGTACACAAAGCAGTTAATAGATTTTCTGTCATTTGCAGTGCCTCTCACAATGCCTTCTAATTTGTTTCGTCTTGTTTATTGTTCCTATAAAACCAAATTGGAAACAGCAGATTAACTGGGCCGGCTGACAAAGATGGAGAGTACTTGGGCTGCCTGCAATTTCATAAATAGGGAACACTTAATCATACTGTAGCTTTTTATAGCCGATTGTTCTGGTTCCCCTATTGTTTTCCTAATTGACAACAGCGAAAGCAGTAGCAGTGGATCAATGTACAGTATATTGTAAAGTAAAATCAATTCAAATTAAGCACAAAGAAAAACAGAGTGGAACTAAAAGCATGGCAAATGGGGCAGAATGAAAAACAGTGTTTAAAATGGCTATGTTCACGAGCAGTTACTTTACTGTTATTTAAAGCAGTGTTTGCTTTTCACTTCAGCCACACTGCAATGCAATGCAAAGGCAATGTGTATGCGCTCATCAAAAAGTAATATCCCTGCAAAAGCAATATTTATTGTTATCACTTCTGAAGCTGCTTTTATGTTTTCGCAGAAAAATAAGCAGCTCCAAGGTGGCTAGACTGATTAGCTTGGCTTCTACTAGGTTTGGTTTCTAGCAATGCAATGTTTATGTGCCTTCTCAATCAGAAGGTAGTGCACTGACTGAATGAAATATGGCTTTCTCTAAATACATGTCATATCCTGCTGAAAAGAGGAAATCTTTTTGCAATTTTCTAGTATCATACAGGACACATTAAAGTCTAAAATGTACCCCTTTTGCTAAACCCTCGGCTTGATATGCTTACAAAAAAGCTCACTCACATATGTGATATTTTATTCCCTGTTTTACAGGTCTTTGAAAGATGCTTTGCTAAACCAATTTTTGAATGGATTTCAGAAGTATGATCAGCAACTCAGGAATGATTTGCTTGTCATAACATCTCTAGTGGCGGAAAACCCCAAAGCTCCATTGATTGTAAGTAGAGAAAGGCTAGCTTTTGACTACCTACAATGTTTCTGTATATTTTATAAAAGGAAGCGTCCGCTAGCAGTGTTACCCGATATCTAATTAAGATTTAACTTCTTTACCAGGAGAGTGGATTAGCAAAGCAGCTCACCTTGTTTGCTACCTTCCCAGAGAGTAAGGCTGGTTTTCATTACATATCACTGAATTATGAACATGATTAGCAATGTAGTGTAATGGTTAAACACAGGGTTCCTAACCCAAAAGCTGCCAGGTTAGTTCCAAGGTGTTGTACCCTTGAACAAGGCACTTAACCCAGAATTGCCTCAGTAAATGTCCAGCTGTATAAATAAGTACCATGTAAAAATGGAAATGTAAATAGCTCTGAACAACAGTCCTCACGAAGCAAATGGAATATAATGGTCTGTATTAACATGTTGATAATTATTACTTTATGTTTTGAGTTGTTTTACTTACAACAGAAAATGATGGAGTATTTCTCTCTCCTAGTAAAGAGCCACAACCCACTAGTTCGCAACTTCAGGCTGTCTTTTAACTATGAAGACTTTGAGATGAAGAAGTTGCTGTTTAACATGCTGGTGGTCATGTCAAATGACTTATGCTCTTTGGAGGTATGTGGTCTTTCATTTTAGTACCTTTAATTCAAGAATTTGAGGCAACATTTAACATTCTGGTGACAAGCAAATAATTGAAAAATAATGCATGTGAATTGATAAAACAGTGACATGAAAATACCTGATATGAGTGTTGGACAAAAAATCTCGGTGTACCATCATCATCTGCCCATGTGCATCACGTGTCTCTGTTCAACAGCTGTTCAGAGAGGGCCAAGTCCTGCTTGCACTGCTTCTCCACTTGAGGCCCAGTGAAAGGCCAGGTTTCCATGGCTGGAACTCCGTCCAGCAGGGGGAGCTACAGCTGCATGCCCTCTCCACCCTGGTCTCTGTGGCCCCGCTGCTGCCAGAAGACTACATTAGTTGCCAGGGGAACACACATCTGCTGATGCTTTTGGAATGGTGCACAGAGCAAGGTGAAGAGGCAAACTTGTGTAACCCAGCAAACATATTTTTTGTACCGTGTCTGATGTACTATTAGGCTTCTCCATCCGCCATCACAGCGCTGTCTACTGCTAAGGTGGATGTAAGATTTAGAGCTGTGTGCATTTATTGTTCAATGCACAATAAACCAACTAAGTTATTGTCCTTTTGGCACATATTATTACATATTTTTGTTTGCCACAAATAGATACCGACGTTGGACAGGGACACAGTTCCCGAGAAAATGAGGGGAAGGGCGACAGAAAGGCTCAGTTGCACTTGTGTGTAAGGCTGCTAAGAGCTATGGCATCTCTGGGCAATGAAACAATCAACCAGGACCTCTGTGATCAAGGAGCCATCACCCAGTTTCTTGGTAAAGAGGTGGAAAACTATTGTCTGAGGGGTTTAATAAGAACTTTGAAATTTTTTTATTGAAAATTTGAAAGATACAGCTAAGAGACATATCCAATGATATATCCAGTGGATTTCAACCAATACAACATTGGAAACTCCCTCCCCTTGATTTTGTGAATGCAGCAGAAATATCCTTGCATGCAACAAATTTTTTGAAGTGTTTGAACTTGTTATTCAGATGCATATATTATATATATTTCTTAGAAATTATAATGCAATTGGAACTACACAAGGAAGAAGAGGATGCAGTCACTCTTGCAACCCAGACTGACATTCAGCAAATTCTGTCAGTCCTTTGTGAAAATGATCTCCACAGAAAGGTGAGAGGCCTTGCATGTTACTCAAATAAATTAATATTTAACTGTTATTCACTTTTGAGTGGGCTGTGATTGTACATTTTACAGTTACAGGTTTATAGCACATTTTAGACTTACAGTTTTGTCCATGATATCTTAAACTGTTATGCTTGTATTCAGAATTTATCAAGAAGATATAAAACAGGGCTTTGAGGATTCAGAGCAAAATCAGTGGGCTCCTAGTTTGGAGGACTCTTTCTCTCAGAGTACGCTTCCACTGCAGTGAATTTTGCTTCACTGTCATTCGGGTTGTATGAGGGCGAAATTCGCCCTGGAGTGGTTTTCTGATGTAGCTGCAATATAACTTGGGTTGTCAGTCCTCCTAAAGTTATGACTGTAGTGTTCCGCCTGAGTCCTTCAAGAGTTTGGAGCTCTAACAACTAAGCTACTCGTTACCAATATTAAGTACACGTTTTATAACAGGAACTGTTTGGATCTGGTGGAGTGGAAATGTTAGTGCATTTCCTCAAGATCAGCTCTGATAAATTCTACAGTGGTCTTGGTCACAACAAACTCATCCTTTCCACTGTGGACTGTGTCTGGTGAGTAACCTTAAGTTAAAATAGGATTGGATTTGTTTATGAAATTTTCTTATGCTATATGTGTTTTCTTACAAGAGATATTAAAATTTTAAGGTCCTGTGTTGTTGGCTGTGACACAACAGAAGACATGTTTTTGGAAAAAGAGGGGGCTTTTCTTCTACTTGATTTGCTCCATGTAAGTAAAATGTCAAAATATGTATAGTCCAGTCATTTCGAAAGCATAAATTTGTATATATTTGATATTCTGTTTTTAAGCAACACCATACCACAAAACAAATGTGTTTCTAAGTTTTTTCTTATGTAAAAATTGTGAGAATCCAAATGAAGTACACACAACTGTTTAATTTCTTTTACCTTCTCTTGCTGTATAATAAAAATAAACACAACCAAGCAGTCTACATGATTGTGATCTGTTTGCTACCCATAGCTAACTTCAGCAAATGTCCTTTTATTTCCTTAATATATAATATCTGTATAATATCTGCATGTCTATGGTCAATGTCCCTGATCACATTGTGACATTGTGCAGTCCACCTTGTTTCTTGGCAATGCTCAAAATGAACATGAATAAAACTGAGTGAGCATGCAGTTACCACGCTGACAATAAGGTCTTTAACATCACAGTTTACATGTGTACCTAACATGTACTATCTAACCAAGAACGTATGTATGCCAGATAGGAAGCGGCATAGCTAAACCAGAACTCACGTCTTTTTCGTACTATCATGGAATTTAATTTATTTTATGGAGTCTTACAGCTCCCTGAGATTTGAACCAGATGCAAGCTGCCTTCAAATTAGCCTTCTTTTTGTCTTAATTATAAAAAAAATATTTAAGGGCTTTTCAGTTCTGTTTCTTGTTGTATCCCAAGTGAGGAACATTACATACATTCATACACTTGTGAATTCATTTCATTTATTGTTTTCATGCAGCTGGGTCCAAGTAACATGCACGGTGTTGTCCTTGGGACACTACTTGAGCTGTGTGACAATCCCAAGACCCTGCCCCACATCAACACCTGGAGGGGGGAGAAGGGGCTGACTGCAGCTGTGCTCCTGGTGCAGTTATGGAGGCAAGAGGGGAGAGAGCTGGGAGTGAGGCATGACCAGCAGGGGACTGTCACAGGTGGGTCTAACACCTCGCTCCTGCTGTGGAATTAATGCTCTTGTCCCGTATCACTCAAGTGGTCAGATCCATGAGTCTGAGACTAATGTGCTTTCCTTATATTTGAGTAAATATTTTAAGCAAAAGTTCATTTTTTTCCCATTTCTTACACTGTTTTTTTTCCACTTTCAGTAACTGCTAAATCATAATGTTGTCATAAATGAAAAAAATAAAATGTGAATGTGTGTACTTGTTGGTCTCACCTCTTACAACAAACCATATGGAATTCCAAGGTGTAAAATCAAATACTAACAATATCTAAATGATACAAAATTTTAACAATATGGTCGTAAGTGTCAACATTACGTTTCAGAGGACACGTGTCCCTGGTTTTGTTTTTCTTTGTGAATGAAGAGAGAGGAAATGTTAAAACATGTATTGTTTTAATGGACAGATGCCAAAACAAATATACTCTCTTCCAACCAAGAAGAGGACCAGACATTGCCTTTGCCTGCAGACAGACCCACTGCTGTAGTAATGGATGGATCAGATCACCTGCATGCAAAGATTTTTTCTATCTTCTGTAAGATAGGTAAGTGATGGTACTGTCTTTATTCATTTTTTTAGTTTTTACACAGAGACAATGATAATAGTAGGATACCATAACAATTTTTAGGTGCATTATAAAGTATTTTACTGTTCCAAGTAGGTAGGTAAGTAGGTTTATGACATCCACCTGTCATTAAAGTTAGTGATGATTCAGGATGTTGTAGTTTTGTATAGAAGTAGATGTATAATGGATCTACACTTAAATCCTTAACATTACGTTGAATACAAATTACACAGAGGAAAAGGCAGTCAAGAAAATTGGCATTAATGAAAACAGACTGCAGTAAGACAGAAGAGTAATGAGGTCATAGAATGCTATGTTTGTAAAAGTCCCGAATTCTAAACATAATGATAATAACATGTAGTGTATGAAACTACAATGCGGTGATTGAGAAAGGTCTGTCTGGCTTATTTACACAAGCTGAGTTCAGTTGTGTCGTTGTGTTGTGTTGCATTTGCACATGCGGAATGTGGAACCAGGGTCTGGTATATTGAACATAATGAGACAACAAGCAAGCAGTTGGTGAAGATATGCTGTATGTTTTCTGAATCTATCAGCAGCTCTCTCAGGGCAATGTTATCTTCAAACTTCACGGGAATTAATTGTTTTCAGGTTTTGAAGATTTACCTGGACTGACAACTGAAGATTATGTCACCCTGTCTAGCATCAGCAGATACTTGGATTTTAAGGTAATTAAAATTGTCATATATATATATATATATATATATATATATATATATATATATATATATATATATATATATATATGTATATATATATATATATATATATATATAGAGGTTTTGCACAGATTTTAGATACATTTCATATTGGTTACGTATTTTGTGGCAAGTATAAGAAAGACTAAGAGACTGAGAGAACATTTACAGCCTCCCAGTTAGACTAGTGCCACCAGGGGCTCAGAGTATTTATTGATCTCTGTATATCTATGCCAATGTCAATCAGGAGGACCATCATGGGAAATGTGACACTGATGTTTCAGTTGATAAAACACAATTAGGGAATGCTTTTGCCACCCTTTCTGTGATATTGTTCAGCAGACACTCTGCAATCATATCGTTGATCTCAGTGCAGCATAACTGTAATTTTAAACACAAATCATGACCATCATGCCATCTGCATGCATAATTCATGCATTCAGTGTAATTCCTGTGTTTGCAGGTTATGGAGGGTTGGGAGGAGATTGCAAGAGATCTGGCAGCTGAGGGAATGAGACCAGTTACTCCAGACAGGGAGGCACTGGAGGCCATTACTAAAATGGCAGAGGACACAGCAAAGATAGTGGCCACACAGCAGATGGACATGATTGAGAGTCAAAAGCAGCAGGACATTCGTGAGGAGCAGCTCCTGTACACAGAGGTGCGTATCCAGTAGAAACCCTCCCTGGTGGGGTGGTGGTGTCGATGTTGGTTGTTTCTAAAGCTTGGAGAAAGAGCCTGACAGTTGTGTAGAAAGGGTATTGTGTTCAAGATTCCATTATATTAATGTGTTGTTTTCCTTTTCTTAATGTGACTTTGGCATATCGCCATATCCCTCCGACACACCACCCTGCAAAATACTTTACTGCTTTTTATGATCGTCTTCGGTATATTTTTATGCTCTTGTAGATAAGCTCCAACCACAAACACCGGGAGCTCACAGCGAAATCGTGGGACCACTTTGTGGCAAAGACGTCAAACCACAAGGTGTTGGTGGTGAGTCATTTTTCATTCTTTGCATCATGAATTGGCGTAAATGGTGACCATGTTCCTTTACATTCCATAAATATATTGCCATCTCACATTATTTTACATCATGTACAAGCATGAAATGAATCTGGGGTATTTATGGGCGCACCTTTTACAGTTTACAGTGCTTTTCTTTGACAATAAACTTTTGTGTTTCAGGAATCAAAAAAGCTTCAGGAAAAATCCATTAACTCTTCCAGATCAAAGGTTAAAAATGGGGAATCTGTATTTCACTCTACCCAGATTGCTGGCTTACATACGACAGTAAGTGGATCATGCAACATTAACAATATAAGCATAAGCTTTAGAGTGTCAGCAAACTGCTTACATACACGTACAGTACAAGTATATATTTTCTCCACGTACACTATGCATCGGTGCTTTTTTCCACATTCTGTCTACCTAAATTTCCCTGGGGTATTAAACATGATAGAAATAAGAATGTGATGGGAACAACTAACAATCTTTTTCATCCATGTAAATTAAAATTCTTCTTTCACCCTTTAAGTGGTTGTATATCTTTACAGTTTCAGGTCATTTCATATAATGTAGGTCAAATGAGAGACTTAAAGGTCAATCCAACATTGTTTGACTGAGCAACAAGCAAAGGTCACAATTGTTGTCAGTCAACGAAACCACAAGAATGGAACATCTTAAAAGACTGTTCATAAATTAGAGAATGGGATTAACATAAAATAATCTCATTGCTGTCGTCCAAGAAATCCCGTATCAATGTCATGTAAATCCAGATGTTTGCCGCACGCTAAGACTGCTGAAATTGCATAGACACCCATTCATTTTATTTGGATCATTATGATTAGTATTATCAGCAGCAGATGTCATAAAAGTAAAAGTCAAGGCACCCTATTGTCTAATTAGACATTTTTCTCTATTTTCAAGTCCAGCCTCTTCCCCTCTTCCCAGATTTGACATTAATTGGCAGCTAAGGCAACAGCCCACATAACCTGTGTGGTATTCACTGGGCACAAGGTGGTGCTATAGTAGACAATTATTTGTGCCCCCACTGTCACTGCTGCTATATGTAAATATGAGTAGGTGTGTCCTAAAGTTTGACTGGTACTGTAAAAAGAACCCGAGGACACACCACAATATCCCATGACCCTCTTTGATGCTCTCAGCCGTCACACTGCTGCTCCTAAAGACATCTCGGCTTTGTATGGAGGCGTGTCTTTGACTTGGGACTGTCCCCTGTGTTGCAGCATTTCTGTGGCCGTGTGATGGCAGTGGAGAGCACCCCCTCGCATCTGGTGGGGGGACCCCTCGCTAACACGGAACTGGCTCTGGAGAGGGTCCCCATCCAGGGTGGGGCCCTGCAGACTCATTCATCTGCAGCCCAGGACCTGGAACACTTCCACTTCAGCTCAGTGGAAGCTAAATAAATGCCAACCCAAATGCATCCACTTCATTTATTTTGCTTATGGATTAAAAAACAAACAAACAAAAAAAAACACCTTTTGTGTTAATATGGTAGGAGCATTAGCATCAATACTAAATGAATGTTGACTCAGTTATTTATAATGATCAGATAGCTTTGCTCCAAGAGTGACACTGTAATATAAAGGGATCATTGACATACTGTATATTCACATACTTGTACACCGTTTCAACTTTGTATGAATGTATGTATGAATACTGTTGTTTTTCTGTTTTCATGTAATCACACATTTACTCTGCATGGACTCTTTGGAAATGTAATTTAAAATGTATGCAGTTAAATGGATTTTTAAATGTACTGTTGACGTCCAGCACTAACAGTAATACAGCATCGCTAAACATTTCTATAAAATGCAATTTCTCTGCGTGTATGTAAGCTACAGAAGAAAAAAACAAACAAGAAGAATTAACTATTGTAAGCTCCATGGTGGCACATTATCCCTTCACAAGACGTTTTTTTTTTACGCTGGATCTTCAGACTGGCGTGCGCTAACACCACTACAGTGCTATTTAATACGGATAGGGATAGCAGTAAATGCAATGGGAGGATTGTCAAATGCAAAGGACTTTTTGCGCAAAGTACTTTGGGCATTTATTTTGAATATAATGTTATGTAATGGTTAATTATTCTCTCAGGCTCTGTTCATGTGCATGATTTGTGTTAAAATTGTTGTCAGTAAAGGTTTTGAGGAGAGAAGGGATAGCAGTGGATCCGAATGCTGCGAGTTGTTTTTGAATTTGGCGGCAGTTCCGTGTAAGGCAGTCACCGTGCTGACGTGCTAAGCCTGAACTCAACCGGAAGAGAGTGGAGTAATGTCGACCGGGAAGCAGCTGAGAAAGCGAATGTGAGAAAGCGTAAAAGCCATTGAATGCTTTCGAGGTAACCCAATCACAAGTGCGCAGCAGCGCTGATCTTTATATTGTCGCTGATCTTTATATTAAGTCATAACGATGTTTGTGAACGCTGATAATATTATAATAGTAATAGTAATGCTATAATAGTAATATGAAAATATGCTCTACTGCCGCAAATTTTGATACGGGGAAACACACTTTCCTTACCACTGCATTTTGAGTGTAGTATTCCCTGTGTCGCATTTTAAAATACTCTCAAATTAATCGATAGGAATTCTGATATTCCAGCTGCTACAAAATGATACTATCTTGCAAAAACGCTGGGAATGAACGCCTCTAGCTATGCCTTTTCTTTCACCACAAATCCGTTCATTATTGTGCCTACTTGTCACTTACAGTGACCTTGCGGAGAGTGTGTTACCCATATATTTTTATGTATTTTGTATAATTTTATATTGCTAATTGCAGCTTACAGTGTGGATGCCCTACAATTCCCCTTTAACGCTACGTTGTTAGCTGACAGGGAAGTCTGCTGGAATTGAAGTCTCTGAAAACGAGAAGTAAAGAAAGAAATAATAGATTACATAAATGAACATGAGATATTTTTATATTTTTGTTGTCTTGTATTAACCCCTTTGGCTCAAAAGAGACAGAGGTGTATGGAACATGGAACACTTTTGGGAAAACTTATGAATCAAGATAAATAATCTTAAAAAAAAAAAAAACAGGAAGAACAGTTTGAGGCTATGCTGTATGATGACATGCACAGCAGTTGTGTTCATGGCAGTGACATGGACATCCTAAAACAAGTCCGAAATATCCAGGTACGAGGTTAATTTACCCCAGTTTGGGAACCGTTTTTTTTAAAAGGAGGCACTTGTCTATCTCTGTTTTAGAATGGAAAAGGTGGTGAACTGCTTCAGCAAACGGCCCGACGCAGCTGCGAGGCTACTCTGCTTTCCCTGGGCGGGTGGAGGTTCTATCCATTACGCACGCTGGGGAAACCTCATCAGCAGCTCGGTTGAAGGTTCGAATCCTTTGACATCACAGGTGTTGCACCAAGACAAATACATTACATGGAATGTAATGTAATTACATTCAATGTAATGTAATGTAAAGACACATAAAAGATAAAGGTCATGTATTGATCCAGGGGTATCTGGCCAACTGATCTATATTACTGGTAATCTGTGCTGGATGGAGGCCCCACACTGGTTTGCTTGGCTGATCAGCTTCTCCTTAGAACATGATCAGCTGTGGCAACTGGGAGAGAGTAGAAAGTTTCAGCCTCTAACTGCATCTGCTTTCAAGCGGTAAGATTTTTAGAGGGTTCAGAAGGTCATTTTTAATGGTTATGGGCATGTATTTTTTCACTGCAGGAATGAACAAAAGTGCATAAAATGTTCTGTCACACAAGAAGAATGATTAGTTGCCTTGAGTTTGTGCCAGGTGTGATTTTTAATTGTCAGCTGCTAAAGTCTAGTTTAATGAGTCATTCAAGCCACGTGTGATGAGTGGGATCACCTTGACCTTTCCAGTTAACGAGTATGACCATGTTGTATGTCGGTAAAGAAATGCAAAAGAGTTCTGTGTACCTGGAAGGAGATTCTCGGTCACATATCCCCATCAGGCGGAGGTAGGCAGGTGCACATTTCAGTCATAAGATCCAACTATGCCAATCTTCAAACCAAACCTTTGTGGTATTACAATACACTATTTGCGTAGCAGACCCTCCTATCCTGGGTGACATACATATCTTAAATTTCATCCATTCATAAAGTCACATATTTTACAGAAGCAATTTGAGAGAAGTACCTTGCTAAAGAGTATGACAGCAGTTGCCCCTTATGAGAGTTGAACCAGCATCCTCTAGGCATCAAGCCCTGCTCCTCACTGCTACGCCACAGTGCTACCCAGATTCTCACAGGGAGGCGTGTGGTTATGCAGAACACCATTTCTAGGAAACTGTACAAGTCGTAAAAGGTTCAGCTTCTCTCACGTGTACCTGTCCCCATTGTGCTCAGCTCCTTCTAGTTCAAGGCTGCCTCCTCCTAGGCAGGGTGGGACCTTGGCATTAAATCCTCAAGATCTGCAGAGCCCGCTGTAGTGGCAGAATATAACTGTTACTTCTCTACAGACAAACAAACAAACAAACAAAAAAAACAAAAAAACAGTGCTTGATCACACTTTTCAGTTTCAGTCCATCATCAGCATAGTGGCCAGAGATGATGTGCGGAAGGGGAAGATACCATTTCAGTTCCATCCCCCAAAAAAAATCATAATTTGAGAAAAAAAACACATGTAGATGTGAATGTGAATGTATTATAGCTGCAAATGGTAGTACATAGCTCTCTAGGTAACAGCCAGGTCAGTGCCAGTGGGCAGGAAGACACTGGGTCCATAGCCACCCTGGTCACGTGGGCATGCAGGTGAGCATAGGATTTACCTCAAATGCACTGCCTCATGCTATAGGTGTAGGAGATAACAGGTGTGCAACACAATGTCTGGGGGTCCCAACCTTAAAAAGCTTATAGAGACTGGTATTTCTAAGGGCATCTTTAGCAAGCTCAAATATCGTATCTAAATGTGGCTGTCGCAGACGTGGTTCGTTTTCTCAGAAGAGTGGGATTAAGGCTCAATGTATCAGATTGCATTAGTTTCATGGGCCCTTGCAGGAGCCATGACTGTCTCCAGCACCAGTAGTCAATTGGCTACATTCAAAAAAGCCGCTGATAATCAAAACATCAGTAAATATCACTATTCCTTTTGGAACCCTTCATAATAGTACTACAGTAATTGGAACCCTTCATAATAGTACTGTAGTAATGTATTGTACTGATTTTATAGTTGCAAGTAAGGTATAACTGAAGATAAAGCATGGCACAGAATAGCACAGAGCAGGTCTCATAGTGGTGGAACACTATTAGCTTTGTTTCGCTGGGGTAAGGTGGGTTTTTTTGACCAGGGATCACTCACCTTGCCACTGTGGTATTCTCTGGTGGTTCATTGGATACCTAGGTGTGAGTTGGTCAGATGGTGTCAGTGGAGGTGCGTTTACATTATTACGTTACATTAGCAGACGCTCTTATCCAGAATGACTTTTTTTGACAGTGACAGTTTTTCATGTTACCATTTATACAGCTGGATATTTTACTGGCCCAATATTGGGGTAAGTACCTTGCCCAAGGGCACAACAGCAGTGACCCAGTGGAGATTTGAACTGGCAACCTTTCGGTTATGAGTCCTGCACCTTACCACCATGCTACACTGCTGCCCCCTCCCCTGCTGTTTACCCTCTGGGCATTTACTTCATGTTTCACTGTAAGGCCTGCGGTGCGAAATATTGTCACTGGCTGTACAAGAGTGTATCAGCTACTACATTCATCTCACCTCAGCAATGCTGTGCAGGCACAGAAGGTGTGCAAAGAGGCAAGCTTACAGTAGTAGAACTGGTGATTCTAAGTTGTTAAGAGGCAAGCTTACAGTAGTAGAACCGGTGATTCTAAGTTGGGTGGAAAAGGAAGAAGGTGCAAAAAAATGAAAAGAGAAGAACAGACATTCATACCAACATGTAAACTGAAAAAGAACGAGAATCAAAATATTGAAAGGAATCTACAACTAAAAAAACATTTCAAATCCAGTAAATTGAACAATTTATTGTAATCTTACTATAATAATAATTATATTTTGTGTAACATAGCCAAAGCAGCAATGCCAGTTTCATGTATAACGCATCTTTGTCACTCCCAGTTTACGCTGTCAAACTGCCTGGAAGAGAAAGCAGAGCAAAGGAGCCCTTTGCCCAGAGCATGCAGCAGATAGTGGATGAGGTTGTCAGTGCACTGTTGCCAGAGCTGAAGGAGAAGCCCTTTGCACTCTTTGGTCACAGGTATGGGAGAGGAAAAAACAGCATAGGGATGTTTTGCAACATGGATATATGCAGGATTGTATTTCCACGATTAATAACTATCTTTTCCTTCATTAATATGATACATGTTACGATTTGACCCAATGTGATATTTGTTATGCTCAGCTATGACCTCTCTTTGTTGTAGCTTTGGGGCCATGACCTGCTATGCCACAGCTGAATATCTGAAGAGAGTGCACTGTCTGGAGCCAGTACACCTCTTTTTGTCTGGCGTCTCTGCTCCCTATGTGAGTAAAATTGTTTGTTTTCAGTGTCACACAGTAAAAACCAAATTGCAGATATTTAATATGTGCAGCTTACAAATGCCTAACCCTAACCCTGCCTACGATGCAGTCAATAGCTGTTGTTTGCATTCTCGTGTTGCCCATTTTTCAAATTTTTAATGCATTTTTTAAAATTTCTTTCGATCTTTGATTGCATTGAATATGTTCACTCGGTGTGGAATGGCCATACAAATTTTCAAGTACCTGCAAAAGAAAAGAATTTCTGTAAATGGCAGTATCAGCATCAGAATTTACAGAGGTTTGGGCAAATAAAGCTCATTGGTGTGGGTCCAGGCCATCTCAGCGCACCCCCATGCCATGAGTGGAATATAACATTACTTCCAGGTGTCTTAAGTTGTTAGTATATTCCGGTTTATTTGTCAGGGCTAACCTGACGATATGCTGTTGAGTAGGAGTTTTAGAGTATTATATATTGAATTCACAGCTTTCTCCTTCTTTTCTCCCTGTCCCTTCAGTCTGAGACTCGTTTGCGCGCTCCAAAGAAAAGTGAACTGTCAGATGACGAGTTTCTCCACTGGCTGACTGCTGTCGGTGGAACGCCTCCAGAAATACTCGCCAACCCAGACATCCTGAAACTTTTCTTACCCGTCCTAAAAGCTGACCTCCATGTTGTGGAGAGCTACAAGTGAGCTGACAATGCTGACAATATTCAGACACCATGTGCACTTTAACTTTTAATTTTGGAGCATAACAATTCATTCATATTTACAAAGTTAGATATTTGTGTGTCCCAATATATGAGTAGTGTACATATAAGAATAAACCATATTTTCAATACATTTCACCCTCAATACAAGTGAGAGAATGGACAGCTTGTCGTGGTTTATTCCACACACACACACACCCACACACACACACACGTATTTACTAATCCGTAAATTACCTGTTTGCCTCCCAGGTGTTCCAAGCCTGAGAGCCCTTTCCTGTCTTGCCCTGTTACGTGTTTCGATGGAAAGGAAGACATTCCACACGACTTACAAGGTGAGGGTACTATGATTTCCTTCCTGACTCACAGTGTGACTGAAAATAGATATTAGGGCTTTCTAGATATTTTATACACACACACGCAGGCACACATCACAGCGCATGGTATTGATGTCAACTTGACCGCATTATTACGTGTACTTACTTTCTGAGAAAATGGCAATCAAAAACCAAGTGGTTTTTTTCATAGAACTACTCTTGCTTAGAAACACTGAAATAAACTGTCATTCTGATATGAAAGTAAAATGGTCTTAATCGCTTAAATCACCCAAAGACACGTGAAAGTACTGTCCAGTGCTGAAAATAGCACAGTGCAATAGTTGTCTGTAACAAATTGTTGTACAGACCCACAGCCTGCACTAACTTATTGTGCAGGAGCTGGTAACTTATTGTACAGCATCTGTTAATATTTATTTTTATACACCTCATTCATTCCATCCTTACTCCATTCCATGGATGTGTCCCGCACTGCTGTTGTTGTTGGTTGTACCACTACTGTTGGCTGGTATTTGTTGTTGTCACCTTAACATTGTATGAAAGCACTTCGAGAGACATTGGAACCGGAGTCAGATACCTTGTACAGTATGTGTAAAAGCATACTTGGCCAATAAAGTCTGATTCTGATAATTTTGCCCAGCAACTCGACATATACAATGCAGTAATTAATAACATTTAAACTTTGTCCAGGCAGGGTAAATTTCCCTGGCTGTATGGTTTTGGGGCAAATCGATTCATCTTACTGGAAAGTGTTAAAACCATGAGGGATTGTTTCTGTTCAGGGAACATACCCCTGTTCCATTTTAAACAGGAGTCACCTAGAGACGCCAGAACCCAGGCACATCTGTACTGTTTTTGTCATATTATTACATTACATTACTGGCATTACTCTCTTATCTAGAGCAGCTTACATAGGTTACAATTTTTACATGTTATCTGTTCATAGAACTGGATATTTACTGAGGCAAATCTCGGGTTAAGTACCTTTCCCAAGGGTACAGTAGCAGTACTACAGCAGGGACTCGAACCAGCAACCTTTTGGTTACGAGCCCTGCTCCTTTCCCCACTATGCTATCCTGCCACCCATAGGTCATGGATTGTTCTTTTTCAACAGCATGGAAAGAGATGACGAGTGGAGAATTCACAGTGCAGATGTTTCCAGGATCTCACTTTTACTTAAAAGACTCAAGTAATGAGAAAGTTATCCTGGATCTCATCACTAAACACCTTGAGACCGCTGAAATTGACTACCTTTGAGAAAGTAGGAGCAATACAAGGAAAGGCGACAGTGCTGAGGAGGTGAGCTCTGTTATAAACATGGCTTATATTGTATTTATGAACTGTATTTGCAAATTGTATTTACAATTCATGGTGCTGTTATCCTTTGAATAATGTTGCTGAGTTAAAAACACCGGAAATATTGATTTGAAAATTATTTAACATTGTAAATATTGCAACTCATATTGTAAGACAATAAATGCAATGAAGGACAATGAAAATGTAATGCCTTTTTTCTCTCTTTACAGTTTTCCCCTGCAGATGGAAAGAATATGTTTACCTAGTATAATTGCTACCAGCCATTGGACGAGCGAGACCACATCAATGTTAACATTAAATTGTTGACTAGATATGTGTCAACCTATATTAGAAGACTTCCAGTTGTTTTTTAATAATGTACATGAATCTCCAGTTTCTCTGATGTCGGCAGAGAACCATGTTTATGAAATGAATAATTTTATACATATATATATATAATGGAATAATATATTTGAGATTAAACATCTACAAATAAGTTGAATAACTTTACCAATCACTGGATTCAGTTCAAAGACTGGATCACCTGAGTGCCTAATTCCAAGGTCTTTCCCAAAGTGACTGAACATGTTTACAAACATGATTGCATTAAAAGGAGCTTCAGTTGGTCTTTCATCTTAAAACTTGCTGTCCTATATGAACAACATCCTCCATTTGCTGCAAAGAGGAAATGGGACAATTTTCTTTGATGAAAAAGGTGGTTTGTGTGGGGTTCCTAAGTGGCTCAGCTAGTTTGGCTCTTGTTTTGCAAAGGCAAAGTATAACGATGAGACCCAGGTTCAAATCTGAGCTGCGTCATTCGCCCACAATGACTGGGAGCCTGCACTGGGAGAACACTTCCACAGGGCTAGTGTGGGGGAGACAGTATTTTTCCAACAGTCAAACTAAACTAGACTCTAAAAACCTTGAATAGGCTAGGTACAACATTGATTTCTGCAGTTACACTATCCTGTGTTCACCACATGCAATATATCATTTCCATTTAGATTCTATCTCCTGTGCATTAGTGAATGCTGATCGTATTCACTGACTCCTTTAGTACCTTTAAGAATATGACTGCTGCTTGTCGAAGAAACAAATCATGCAAGTGATGCAATCCTCAAAGTGCATTTCACTGACTTCAAATTGCATGACATTACAATTAAATATTCTTGGATATCACTTGTGGTCTACCGCAATTGTGTCATTAACACACTACGAATTGCGTCATCACATAGTGAACAAGTAAAATACTTGTATCGCATGCAAGCCTGGCAATTGAAACGACTTTTGCATTGAAATATTGCACTAGAACATTGTTAGGCTTCACCAATTTCAATGCAACCATTCAAAACATCTGAAAGCTCAGGAAGCCCGTGGAGTCAGGTTCACTTTTCTCTTTTGTCTGGATGCAACAAGTAGAGCTTTGACATTCTCATTGTTCGATCACTTTTTATTTTTAAAGTAGGGGCTACATTATCACTAGGAACATTGGTGCTTAGAGATTTTGTTTGGTTAAATGAGGTATTTACAGGAGACACCACTGTCAGCGCTGTTTATTTTTTGTGCTGTTTCCTTTTTTACCCCAGGGATACAGGGATCGCTCTGAGGCTTCCATATAGTTCAACCAGTTTAATGTTAGCATAGATGCATAGTTCTGTTTGGTTGGATTTCTTGTGAAGAATTACTTGAAGTTGTGATCCTTGTGTTGTCTGGAAAAAAAACATTTATGGACAATATGACTTTGGTAGCTACAGTTCTGCTAAGATTGAAATATATCATTTTGAAGGAGAAAAATAATGATCCATTAGTGACAGAAGAGTCACTGTTGATTGGACTCTGATGATAGCCAGTAATGTGCAAGCGACAGGCAAGCTGCTGGGAGGCAATGATACCCAAAGAACTCTAGCTGACATATACCCACTCTACCCTCTAGCGACAATGTCAATTGTGTAACTCTGCTGCAAGATCCCAAGTCATAGGTATCATAGGCTAATGGCACAGCTCAGACTCGAACTAGCACTGGGCTGTAGGGCCCAGCCTGTGGGAAGCTACCACTTACCCTGTCGTAGAATCCAAAATTTTCACTTTTTTCGGTTTTGGGGAGGATCCAAATATCGTCCAAATAAACTAGTTTTGGAGTAACATATTTTTATACAACCATCCATTTCATAAAATACACATATCAAAGATATGAAAAAAAACATGGTTGTGCTTTGTTCTACCTCGGGTGGAGGTATCTCAATTTTTGAAGGCTTTAGGTCCTCTACTAATTGGTGACTGAGGACGCAGAATCTTTTATGATGTTTACACCCTGACAGATGACAAACTAGTTTCATCTTACAGTTTCACTACCAGTGCTGAGAAGTTTCTAGCTAGTTGTTTTTAAATTTCATTAGTCATGTATTTGCCTATCCCTGGATCCATAGAAGCAGGATACAGATCCATTTTCTCCCATATTATATAAAAAGTAAGTATGCATGTGCCTATAGGATTCAGCCTTTGATGTACGTCAAACTTCAGAAGTTAAACAGTCAATAGTTAAAGTGTGCTTAATGTCTTATTGTGCATGCTTTCAAAGTGAATTGTAGTTTGTAGGGTTGCAGTAGGTGGACTGAAGAGGTTGAAGGAGATAAAATGACTCACAAAAGGTGAGACATTGACATTATTAAACATTAAATACTTCTTTACATTAAATACTTATTTACATTAAATACTTATTTGCAAATGCAGAGTAAACATCTGTGTAGTTTTGTCAACACACGTGAAATTCCCCCCACTAATAATTACATTCCGGGAATGTAAATGCCCAGAGCAAACACATTATTGCCGATTGAATAGCTGTAGAAAAAATGAGTGACGCAGTACCTTGGGTAGTATCACATACTGTATGGCATGGGAAATGTGAAAAGCTAATACATGAATACTCACTAGTAGTTTGTACTACTCAAAATGACAATGGATATAAAAACATTTTCAGTTTTCTTATGAGCAGTGTGGCCCAGTAGCGAGGACTTACACCCCCCAAAAAATGGGTGATCTGTAGAAATTGTAAGCGACACAATTTGCTCCGGATAAAGAGTATCTGAAAGGCAAATGTAATATAATAGGGAATGAATCAGTGTCCACATTATATTTGCATTAAACATTTACGAATACAGTTGCCTTTGAAGAGTTACTGTCAGTGGTTTTCGATCAGGTCACACAGAGGATGCTGCGTGTGTGCTGTGTGTTTGCTGTAAACGCTGGGCTCTGTGGACACAACAGAAGTACGGCTTCATCGTACCGTGTGGATGGCACAACACTTCGTTATCCCATTATGTTGTCTTGTTTCCTTATTGCATGCACATTACAACTCGCGGCTGCGTCTTTACTGTCAGGATTCAGGCAGCATTGATGTTAAGAAAGGAAAAGATAGCGTCTCATATGAACATGTGATCCTATAGCGCCCCTATCACCACTGCATACGTGGTTTGTCAGTATGAGTTCAAAGCTATGACACATGATGTATTAAAGCCACTAAGTAGTCCTACCTTATCTGCCCTTTATCACTGTGGTAGTGTCTGTATCAGAGACTGTTTGTTTTAGCCTTACCTTGATGTCTCAGGGAGATTGCACTCTTGCCATAATCGGATTTGCAAGCTTGCATGTGTCAAAATTTGTATTTAAATAAACATTGGTCAGCAATCACCAGCGGATATTACTACAGACACTATAGTGTAGAGTGTATCTGTTATCAGGTCTGGTTCTGGACTCCTGGAAAACATTGCCCTGCAATATTATGGGAGTGTGCATTTCTTACACCAAACACACATTATTGCTAAGTCTCTGCTTTGGTATGGTCATATTCTTGCCAAATGTTTTATCAGCTCTTGGCAAACATCTTTAAAAACATATGCTTAAAAACATATCGTCATCACAATATGTGTAGCAGAGGTAGACGGCATCCCAAAGTACAGTACCAATCAAAAGTTCGGACACACTTTATTTTTACTATTTTCCACATTTTAGAACAACAGCAAAGACATCAAAACTATGAAATAACACACATGGAATTATGCAGTGACCAAAAAGGTGTTATGAACAAGTCAAAACTATCTTATATTTTAGATTATTCAAAATAGCGGAAAAATAAGTTCTAAAGAAGGAAATTCATACATACGCCTTCACTATTTATATTTGTCTAAGAAAAAAAAATTGAAGTCTTGAAGCACAAGTCTTTAGATGAAAATGATTTTCAATGCATGTCTCCCATTATCTTAATCAGGTGTGTTCAAAGTTTTGACTGGTACTGTATGTGCACATACTCTTATTTTCTGTAAGGGTCACTCATGTGGTTTATAATCCCAGCCCACATGCCTCACATCCTTCAAAGTTAGGTGCACAGAGTACTTTTCCAATATGCTGCTTTGTCATGCTTTGTCATGTACTCTGCCTGACCCTGAAGAGTCAATATCACTTGGCAATGTTTGTATTTGTGTTGGTTGTCCCAACCCAGACCAGCACAGGCTTTTTTTTTTAACACCCATTTAAAGCCGTATTCAAAAACAAGGGTTCTGTAGAAAATTGAGACGGGCTGTTTGGTGAAAACAGTAGCACTTTGTGGTCCTTTGAAATGGTACATAATATACCAATGGTTCACGAACCAAAAACAAACAAGAGAAAATGTAGTTCCTCTTTGTTAGTTCTGTCATTTATGGTGGTAGATTGTCTTAAATAGAAGAACAAAAAGATTATATAAACTTCCGACTGGTATATTGTTGAAATAGCCATGGCTCCACAATTAAAGATTTTTGAGCCAAGGTTACTACTACATACATACCTACTACATGTCTGAAGAACATGTGAGGAAAATATGTGTTTATTTAAACATTTCAATTTTGGACTACTTCATAAATGTTTACGAAAAGAATGGATACATATGGCTTAATACATTGATAGTACATCTTCAATTTTCTATTTTTAGCATTTGCACACTGCGCAAATGGTGAATGAATCCCTGCCTTTGCCATAGCGACAGGAGGTGCTTGGGTTGTCCCGTGTTTGAGTTTTAACTCCATCATGACACAACACACTTGTTAATGATCGAGTGCAAAGGAATGGGGAAGACAGGAGTGGAGCATCCCAGGTTTGACAAAAAATACTCCGCCCCTCATTCTTGGTGAATTTCAGTGCTGTTTTCACATTGTGAGCAGGGTGTCAAAACATCTTTTCCCTCTCCTCATTTGAAACTGAAAATTTCACTTAAAAAGACCTGAATTTTTTTTTTCCTTCTGTTTAACTGACCCTTGCTTCCAGTTAGACTGGATCTCTCTGTCTGAGGCTGATTTTGTTTCTGGGGCAGCAGTATTAGCTTGCTCAGGCCGTGAGACAGCTCCATTCATCTCAGTCCTTATTGACCTATTCGGCACATTTGCGTCGAATATCTGGCAAATACTTCATCAGTAAATTACAGTGTACAGCGGACCCGCAACAATATTGTTTGGATTACGTTTCTGAGCAAAGCCGGTACTTTTGTTTTCGGTGCATTATCCCTCAGCCAGCATGGAAAAAGTCCTGTTCATTTTCTCAGTACTGTCTTTGTTACTGCACCCTTTCCCTGCCATGGAGTGCAACACCTTCATTGAAATCTGTCCTTTTGACAGTTTCTGTCCTCTTTCTTTTGCCCCCTCTGAAAATATATATATTTATTTTTTTCAGTTCTGCATTAACTGAAGTCTATATTATAAAAACAATACCTGAAAGGAAAGGAAAGAAAGAGTTGCTGTGTAATTCCTTCAAGTACAATGTGTGACACAGAATAGGGCTAGTACATCGGAGGATAATGTTAAACTGCACTTGTAGCACCAGGAGTGGAATGAATTGCATTTGAATTTTGCTGAACTTGTTTTAATCAGAAATATTACTTTTTTTTTACAGTTCAAGGGATATCAATGTAATTGTAGGGGAAAAAAGTCCATGCAGGACTCTCTTTGTCATCATAGGGGAAAGTGTTGTAATCCGAAGGTAATGATGTCATATTTCATCGTTCTTGTCTCACAAAAACGTCCATTGTCTTATTTCTATTACAAAAAATAACGCTTGTGATTTGTGGTAATGTGATTTTTGCAAAATATCATGAGTAATAGGGAATTGTTGCTAATATTTAAATATTTAATGTCAGGTCAAAAGGGTTATAGTATAGAGTCTTTTAAAAATAATTATAATGATACAATTTGCAGAGCTATTTTAATGCCAGGTCTTTGGAAATGCATGTAACACTTGTTTTTTTTTTTTTTGGGGGGGGGGGGGGGGGGGGTACCAATGTTTCATTGTTAAATCTCTACGACATTTAGATGCCATTCATACCATCCCAGTTTGCAGGTATGTAAGGACTATTTGGTATCTCATCTGGTCCCCACTGCATTGTTTTTTTTTGTTTTGCCTCTATGCTATCTTCAGGGGTTTGGAAGCCAGCTGTGGAGGACAACAGATGAGTTAAGTAATATCTTGATCAGAAAATAACACAACCCACAATCCTCTTATAAGAATCACTTCTGACGAGGACGCAATGTTTCTTACAAGGCTGTTCAAAAATGTTTTTTGTTTATTTTGAAATTGCTTTTTTCCATGCTTTTCCCACCCATGCAGACTGGCTTCCAGGCATTTAGTTAAACCAATCATCTTTTTCTCAAAATATTTTGCATGCAAGATGGTAATTAATGCAGAGTACAAGATTAATTGAATTAAAGTTCTAGTTTTTGTCCCAATATGTGCCTCAATATGTGCCTCAACAGTCTCTTGAGTGTTGTATTTCACATTGTGAGTTAACCAAAAATTTCTTGATGCTTATGAAAGGAATATTTAAACAGCATTAGTCAAAGAATGATTCCAGACCAATGATTTTGATCACATTGTGCACCTGATTTTTATATCAGTAGTTCTTACAAGCAGAGTGCTGTGTTACACCTATATCAGTCATGAACTGATGTACATAGGAAACCGAAATCCAGGATAGGTTCTATCAGTAGACTGTAATTCCCTAGTTCCCCATGGAGAGATATATCCCAATATTTTTCATAGATGAGCTTTTTAAACTTCAGTTAAATCTCTACCCACTATGCCATGACCTCTTTTTGCAAATTTTCAATGAATATACTCTTTCTAATGGGGAAATGAAGACATCAGTCAAATCAATTAGTTGAACTGAGTCAAAGTACACTACTGTGGTCTGTCATCCTTCTCTCCCTGTCTTACAGATCCACCACAGACTAAGAAACAAACTAACTTCTCCAGGTATTTGTGAGAACTGCTTTAATGTAGCCTTAAAAGGGACACTGGCCTCCTTGTGTTTCAAAAGTTGTCTGAAGGAAATGACTGGCTACGTGGGATGGGAGTGGCAAGCAGATTCATCCCTTACCTTCTGGAATGAGCTGGGCTGAGCTTCACTTTCCATGAAAAAGTCTACATGGGAACGAGGGCGGGCAGACCGGCACAGACGTTCTGGCCAACAGGTGTCAACAAAGCCAGCCGTAGACAAGGGAGAAGGGAGAGGGGAGGGCGAGGGACAGACCAGGAGGGAGAGTTATTAAAGCTGACAAAAGCAAGAGGGACTTAGATTGCGGTCGCTCTTTTTAAGGAGAGTGAGGTCCCGGCTTGATGATGAACCTGCTGTGGAGGCCCGCGTTCCCCCTGCTGGTTCTGGTGTCAGCGCTGCTCGTCAGCGGAGACTGGGCTGGGAGAAACGCAGCCGTTGACACCGGTGGGCACGTGACTGCTGACGCTGGGGCCAGTAACACCGTAGACCATGGGAGCAGCAACACCGCCGACGGAGGACACGGGACAGGGAATAGCACTGCCGGCGGGGAGCATGGCGGAGTGCTCACCACGCTGCCGATTGTCACCTGGAAGTGGCACCATGTTGAGGTACCCTACATTGTGGCCCTCTGGGTCCTGGTCTGCTGGATCTGCAAATGGCGTGAGTAATCGGATTGTTTACCTGATATATATATTTTCATGGATGAATATCTAATTCATGGATTAATATGTTACATCACAATTATATTCATTTATCAGATGCTCTTATCCAGAGTGACTTACATACAGTAGGTTACAATTTTATATATTTTTGCAGCTGGATATTTGCTGAGGCAATTGTAGATTAAGTACTTTGCTCAAAGGTACAACAGCAGTGCCCTAGTGGGGAATTGAACCAACAACCTTTTGGTTACAAGTACAGCTCCTTACCACTACACCACACTGCTGTCCCCAATTGATTAATAATTATTAATAGTAATAATATTGGTTATATATCGTGGAATTAATGGTCTGATTTTGTCTTGGACTGCCAGTCATTTGGCTTGAGGAATACAAACATGGGATTGTATCAGATTGTATCAGAAGAGTCGAGTTTATCTAAAAGTAAATGTATTGGTGATTACGGCAGACATAATTCTACGCTTAATAATTGCAGTTTGGGAAGAGGACAACATTTCAGCGTTTTGAGAACAAGCTTTCATTTGCGTGTCATTCATTTAGGTAATGGTTCCTATGAGGATGTATTGTGGTGGATTATTTTGGACAGCATCTACTAGTCAGCGGACCAGCTATGAATTTGACAGGCGTGATTTTGCTGTTGCCTTATTTGGTGCGCGCTGTCTAGTTCCGTTTTGTGCATACCAGTGGACAAAGAATGCTGATAAAGACAGCACACACAGTACAAATGTTAATTTCCTTTATCGTTTGAAAAGAAGAAAGGCGCTGTGAGGAAAAGCGCTGGAAAATATGACAAATGTATTTGTGACTTTATCTTGGAGATTATTCTTCTTTTTTTCCCAAAGTCATGTCTGAAATTGACCTTCTCCTCTTACTTTTTTTGGCTTTCATTTCATGTTTTATGCCACAATTAATGTAATGCATTTTCTTAAGGGGATAGCTGGTGAGGGGTATGATATAATTTGAACAAATCTAATCTGGTTATCAGTAGGAAATCATTTTTCATACCAAAGAAATGAAGGTGAGGTGCACTTGCCTTCTGTGAGGACTGAGATTGGAACCTACATTCCTCATGTGTCCAGTGCATTGATGCTGTATAAATTGAGCAAGTTAACACATTTCTTAAAAGTCATTTTCTCCAAGACAGTGAAACATGAATATGGAAACAGATATGAGAAACCTAAGAGAGGCTGACCAGGTGTTTGACCAGGTGACATGTGTCAAAAGGATCCAGTCTGTGATAATGTACCTGAGACAGCTGGAACTGGAGACCACAGTATTAGATAATAGAAGGGACTGTCCAAACAATAGTAAAGGGGGACTGGGATTATGTGGGGTTGGGGGCAAATCCTTAACTACATGGGGTCATCCTCATTAAGATCAGTGCCTTCCACAGTGTTACGCTAGCAAATACTTTCCCTATCACTCTCCTCCATCTGAATTTGAAACCTGTGAGGGGAAATTAAGCCTTTTATGCCCTTCTCATGTATGTTATATAACACAACACAATGAGGATCAGTACTTCCTGGATAATAAATCATCTGATGGATGACTGTGCAGCTTGTGAACAAGTATTCTTGCATACACAGCCCTAGTGTTTATGTGTGCACAATATAAGCACAAATAAACCTTTGGCAGAGGACTACAGCCCTGGTGTCATGAACAATAGTGGTTAAAAAAAATAAAAAGGTGCAAGGTTTTTTCCCCCCAAGCTTACAATGTTGTCTTTCTTCAGTCCTCTCCTCTCCGGGCTTTCCCACTTAATTAAGTTTGTTGGCCCTTTGGAGGACAAAAAGGAGACAAACAGGATTGATTGGATTACTGTTTGCAGGTTTGCTGACTAGTTGGGGCTGCAGTATTTATTTCAGCTGTCAAGTTGGTGTAAGCATTAATTGGCTATAAGCAGAGAATTCAGAGAACGGTCATAGTTCCTCTGCTGTGTATTGTATGTGGGCCAATTGGGTATGTGACTCGAGTGGAATGAATCCAGTTCAAGCTGATGTTTTTGTACTACTGCACATTGCTTATTTGTGTAGCGGAATATACAACATTACATTTATGAAAAATTAGGATTTGACTGGAATAATTTAAACCTCTCTTGACTGCAGTACGAGATGACAACAAATATATTTCAGGTTGAAATACATTTTGATTGTATTAGAGAATATGATAAGGAATAATAAAATGTCTAAATGCCTTTGTTTCATTATAGAATTGAACTTGTTGCAAATAAGAAAGTGGACAAGAAATTCATTATGCTATTTTCTAACGAACGTTTTGACTTTTGCAACAAAACTACTGGTTACGCAAATATGCAGGTATTGAGAAAGTCAAATATATAAATAACTGGTAAAGATATGCATGGGTTTACCCGTTTATTTACAGATATACTGTGAATGGTTTTGCAATATTTAAAAACTACAAAAAGCAAAGAACTGCTTCACAGTATTTCAGGGAGTAGTGGTGTAACAAACACAACATGGCCGATACTGTACGGAACAGTGCCACATTCTTTGCATTGCAGTTGACATCGAAACCCTGTTTTCAAATAACCTCTCACACACTTACCACTAGGCGGCAGTGGGAAGCACAAGTTCATCAACATAACTATGCTTCAAAGAGCCCCTACAAGTTAATAATCTTTATCTGCACAAAGTGTGATTTGTTTAATTTGAATTCATTACTTTTTTTTTATTTTTCATGCTTAGTCTGTACTTAGTGGTATATGTGCATGTTGTTGATGGCCTATGTTATAATGTTAATGTTAATGTTAATGTTAATGTTAATGTTAATGTTAATGTTAATGTTAGGGTTAGGCTTAGGGTTAGCATGCCTCTTCCTCTCCATTTCTTTTTCTGTCTGGAGAGCACAAGGGAAGTTGAAACTAGCAGAAGTAACATGCAATGGGGAATCAATACTTTTCTGAATTTTTAGCTTTCAGAAATTACAACTAGTGTTCTTGTCTGAATTGAAATGAGGCAGTGATATTCACGTAAGGCTCTCTTTTGTTGCCTTGACTTGGCATTTTGTAACACTACATTTAGATATAAACTGTGTTTCAATCCGTTTACTATAGCTATGTCTACATACTCAAGCTTTTTGTAAACAAAAAATATATGTGTCACGGTACAGAGAGCATGTGCTTTATAGTTAATTGATTAGGGAAACACTCAATAATTTTCTAAATTTTTTGCGTCTTCTTCACCAACTAGCGTCCTTATTTCCAGCTTTGTGTTGTTTGCCCATCAGAAAATACTCAGAACATAACTGTTGAACGTTGGGTTTTACCAAGTGGCTTAGCTGGCAAAACACTTGTCTTTTATGCAGGCTGAGCTCTGTAGCCATATCATCTGCAGATAGTGACCAGGAGCACCCAGCAGGGGAGCAAACTGGCTTCATTCTGCTGGGAATAGGGGTCTGTAGGTCTGGCCAGGGTTTCCCATCCACCACTCCCAGGCACACTGTGATTCTTTAGTTGTTAGGCTGACATCAATGGAGTAGCACCTATCCTCCGACAAGTGGCCATTCCACTGTGGTATACTGTGCAACTTGTAGTGCAAAAATAGCCATTGGCTGTGTGTATCAGGTGTATTAGAGTAATGCATTTGGCTCACTTCAGCGCTACTGCACAAGTGAAGGGTATGCCGTAGTGAGACATGCTACATGTGCATGTAGTGATTCCAAACATCTGCTAGAATGATGCAACACAGCTGGTGAACCCCCTGCCTATTGAGCTGTATAATATCAGTATTTTTAGAGTCTTGACTAATAGTGTTTGCCAAATATAGCTGAGATCTGAGGAGAGTTTAAGGATAATGATTTTGACCTCAGTGAAAATAATGTGTGTGTGCGTGTGTGTGTGTGTGTGTGTGTGTGTGTGTGTGTGTGTGTGTGTGCGTGTTAAAATGCCACAGCTTGCACCTAAGCCTGTACGGCTTCCCCAGGTCACCTTCAGCCTTTTTCACCTGTGAAGGTGTTAATGACTCTCTATAATGTACTGGAAAATGCTCAAATGGGCTACACTCTCAGCTGGAGGCTAAAGTAATATTTAACATTCCAGCCTTTACTGCTGTATTAAGTGTCTGCTTAAACAGAACGAGAGTTGAAAAGGTGAATTTAGCCAGCTGTAAGATCCAAATCACTGAGCTGAGATCTGACTCACCTGGCAACACTCCCATTTCACAAAATCCATTTAATATCCAAATTATACATTGGGAAATGAAATTCATTTAGATATGCTGTATGTTACATACATACATACATATCAGAAGGAAAAGTGGTGAAACATATCTTTGCACAGTGATGTTCATGTTCTGAAAATGCCAGATTCATATAATTCTTTGATATCTTTGATATCCTTTATTGACAGCATTTTATTGGCTTGGTTGCTCTAATAAACCTTTCAGGACATAGCACATGAACTTATATTATTAATGATTAGAATATTTTAAACTGTGATGGAACATTTTCATTACACATTGTTCTTCGTGCATATTCTGATTCTCAAGACCACAGTCTTGAGCTTTTAACATACTATGTATAATTAGGTCCTTGGTGTAACCTAATGTGACATTCATACTTGGAAAGTAAAACCAGTCTGATCCACCATAGTGAGAAAAAAGTATCAAACTACCCACAATATTAAACTGCATTGATCTGGCATCAGACCAACTCTGTATGTCGCCTTGGGGTTGGCAATCCAGTCTGAGGTAAATGGCATGATTTTATATGGTACCTGACAATGATTCATAGGAGCAACCTAACCTTGCACCATATTACTGTTCTCCTCTTGACTAAAAATGTATGAACTGACCTATACTATACTATATTGGTTTTCACTTAATAGTAAGTGCTAAGCACAGGACAGATTCATGTTAAGGCAAAGTATAGTCTGAAGTTCTGACAGTTACAGGTAGCTCATTCCAACACTGGGGAGCAACTGAGGAAAAAAGACTAGGATAGGATGTGTGGCCATGGAGAGGATGAATAGCCAAACAAGTTTCTGAGTGGAGAGATTTTGCAGTTTTTTTGCAGATTTTGCAGAGTCATGCAGTCTGAAAATGAAGTGAAAGTAGGAGTTAGTGACTGCTTGGTGAGCTAGCACCAGGGTCTTTGATAGATGCAGCAAGTGGAAGCTAGAGAATACAGACAAGGTGAGGCATGGGAATATTTAACCATACACTGTCCTGTTGCTTGTATGTACATGTAACTATGGGTCACCCAATGCAATCTACAGTGATCTTTACTGTGTGCTTAACAGGAGTGAAATGGTATATGGTGTGTATCCAAGGTACTCCTTCAAATCCATCATTATCATCACATATGGTAATAATATTTTATGGTAATATGTAATTCATGAGAACATTTTTAAAATATTAACAACCAATGCAAGTTAATAATTCTTTTGCTTGCATAAAATGATTTTGAGTGTTCATTGTGTGAGCCTGTGATTCAGAAATATAAATCTCACTCCAGCAATCGAACAGACAAGAAATCAAATTTATAATGACAAACAATGTATTATGTTTTAGCTATGTATGCTTTCATAAAATGAATACATAAAGATAAAAACCCACAGAAATGAAAATAAATACAGGGCATTATGACATGGGTAGAATGTTAACTGGAAAAAAGGACATTCTGAAACAATCCTAAAATAAACACATTACTCACAACAGGAGATGAGCTTTAACCTCTGCGCAAGAAAGATTTAACCAAGCTTGCGAAATAAATGTGTCAATCATTAAGTATCGCCACTGGATGTTAAGGCAAAACTATGGGAGGAGTGCGAGTGACCATAAAAGTCCGGCCCATACTGACATCACGCAAAGAGTGTTAGTCAAGGTTAAATCCGGTGCTGTATTTAAAAGAAAAAAAACAATAGAATTTAATTGTTGATGTTAAGTTTTCATCTGCATTGTAAAATGTAGATAACATGTCTTAAGTGAACTGAGATAGGACTGAAGAGTGAAATGTTTTAAGTTGTAATGCAGAAATGAGGTGACATGTTTTCTTCATGCTGTTCACACATTGCTACCTCTTGTTTTGTTTTGTCTTCTTTTTCCTGACCGTTCCCTTTTAAGGTATTAGACAGCATACTTTTTAACATGTTTAAGATGTGAAGATCTGTCTTTGTGATTATAGTGCTATTAACCATTGACTTGTTAGCAAAGAGCTAGCAAAGACTAATGCTGGAGTCAAACCCTTCAAAATTGATTTAACTTAACTATTTTCTAGTTTCATTTTAGTCTGTTATATTACATATTATGTATAGTAGATTAAACTATATGTTATAATCTATAAAAAACAACAAATACCTCTTCATCAAACACTTCTCTTAAATATTTCAATAGTATTTCATATGTTATTAAAGATGGCCTCTTTGAAGATGTAACCTTCATGTTTAAGGTCTGTCTGTGTATAGACAACAGATGACTTCAGCGCAAGAATATTTCACATACCATGTGGAATACAGCTGATACCAGACCATTATGTTTAAGCAGTTATGCATAATACCAAAGAATCTCATGTGCATGTCACAAAATGATTTAAAAATATACACATTAGTTCATCACTTATGGTGAGCACAACTTCATCAACAAAAAAACACAGGCCAGTAGTGAGTGTGATAGGGTAACACAGAATATTCAACAAAATTGTTACAAGGATATTAGATCACAGACCACACTGTACAAAAACATCAGAATCAAGAAAAAAAAATAATGAGACAACATCGAATGGGGTACATTAAGACAGTGCTGTATGTTATCAGCCAGTATTACACCATGTCTTAGATTGGCTTAAACTGCTCAGAATACTCTTAACACTCATAAAAACCAGAGAAAACATTTCAGGAATTGACAAGGTCAAACAATTCAAAATGTGGATGAAAATAACAACACAGAAGAAATCCTTTTTGAATCTATTTTTGACACTCCTCACAAATCAAATTTTAAAATGTTGGAGAAAGCAGTACTGTGAGTATAATTCCACAGAAAAGTGCTAGTAATACTATTAATAATATACATTTAATGTAGTGCTTTTGGACTGCATGAAAGTTAGAGTACATATTCAGGATTACACGATAACATTGATTAAATTTTGAAACAGACTGCCTCATCCTGTTGCAAGAAATAAGTCAGTACCGTTGCTCTGAGTGCAACTTTGACCTTAATTTTTCAAAGAATGTACCGTATGGGTAGTTGTTCACAATTTACTAGGGAACTCTTCTTTAATACAGGTTATACCATCACTGCATCTGTGTGGAAACCTAATACAAAAGTCACCTATAAATGAAACGTGTATGCTGTGAAGAGATGATCTACCCACCAGTTAACTAAAAAGGCAAAAGGAAGAGTAGGTGTCCCGGTGCCCTTCTGCTCTCTCCGCATGAGTGCTCTCCAATGCTAGAACGCTGGCTGAGCTCAGAGTAGGAGAGAAACTACAGGCAACTTAAAGAGGAGGGGAAGCCTCAACTTGTGCTCAGAATATCCTCATTCGTACCGTTTCTGGGTGAGAGGAAGAGCACCGGTTTTATATCCCGAAACAATCGAGAGCCGCACACAGTGAAAAACAGGGACTTAAATACACAGGTTTTCAGAGGCACAAAGCAAAGGGATCTTTTAGAGGGACTTTTCGGTTTTCTGCTATGCAGTGCAAGAGGATTAATGCTTCTTTTTGGCTGCTGGAGATAGTTCTGCTGGCCTGTCTTTTGGGTACCACAGCAGAGGGTGCAGCTGTGGGGACTACCAAAATCTCAGAGAAGTCATCATCAGCATCCAACCACAGTACATCAGGCGGTGGACATGGGGCCGGTGAATCGGGGGTCCGGGTTGTGTCCTTCAAGTGGCACCATGTAATGGGTCCTTATATTGTGGCTTTGTGGATATTTGTGGCTGCAGTAGTAAAGATGGGTATGTATCAGTAAGCACCGTTATGCTCACTCAGACTGTCAAGTGTTATATTTTGGATCAGTGACATTACATTTAGCAGACAGTCTTATTCAGACCGACTTACATCACAGTTGCAGTTTTTACTTTGTTATCCATTTATACAGCGAAATATTTACTGAGGCAGGGGTTAAGTACCTTTCCCAAGGGTACAGCAGCAGTGCTCCAGCAGGGAATCAAACCATTAACCTTTTGGTTATGAGTCCTGCTCCTTACCACTACACTGCTGAACCTATGAACTTTGATATACTGTACTATACTATACTGCACTATAGACATTTTATGCCTTTTATAATTAATGGCAGTCAATTCAGCGGCTTTTGAATCCTGATTAATCAGAAGTTAATGAAACAGACCAGTGACTTTGATAGCTAATGGGAAATGTTTAGGGAAAGACCTGGTATGTTACAGAGGAACAACCTCAAACCTAGCAGAAGAGGTTCCATCATTCTTGGCATGCAGATTGGAAGAGGGTACGTATGTACTTGGTATCAAGTCAGTGTTTCATTATCTGATCGTTCCAAAAGAGTTCTTGAGATTATAATTGCAGCAACATGTCTTTGCCTAAAAGATTGATGTATGTAGATAAAGGTCTAGGTGAAAGATGCTGATGGCATAACTAGCTAAGCGTAGAGAAGACTAAATGAACAGGACAGGGATGAGCACAGCACAGCTGAATGTACATTGTAGAAATGACAAGTCAAACAAAAGAGCAGGAAGAGCAGGTCTATTCCCAGCCCTAAAGACAGAATAAATGTACAGGAATGTGTAGTTAATGATCCTTTAAACCCTAGTTAGGATATTTGCATTAAAGGACTTAGTGGGGAGAGAGAGAGAATGGCTTCATTGTTGGAATATTCTGAGGGCCTCCAGGATGTTAATGCTTGAACAATACTCTCGAATGAAAACATCAAAAGGCCTGCACAGAGTACAAAACAATGGGTGACTAACCATCAATCAATCCTTGAACTAGGAAAACATATCAAGGAATGAAAACCTTGAGCAACAGCAGTTGATGGACGTGGATAATGAATGTTTAACACAATTTAACTATGGGAAATGTACATCTTGACTTGAGAAGTAAGAAGCAACTTTACAAAGTAGTACAAGTACAAAAAGTACAAAAATGTCTCCAGGAGAAACAAGTTGAGCCATGGAAAAAAATTCTCAAATGCTGGCAAGTATGATGCATTAGATTATAGTAAAATAAGGAATTCTGAAGTAAAAATGCTACTACCTCCCATTGCATTTGGTTGATACATGAATAGTTCCATACCATTTCCAGGAAATCTAAAAATACACTTCCCTGAAATTTTGAAAAATTCTAGCTTTGAAACAACGTTCATCATCTGCCAGTCAATTCTGCTGGCTAAAAGCAAGGAATCAATGTGGGGCCCAAGAAACATGAAATTTTCCATTTATTTTCCGTGGAAAAAAAGTAATTCAAAGAATTTTTGCTTTGAATTACTAAAGTATTTGTATTGCATGTTAATTTCCTGCTATCAATCCCACTATTATTTATGACTATCGACAAAATACACTGGATTCTTTCAGTTCTATTTTACGATCAATCAGTCTGGTTAGAAATTTTGTTCCTTAACTTTAGACGTGGGGTCTGACTTAGGTTATTCATTACTTGTTGTCCATTTAAATTTTAAGAGTTACAAAAAATCTATTTTATCTGAAATATTGCTGACTCATTTACGGTTCCCTGGCATGTGTATTAAATCGTTCGACTTTGAGCGTCAAATCTGAAAAACACAGATTTTGATACTTGCGTATGTGTACTTAGAGCAGAAGTGGCTGGAGGTATTCCTTGCTCTTCATAGTTCTCTTTTTCATTGGAGATGTCATAGTTTTTATTTTGGGCTTCCAATATTTGTACACATACTCATACCCTCCCCATTTACTTTTTTTTCTTGACATGTGCTATTATTTCTTTACTGACTTGTTATAATTATTTTCAGACATTAAAAATTAATTGAGGCACCCAAGGTCAAATGTGGGATCAAAAATTTACCATGCCAAAGGTCGCAGGTACTGGGAAGTTTAAATAGCACTTGTTAGACATCAAAAATACATTCTGCTCCTCCTTTCCATTGAAAGAATTAGATTCAAAATGTCTTGAAAAAGATGATGATAATGTAAATATTTACCTTGGATAATTGGCATCCAAGCATTAAAAACGGACTTACCACTTTTGAAAGGAAATCACTTTCTGCTGTAAGATACTGTCTATTTTCATCTAAGAGTATTCTTGGCAATTAAACCAAAAAAGAAAAGATCAATGAATGTTTTCTTTTTTTCATCAAGCATCCCACTAATGATCAACTGCCTGACTGCAATTGGACTGTCTATCCTTCAGTGGCAGTGTGAACCATGTATCATGAAACAAAATGAATCACAGTTAATGCTTTTGTGGAAGGACTGGGCAGGTGTGTGGTATAGCTGTAAGTAGCGGGGCTTGTAATCCAAGGGTTGCTGGTGGACCCATGCTGTTGTACCCTTGATCATTTATGTTTACATATACATTTATTAATTTGGCAGACACTTATCCAAAGCAACTTACAAGTGAGGCAGAATACAACACATGCAAAAGCCATACAAGGAGTCACAATATTAGAAGTGCTGCATGACAAAGCTATCTAACTCGTCAAGGTATCTATCTTAGATTTATATCTTTCTATCACCGGTATAAACGTGGGAAAGTGTGAGCAACGGAACTCACTCTGAATACGAGCATCTGCTAAGCAAATGTGCTGTGAAAACAACAATCCCAGCATTCCTCCTGAATGAAATTCACAGATCTTCCTCTTTTCCCCATTCCTTCTCCTCTGCATCCTACTCTCTCTCTCTCTCTCTGTCCCTTCTCTCTCCTCAGTGATCGAGCTCAATCACAAGGTGGTCAGCGTCATCCCAGAGAGCGCACTTCTAATCATCAGTGGCTTTATCCTGGGAGGAATGATCTGGGGAGCAGATAAGCCAGTCCAAACCTTCGCCCTGAGGCCCGACGTCTTCTTCTTTTACCTGCTGCCTCAGATCATCCTGGACGCTGGCTACTTCATGCCCAACAAGCTCTTCTTCGGCAACATGGGTGCAATCTTAACGTTTGCAGTTATCGGCACCTGCTGGAATGCGGCTACTGTCGGAGTTGCTCTTTGGGGTGTCCACGCGAGTGGAATTATGGGTAAATTCACTGCCTCCCAATATCATTTAATTGCTTTTCAGCTGCTGGCTGTAGAAACATATTTGTGATAAATGTCATTGTATCAGTTGCTGTTTATTCCATGGTATTGAAGCTAGTGCTTTCAAAAACTTCCACCGAGTATCCCAAATGGATAAGGGTTATTGGGTGCAGATCTGCAAGAGGACCTGTCAGAGTTCATGATCCCTGTCCTCGCCTTCAGGTAATCTGGAGATTGGGCTGCTGCAGTTCCTGCTCTATGGGAGCCTTCTTTCTGCGGTGGACCCCGTGGCGGTGATCGCCGTGTTTGAGGAAGTCCACGTCAATGAAGTCCTCTTCATCTTGGTGTTTGGAGAATCCCTCCTCAACGATGGTGTGACAGTGGTCAGTATTATACTCTACATATAGTTTACTTTCACTCTGAAGAGCCTTCAGTCCCTCCCTGTCTTTTATACTGCTCAGAGATGCATTTACTCACATTTAATACATTGACTGAATTATAAAAACACACAACAGTGATGTATCTGAAAATATATAGAGTACCAGCCAAAAGTTTGGACACACCTGATTAAGATAATGGAAAACATGCATTCAAAGACATTTTAATCTAAACACTTATGCTTAAATGCTTGAAATTTATTTTGTAGACAAATTTAAATAGTGACGTTGGTGCCTATGTGTGAATTTCTTTCCCATTTTTTAAAATTTGTTTTTTTTTTGGCTACTTTGAAGAATCTAAAATTAAGATAGTTTTGATTTGTTTAACACTCTTTTGCTCACTGCATAATTCTATTTGTGTTATTTCATAGTTGTGATGTCTTTACAATGGTAAAAATAAAGAAAGAAAGGCACGTCCAAACCTTTGACTGGTACTGTAAATCTGTACATAGTTCCAAGATACAGAACCTATTCCAGCATCCATGTGATATTAGCAAGGTGCTCTTGGTTACCTGTGATTTTTTGACTGTCTTTCAGGTGCTGTACAATGTCTTTGATGCTTTTGTAACATTGGGAGGGGCAAAAATCAATGCAGCAGAAATAGTAAAAGGCATAGGTAAGGGAATGGCTTTTGAGGCCTGCTTTTTGTGTGTACTTTCATTCACTGGGCCAAAGTGGACACAAATGCATAATGTGGATGTTATGTAACAGATAACATTCAAAATGACAATAACCAAGCTGAATATAAAGCAGATGTCAAATAACCTCATAGCATTAGCAACCAAGTCAGTTCAAAGGGTGCTGCTGGTATGTGAAGTACAATGCCAAAGTTAAAGAGCTGAATTGATCATTTTAAAAAGTGAATAAGTGGATATTAATCCTTCACTGAATTGTGTACAGTGAATCACATGGACATGTGGCAGATGTTTGTAATTGTACACAGGCCCTGATCAATGAATTGAATAAGAAGTCGTTGTTTTTCAAAGTTTTGAAACGCAAGCAAAGTGGGTTTCACATCTCTCTGTTTGTCTCTCCCTCTCGTATCTGCTTTGTAGTGTCATTTTTTGTTGTGGCGTTCGGGGGTGCCCTCGTCGGAGTCGTGTTTGCCATTCTGATCTCCCTCCTGACAAGGTGCACAAAGAATGTGCAAATCATTGAGCCGGGGTTCATCTTTGTGCTGGCCTACCTTTCCTACCTCACGGCTGAGATGCTCTCCTTGTCTGCCATCCTATCGTAAGTGCTTTCAAAGTGTTGGAAAATGTCACGGAAAATGATTTTATTGCCTGAATTACCTAAAATAAAATTGCGACTGTCAGGAATGCAACCCCTCAAATAGGATGTGAATGCTGTGCAATAACATTGTTTGTTTGTAGTGGATTGGAAGAAAAGTTTAAGAATACAGAACTAATGTGAAGCCTTTGGTTTCAGTGCAATTAAGTCCATTTCTTCAATTAGTCTGTACTTTGATATCATGTGTGAAACATACAACAATATAAGGGATCTATGTATTGGATTGCTCAGTAGTGACAGAGCTTGCAACTTGTACTAGCACACAGTTACTGCGTTATATGTAAATATGAATATACCTTACTTGTAGTAATGTAGTATACCTTACCTGTAAGGAATGTTATAAACAAAATATTCAATACCTACATAATCTGCAGACTATTGGGGTTTGAATAGCACATAAAAGTGGTTTGCTATGGAAAACAGATCTTGCCATAATAGAAAAAAACTACTGTGCAAGGTTATTTATTTTACCAATACAGTGTATCTTCATCAAAACGTAGTCCAATATGTACTTTGCAAGGGCCATTTGACGTTTTCCTCATATCTGTGAGGTGTTTCGTGCTCAAGTATGGATGTAACGTTGAGGTTGAATATTATTTTGTAAATTCAGTTGGAGGTCTACAGAGGTGTCACTGCTCAAAATCTGTGTCTTGACCAAGCTGACAGCAAACTCTATTGTACAGTAAATCTCTGACAATAATAAACACATCCCACATACTGTAGGATGCAGTATGGCTTCCCGTCTACCAATAACTTTCTACATAAGAGTGTATGTATGCATGTATGCTTTTGTATGTTTTAGTATCACCTTCTGTGGCATCTGCTGTCAGAAGTATGTCAACGCCAACATGGATGAGAGATCTGTCACCACGGTCAGATACGTCATGAAGATGATGGCTAACGGATCAGAGACCATCATTTTCGTCTTCCTGGGAATTTCCGCCATAGATCCTCAGATATGGGTGTGGAACACTGCCTTCATTCTCCTCTCCCTCCTTTTCATCTTTGTGTTCAGATTCATAGGTAGGGAAACGTTTCTGTTTTCGTGTTTTTCTTGGTTATTACTTTTTACCTGAGGTACCTTTCTTGTGCAGTTTAACAGTTGCTGCTTGCAATGAATAGTTGAGCTGACACAACAAACCATGTAACAAAGCAAGGGTATTGGGGGGAGGCAGGCAGTTTAGGGTTGGGGGAAAAAGCACATGAGTCTGTAGTACTTGGGAAATGTATTTGGGGAGCATGGGAATTCTCACCTCTTCTCTGTGTGTACTACAGGCGTCTTCGGCCTCACATGGATCCTGAACAAGTACAGACTTGTTCCCCTGGAGATCATTGACCAGGTGGTCATGAGCTATGGTGGCCTGCGAGGGGCAGTTGCATATGGATTGGTTGCAATGTTGGATGGGGCCAAGATCAAGGAGAAAAATCTAATGACTTGCACCACCCTTATAGTGGTGTATGTCACTGTCATTTTGCAGGTGAGGGATAGGCTATATCTATGACTCTTTATGAATCTGAAATTCTTCCTCTTTGTGTTTAAGGGTGATTTTTATTTCTAACAATGAGCAAAACTCTTGAAGTCTAAGTGTAACTAGTGCTCCATGAGGCCTACAAATATTGAGATTTTATTACTCACATCCTATTTGTTATAGGGTATAACCATGAAACCTTTGGTCACTTGGCTCAAAGTGAAAAGGGCAGCACAGAAAGATGTTCAACTGATTGAAAAGCTTCAGAACAGGGTAATGATTTTAATAATGCTTACATACGTTTTTGATCATTGAAACCCTGACATTCTACTAAGCAATGCCTATTATTGTATGTTTTTACTTTTTCAGGCCTTTGACCACATCCTCATAGCAATTGAAGATATATCTGGACAAATAGGACACAACTATATGAGAGACAAGTAGGTGGATGGTTGTGTTCTTTTTTAATTCAATTATAACGTTGCACTTAAAGCCAGTGGGGCAGGGGGTGGGGAATACTCATCATGACAGCAATATATTTACTTACATATATGAGGGGATTCATTCCTTGCACACTTCAATACATACACTTAGGTAGCTCACCTCACAGCCTATAATGGGCTAAAAAGTACTATTTATTTTTATTTCTTTTTAACAGTAGAGTTTATATCTTTACCTCTTCAGGTGGGCTCAGTTTGAGGAGAAGTGGCTGTGTCCCTTACTGATGAAACGATCGGCTCAGAAGACACGTGACTACCTGTTCAGCGTCTTCCACCAGCTCAACCTTAAGGATGCCGTGAGCTATGTCAGCGAGGTGAGAGAAACGACGATGATGCCTTGGTGGCAGATATGTTTAGAGCTCATTATAAATGAATGAGAAGCAGTAAGACATAGAATAATGTCCCTTGGCTAGTGAGTCCCTACCATGACTATTATCTATCACCTACGTGAAGTTAATATGTAAAGGCTAATGCTTAAGCAAACAAAGCATTATACCACAGTAGTTTATTATAAGTGTATTCCAAATTAATGCAATTTTAGTCCGTGAAGAGAATCAGCTCTGAATGTATCATTTGCCGCGTCAATTCTCAGTTCATAACAGTTCTTATCTCGTCATCAAGGGCGAACGCAGAGGATCTCTGGCCTTTGTGCGGTCGGACAGCGATGCTAACATAGACTTCAAGAAGAAGTTTGGCGCTGACATGTCTGATATAATGCCAGACGTTATGCCTGACATGTCAGACATGATATCAGATCACGTGCCAGTGTCCTCCATTCTGTAAGTACTCATATTATAATTACTATTTATTGTTTTTTATTTATTGTGAAAAAAAGGAAGACATTCTGGCCTTTGCTGGTGGGAATGCAGTAAATGGAGGAAGCTTAAGTAAAGTAAATAAACGCCATTCTAGTTAGATAGGAAATTTGATGTGAAATGGCACGATATGGCACCCATTTCTTTATTCTTTTCTAACTCTACGTTTTCCTCTTGCCAACATGCATTTCCAGGCAGGACAGTGTGCCGTCAGTGTGTCTGGACGTACACGAGATGGACATGAGGAGGAGGAGCATGAGGGAGACAGAGGACGTCAACACGCATCACCTGCTGCAGCAGCACCTCTACAGGGCCAGGAAACAGGTATGTGTGGCGGGGGGACAGCAGAGCGGAGCCTTCACCACAGACAAACACACACTGGTGGTTTTTGACCCTTTTTTTTCTGTTCTGTTCGCCTGTTCACTTTCAGCATAGACACAGGTACAGCAGGAGCCACATCAGCGTCAACAAGGATGAGAACGAGGTCCAGGAGATCTTCCAACGCACCATGAGGAGCCGACTGGAGTCCTTCAAATCCGCTAAAATGGGCGTCACCCCAAACAAGAAAATGATCAAGCATTCCAAGAAGGACCAAACGCTAAAGGTACAGCCTGTTATCCTATCAATTACTCCTTTGCGCCAGTCAGTATGTATGCTCATTGAAAGAATTCCAATTTTTTGTGACTTCATCTCTGTTTATTCTAGATGCCAAATGGAAAGTCCCCAGGTAAAAGTAAAAGCCATCCTTTTGGGGATGAAGGTAAATTCCACTTGACGTGCTCTAATTCTGTTTTCATTGTGACACTTCAGTGTTCTGGAACACTGCCCATTGTTTTATATATATATACCCACTGAAGTTTTGGGGGAAATGCTGGTCAGTGTACAATGTGCAGTTTGTGAGCTGTTGTTATTCAGAAGGACATCAAGACTTAATGCCACAGCTGTTTAATCACTTTTAGTACAAGCTGCTCAGTGTGAACTGATGCTAATTTTATTTGCCTGTTTGCCCTCAGATTTTGAATTCTCTGATGGGGACAATGCCAATGGGACTGACGGTGTGGATTATATGGCATCGGGAGGAATACCTACAAGCGTCTCATATATGTCTGGAGGTAAAAAAAGCACTTTCGTGCCAAGGGTAGTGGGGGAGAAAGTGTGATCAGAAGCACGAAAATTGACCTTCTTTTCTCAATGTCTAGCAAGAGCCATTTTATAGCCATTTATATGTACATGTATCAAAGTTGCCTCTTACAACACTTTCACTTTCCACCATTTTCATTTGATCATTTTACGCACAGAATGTTATGGAGATATTCACTGGCTCGCCCTTAATTACACTGTCTTCGCACAGATCTCTCCTGGTTTTATTGCTATTACAAATTCATTTTGAGGGGCTCGATGTTGTAAATGGGAAAGCTGTCTTAGATTCAAAGAAATCTTTTCCTGTGTAAATGTTAGTCAGCTATTCACATTCCTTTGTCACCTGTTTCCTCTGTAGCAGGAATTGAGAATCCAGCCTTCATGCCGGAAGATGAGTCCATTGGTCCGATGCATACGCCCCCGTGGGTGGCAGCAGCTCAGGTGGAAAATACGGTGGCCCCTTCCCAGAGGGCTCAGCTGCGACTGCCCTGGTCTCCTAGCAACCTCCGTCGCCTGGCACCCCTCCGCATCAGCACCCGCTCCACGGATTCCTTCCTGCTGGCAGACGTCCCGCCCACAGAGGAACACTCAAACGATAACCAGCAGGACGGGACCCAGATGTAGCCCCTGCGCTTGTCCTGTCAAAACCATCCCTACAGATGCGCCCCAGACAAGACACACCACTTCTCTTGACACAAACACAAAGCTGGCTGTTGAACAGACCAGGTCTTCTTTTCTAATAGCTCTCTCTTTGTCCTGAACGTCGTGACAGTGGCCCCACCAGCCCATATTCTTGTCCAATGGGATGCACATTCTGCTCTTACCTTCACTGTTACCCCAGGGACACACTGCAAAGCGACAAAGCAATGGTCAGCAGATTCAGGATGTAAATGCATGTTTCGTGTCTGGGGTCTGTCCAGTGCCATGTGGCAAGTGAGTGTGTGTGTGTGTGTGTGTGTAGTGGGGGGAGTGGAGGGATCCTTTTCAGCAAAACCGAGGAGAAACCTGCTGTCTCCAAAGAGTTCTATTGCCAGGGAATCAGTGAAAATTATCTCTAGACAACAAGCTAGTTGACTAGCATATTGAATTGTATATTGTATTATTGTCTGTGATCAAATCAATGTTAGCTGGCTATCTTGAACAGCTAGTTAGCTAGATTGCTATAAATAATAAAACTACAAATAAATGAAAATAATAGTAATACTGTTTTTCAGTTAGTAGTGTGTTTGCTGGCAGTGTAGTCAGCATTTCTCTGTCTCAAACATCCTTTATGTCTTCACTGCCTTTGTTTTAACAGAAGGGGTCTGGTGTGACATCGTCATCGCATTTCACTTTTGCTGTGTCCCAAGGGTAACTGGGTATTCATTTTAACTGTGCCACCAGGGGGCAGTCTTGAAGGAAGCAGGAAGTGTGATTTATGTAATTGAATGTTTTTCTAATGAGGTGTTTTATTTCAACTTCTCTTCTCAATGTCCTGACATTATAAGTGTTTTATGATGTGTATGTATGCAGATAAGTACAGTATATATAAATAATCCAAATGAAAATAATATATACACATTAATGGACAGATAGATACAGATTTATTATACAAATTGTTCACTTTTATGAGATAAGTTAATTCTGTTTGAGAACTGTTATGATTTTTAAATATATAAAATATTACTGATTTTACGAGTTTCTTGCTTCTTATCCTGCACAAAAGAGCCTCCATTTTTCAGTAATAAGCCAATAATTTATTCATTATTAAGAACTGAAGAATGTACATTTGTTTTCTGTGTAAATAATAAATGTTAAACTTAACATCTGAACAAAATGTGATACTGATGGGACATAACGACTTTCACTCACTGTAATGGAATTATAACAGAAGGGAGATGAATGGATTACCTTAGTTCTTTATTCAAACGAGTTCCTTTCCGTGACTTCCTTATTGTTGTAAAATTATAATTGAAATAATTATGTACATTTTTAAATGAGTGTGATAACCATGTTATGTCAGCAGCAGAGCATGTGAGTATTCAAGATGACTTCTCCGTACTCTTTCCCTTTTTTATCTCTCTGCCATCTTTCACCCCATGTGTTCCACTTTATCACTCATACCTTTTCTGAATATGCACTGCCTCACTTCATATGTATATTCTGTATTCAAATTTTAGTTCATGGAAGCGAGACGTTTTTATGGCCATTCACTGTGAGCATGTGTCCCAATGCACTCATGGTGTCCTCTGTGGCCCATCCCTACTGGGTCGATGCTGTGGGGTCTTGTTACAAATGTGCAAACCAATGTGCAAACCATCTGCCCAAAATTAAACTAAGCCATTGACCGCCTTCAAAGCCTTCCCTCAGTAGCACACTGTCTGTCCCCTGTGGGACTCTTGTGCCAGGCCAGTGTTGTTGGATTGGAACCTTTGTTCCCCATTTTGCAAAGATATAGGGCTTACGTCTGCTCGTGGGGCCTTTATATACGTCTTTGCTGGTAGTCATATAAAACAAGTGAATGGATGAAACAATTACAACTGGATACTTCATTTATTCAGAAAATAGAGATTTGAAGAACAGCGATTTTAAGAACAATAAATTTCAAGTAATTTTTTAAAAAGTAGAATTACAGATAACATTCAGACACCACTTTGACATTCCCACAAACAAATCCCAATTTTTACGGTTACATTCAGAGAAAATGACATAATTGAGAAATGAACAGTTCTCAAGCCAGTAGTTCATTATTATGACACAGCTCATCATCATAACAGCTTGCAGAGGTAGCCTAAATGACACAAGACGTGCAAAAATTTAGCTAGAAAATATTGAATGATTTGATCATCCTTAAAATAATAATTGGTTATGTCATGTTAATAGTTTGTTGTAGTTTTGTTCAACACCCACACGTGATGTTATAGAAGAGTATGGTCTAATATCTTAAAAGCGCTAGGGCCAAAGAGCAAATGAGTGCAAATAAGTACAGATTGTTTGATTTCATTGGTGAACCAGAATCGAAGATGCTAGGGAACTCATAGTCTATGCCTTCTGTGTTTTGGCTGCTGACTGTTGTTGTGGTTGGGGCTACACTGGTGGGAGTCGCTTTAACTGTGAAGGATCTGGACTGAGTATTCACCGCATTCAAAGTGAAGGCCAGCATCATGTTGTCACCTACAGCAGGCAAAAGCATACAAGATCATACAGGAAAGACGCGTGGTTAGTGGTATATGGTGTTAAATCTTCAGAGAGCAAGCAATATACACAATATACTTCTATACAATAAAAGATAAGTATAATTGCTATAATATAATGATGAATATAACAAGAAATAATGATTTTATGAATATAATAATGAATATAATATAATCAATCCTGTGATATTTCATTAAGCATATGTTTATATGTGGTATATAAAAATTTAATGGAAATTTGTTGAAAGTGTTGAACCTGAAGCTGCATACACCAAGCGTTGTTTTAGGGGAATGTAAAATCTACCCTTTAAGGGTTATTGTCTAGGTGTGTATTTCCAAATAAGTTTGAATAAGTTCCAAATAATTTTGTATAGTAAATTATATAACTAATAACATCTTAGAGGCCAGGCAAAGGTGAAAAATGTAGAACAGAGCCGACAGTGGCAGTGAACCTACCGACAGCAGTGATGGACAGATCCGTGTAGTTAGCCCAGCAGTCTTTAAAGGATATAGTGGTGTTCCCCTCTAGCCCGGAAATGCTGCTGCCACTGGAGTCTCTCAGGTTGGCGGTCATTGTGAGCGAAGTAACTCCCACAGACACACAGTTATCCTGCAGAGGAACGCACATTATTTGTTAATCCTAATCACTTTTTTCTACTACTATATCTACTTTGTTGCTTAATCAGTGAAGAGAATTCAAATATGCCAAGCGTCAATGCCAATACTAAAACTTTTAAATAATCGATACTTACATTATGAAATCCTGTGATTTTGATGAAGGGCAGTAGTCTGCCTGACCCTGCTCCCACTCAGAGGCTAATGAATTTGATTTATTAAATGAATCAGCCAACCTCTATAATAAAACCTTAACCCAGGTATTCAGGCATGTCTTGAGATACTGGGACAGATATTATGTTCATTATGTCCATTTACCTTAACCCTCCCAGCATGAATGCAATTTTATTAACGGGTTTCAGACTCTCAGCTTTGTAAACTGCCACGGATAAGGGGTCAGCCTGGTAAACTAAGACAATGTACACCTGATATGCACATCTTGATCATTTAAGAGAGAGCTGATTTGATGAAATGCTGATTTGAGGGAATGCAGTTAGTCAGAAGTCGCCCTGCCATCATCACGCCCCATGGTGAAATGACCCACCTGCTCATCGAGGGCCATGATGCTGGGCTGCTGGGTAAGGAGGCCTCCGAACTGCCCAGCCACCGGTTCTGCCATCACCCTCAGCTTGGACACGCTGGACACAAAGCTAGGTGCGGGCTCTTCCCTGCTCACTTCCTCGCTGGCAACCTTCCTCACGCAACACAAGCAACACACACCGTCAATCTGCAGCCCTGACAGGTGCCATCACTCTGTCCTGTCTTACAATAGCCATGCTGGGTCATGTGGAGGTGGAACGTTGTTGGCCTTAAATAACCCTTTGTGACAGTTTTTTTTCAGTTTTTTCTTTAAAGAGTTACTATTATCCAAATGCTCATTACCGCCTGTCTAGCAGGTGCAGATGGAAGAGCACCTGGGTTTTTTATCCTGCTTTTGAAGTTCTGTACTGTCGACAAGTCTCTCTGATGATTGGACTGTGGTAACTGTATCAATGATCACGCAAATTACTATTGGATGATGTTTAATGCTTCTGTTTTCATTGGCTGACAGACGTTATGCGTGCCTTTAGAATATATCTAGGGGGGGGTTCTTCCCAGTGGTTCCCACCTTTTGTATGTGCTTTAACGCATTAGTCTCCTATTGAACTCGTAATAACTGTATTGACTTGCTGAACAGACTGGAGTGTGATTTTTTCCACCACATTCAGCAACAGAAAAAAAGAAAGATCTGATAACCTGAAATACAGCTGCAGTGCGAAGTCCACAGTCATCACCTGTGCAGCACATTTTGCAGATTTGAAAGGGAAGGGCATCAGCAAGAATTGGAAAAATAGGACTTAATAAGCTTCCTCTGTGCTTAGTGCCAGACACAACCACCGTCTCACCTCACTCCATGCTGCGTCAGTGGGTGGGGGAGCTGGCGGTGTGATCCCCATAGAGGACACGTTGAAGCCAATGGATTGGCTAAGGTTTCCAGACACAGCCGCTTGGCCCAGGCTATCAGCAATGTTCTTCAATGCAGTGAACTCTTCCTCTTTAAAAAAATAAACAAAAAAAAACAGAAATTGTCTTTTATGAGTTGACATTATAACAAATATACAGACAGATTAAAATAAATTATCTTGAAACAATGCTAAAATCATATAACGGCAGCAATGAAATTGCAGCAGAACTGAAGGTGGCTTTGGGAGCATGACATCCCAGCACGACTCAGCTTACCGCTGGAGGTGTTGGTGCTCTGCTGGGCTGGGGGCTGGCTGATCTCCACCTGCACGGTCAGGCCCGATACCGCCCGGCGCCGCCTGCTGCTGCCGCCGCCCTCGCGGACCACCTTGGTGACCCGGATCATGTTGGCGGGGACCTTCAGGAAGAGGGCCAGGTTCCGCACCAGGTTCTCGCCGTAGAACTCGTCCACGGTCATGGCCGGCAGGCGGAAGGAGATGAAGAGAACGGGGGAGGTGCGTATCTCCACGGGGGTGGAGCCGCGCAGCAGAATGTTCAGCATTTTCATGGTGCCATCGAAGTAGTTACTGCCATGGACCGTAGAATTCAGCTGTGGAACATATTCCCCTGGGACGAAAAGACAGGGAAGAGAGGTTACTTTGTGAGTTACAGGTAACTACTACACCAGTCTGGACACACCTACTCATAGAAGGGTTTTTATTTATTTTACTATTTTCCACATTTTAGTAAAGGCATCAAAATATGAAATAACACAAATGGAATTATGCAGTGACAAAAAGAAGTGTTAAATAACTCAAAACTCTTATATTTTAGATTCTTCAAAGTAGTTTAAATTGTTTTTGGAGGGAAATACATACATAGACAAATATAAATAGTGAAGTTGATGCCTAAGAAACAAATTTCAAAAATTTAAGCATAAGCCTGAATGCATGACCTTGAATACATGTTGCCCATTATTTTAATCAGGTATGTCCAAACTTTTGAGTGGTACTGTATTTTAACCCACTCACATTTTTAAAGATTTCCCCATATATTGTATTATACAATACAAGAGTGTGCATATGGAAAAGTGTACCACAAAAAATAGCCAAAAAAACAGAGAATGGTTTAAAATGCCTTACCTTCAAAAGAAGGTTCTTTGAGTGTGTAGTCAGTTTTGTCTGCATTCCACTCCGCATTTGTTGGTGCTATCAGTTTGTTGTTGACGTACACGTCCAAACGTTGAGGGTTGGAGTAGAACACAGCCACTCTGACAGCCTGTGTGAAATTAAAACATCTCGAATGACTTCACAGTGTGACGGAATCCTCAGCGATCTCAGCTGTGTATTGCATGACACGGTCATCTTGGGTTCCACAAAACCCTCCACATCCTGTTCTTTCCACATGCTTGTTTCTGTTTGCGTTATAAGCTGGTGTGGATTGGAGCTTCTGATAAATGACGAAATGTAAAATGTGAATGTACTTGAAGAAAAACCAAAGTTCAGTAATCTTCAGTTGTCTCTAAATGAAGGATACTGCCAGCCATAAACAGTATATAAAAATGTTTACCCAATATAAAACATGTAAATCATAATCAGTATACATGTAGAGTAATATATATCAGTCTGTCACATTTTTAGACACTCAAGCTCTTAGGGAGATAGGTGAGTAAACACCATGTTAACACAAACTCCGATAACACACAGGTCACTCCTAACATGACACAGAACCATCATTAATCTGCTAACCATTACATTACAGTCATGCTTTTAATATTCTGATGATATAAATAATCACTATAATTTCCTGCCTGACTGTTTTTTTTTTCTTTGGGAACTGACCTTGGAGCTGTCTGCATTTAGGAGCATGAAGCGCATCTTCTGGGGGCTGGTGCTGGTGAAGTAGATCTCAAAGGACTTATTTGTGGCTATGATGCTGTGGAAGAGAGAGACTCTCTTCTGGCAAGTATATCCTGCACACCAGCCATGGTCCTGAGGACCTGCACAAATCAACAAGGAAGAATGTGCTTGCTCTAATCCAACATACTGCAACATAAAAGCCCTCCATCTGTATATGTACTACTAGAAGTGATCCAGACCATGTAACACAAGTGCAACCATATGATAATTATGTACTGTATTAATAAGTTTATGGTAATTATTTTGAAAAAAGAAATTAACTTCTCATTGAAATAATAAGCAAACCATGCAATTTCATGGTGTGATCAACTCCAAAGAAATGATAACAAAAATTATTTTCTAAAAGCCAATGCTGAAGTGCTGAAGTGCTAAAGACAAGCAGATGGTAAATAACTCACCTACACACATAAAATGAGACCCAGTGAAGTTTTACTTTGAGTTACTTTGATAGTAAAAATAAGTTGTCATTTGCCTCTCTTGTCAGATAAATAAAGTTTTGAGGTGTGCAACTCATACCGTTCAGCAAGTCAACATAGCGGTCACCAAGCACGGCCACTGGGGAGAGTCTCCTGGTCTCAGTGTCCTCATCCAGACTCTCAATCACCAGCATCTCATAGTTCAAACCGAAGCACTTGTAGCTCTGCCAATGGGGCATGTACGTGCAGCTGGAGTCTCGGATTATCCCTAGAGGCATTATCAAACATTATTAATATTAAACCATTTACTTTAATAGTCACACATTTTATTTTATAAATTTACTTTAAATTCTACTAGTCGCCACACCAGTAACTTCACAGAAATGCCCCATGTTTCAGCCAGTCTTTTTCAAGGGTGCCAAGTCTGAATAGAAAGCAAACTGTCTCCTATTTTCCCATCCTTTGATGTAGATTACTATTACAGAGCACGCACCTCTTAACTGTACTTTTTGGCAAACACTGTGGTGTGGACTTTGTGTTATTTCTGCAACTGTGAAGTTTGAAGATGGCTGACGCACCTTTGTTCGGTGCTATCTGGTTGACCGGGATGCGGCTGCCGTTGAGGTATGTGAGCATGACTTTAGGGATGCGGTAGTCCCCCAGTCCCCTCCTGCTGTCCCCGTTCCACTCAAACTCTGAGTGGGGCACAACAGCGCCAACGCCACCCAGGAAGGAGCCATCCAGATCCTTGAGCAGAGCTTTCTTCTTGGCATCACAGTCCATGTCCACACAGTCAGAGGGGTTCGCCTTGCTAAAACAGGCACAGACCAGACATGCCTTACTTTACTTTATTTTACTTTAATGCCTATTTCCTTTTCCTTTCCTGATGCAAGTAAAATTTATCTTTAGATTGCAAATCTCAGAATATGCCACATTCACAGAAGATTTTCCAAAGACTTTCCAACATCACCACCCCTGCATACTGTGGGCTCTTCCCCACCTTACATCCGGTCTGTGAATGTACACCTTGGCATCCTCCTGGCTGTCAACCAGTGTCAACCTCTCAACATGAACCGGGTGCTGCAGGTCCTCGTTGGAGGGATTAGTCATGAAGGCTACATTTATCTGCCCAGAGCACACGTTCCTGAATCCCACGAACATTGTGTCTGGTAAAGATACACACATAAGTAAAGGTTATTTTAAAACTGATTGAATAATTGGGTAATGAGCAGCAGTGTAGCATACAGAGAAAAAGCAGGACTTGTAACAAAGTTTGATGGTTCGACTCCCCACTGGGGTACTGCTGCTGTACTTAACGCACAATTGCCTCAGTAAATATCCAGCTGTATAAATGGATAACATGTAAAAATTGTAACTTATGTAAGTCACTCTGGATAAGAGTGTCTGCTAAATGACAATAGTGTAATGCAACGTAATATATATCCATCGTAGAAGCTCTAAGCTGTATCCTCCACAGGATACAGTCGACCAATACAGAAAAGCACTCACCAGTCACCAGCAGGAGCCCACTGATTGCATTGTAACTCATAAGTCCGGCATGAGGTTTTTCTGGTGCATTATTGTGACTGGACTCAAATGTTGGCCAGCAAATTCCACTCCTCCCACCTGTTACACACAGATAAAAGATGTTTCTGTGTGAGATCTGTTGTTTGTGACTGAGAACGCAAAAGCGTAAGGCACCTAGCAGTGTAAGCATTTCCTCAGATCCAGCCGTAAGCATTGGGACAGAATTAGAGACCGGTACCATTGGGTGGTCTGGTGGACCTGTGCGATGCACTGAGCAGAATATTGGCATCGCTGGAGGAGACGCCTTCAGAGCAGTTGAGGTTAGGGCTGCTGCCCACGATCAGGGAGTCCTAAAGGCAAAGAAAGGAAAAATGAGCACTTACAAAATGTCAGTAAGGAAGGGTTGATAAGAGTGGCTCACATTCTAGTGACCCAGAAATAGTGCTTTGACCTACTTACCTTGACATGAACTGTTTTGTTGGAGTACTGATGTGACAGGGAGGGAGGTGTGTAAACGATGGGCATAATTCCCATGCCGTTATCGATCAAACTCACATTGGAGATCTGGACACTCATGACCACCTGGAAGAACAGAAAATGTTAGAATATATACATACGCTAGCATGTGCATGTGGGGGATGGGGTCAAGAAGAAAACTCTGGCCTGGGCTATTCAGATCCCTTTGGATCTCTGGTGAAATAAGACATTACTGATTATGTTCACAGTGCGTAACCTTGCGGAAAACGGTACCTGCAAGTAGATGCCGTAATCATAACTCTTCCAGACAGTGAAGCCTTGGATGAGGGAGCAAAGGGGAAGCCCATCTTTGTTCATATACACCCCATACAGGCCACCATGAGCCTCATTCTGGTACCACGCCTCCACGGGATTCACCACGCCTGCAATTACATTACATTACATTAAACTCATTTAGCGGATAGCTACACAACATTTATTTATCCAAAGTGACTTCCAGCACAGAAGGACAGAAGTGTATCCATTGAAGTGGAATGAGCAACAGTGACAGACCAGTTATGATCTTTGTGAATAGCAATGGATAAACTGTGTATGCAGTAGGCAGCAGTGCACCTGCTTCTCTCAATAAGTGTATCAAACACAATTGCTGGCAATCTTATTACCATCTTATTTCTACTATAACTTTAAAGGAGGAACATTTTTGGATCCTACATAGACATAGTACAGAGGATACAAAGCAGACTGACTATACCTGGACAAGGTTCCCCATCAATGCGATAGGCCACTCTCTCAAAACCGGCCACGATGTTGTCTTGCAGCACAACATTCCTTCCCTCGTTTACCTGATGGGGAGAACATGACAGCCAGTGGTCAATCAAGGTGTCACATAGTATCTCAAGCGGTCCAAGAAAAAAAACACAATATCGCTGGAGCACCGCTGTAGAATACTGCAGAGGCACTGACTTCAATGGCAGCGTTCCATTGGATGTTGAAGGCCTCTTCTCTGTCTTGGTAGGCTCCAGGCCACACAGACATGGTGACCAAGTTCCTCCTGACTCTGTTGTTACTGCCCCAGACTCTGATTCCTGGTGAAATGCAGAATGTATGATTCTTTTCAACAGCCTGAATAAAATTATAACTTTTTTGTACACTTTGATTTCTTATAAAGAAAGAAAACACTTTCACTTGGATTATGAAATAAGGGTGAGCTACCTTCTCCAACAGTGAAATAGATGACGTTGTCATCAATGTTCAACCCGTCGGTTCCAAAAACTCCGATGGCCGGAGAGAAGCCATGGTGGAAAGAGCAGCCCTGGATGTAGGAGTCATTGTTGGAAACCTAAAAAAAGAATGACACCAGAATAAATGAAAGAAGAAGATTCACTGTGCAATTTAACAATGTATACTATGGCTTGAAAGAAAGTTATCACTTGGCTTATGCACATACAGCATATCTTAGTGTGATCAGGATTGTCAGGGACAAGTCTGTAAACTATATTTGATATTCTGTGGTGTTCACAGATGTTAGTGATAGACCGAATGTTAGTGGCCTACCACTAACAGCTATATTGTTGCAGTTTTTGACATGGCATGTTAGATACCACTGGGGTAAAATGGGGTGCCAGGAATGTGAAGGGGGTATCACCCATATACAGTTCTCTAAAAAATACTTCCCTCATCAACTTAAATGTGTGCGACATATGCTCATGAAGGTACATATATACGGACTGTTGATTTGTTAACAAAGTCAGAAGATGATGGTGATGATGGTACTCACATCCCCCAGATTGAGGAAAGCCACAGAGTAACGTGGGTCGTAAAAGTCTGTGTAACCTTCTTGCCCTGTGTGATAGAACTCCACATTCCTGATCTGGGCACTTCCTGGGGGAGAAGAATACAGGAAAACAAGAAGGTGTGATTTTTTTTACCTTAGTAAACCTTGCAAGGTAAAGAATACAGTCTTAACATTAAAAATAAGAATTTAATGTTCTTTGTAATGTATTACTACTTAATCTTTTGTAGTGAGTTATTCCTCACTGACACGATGTCTGTCACAGTCCTAATTTCCTCATAAGTGTGGTGGTGTTGGGGTCCAGAAGGTACACTAACCAGCTCATTTGGATGCTAGGCGATTAGCACCAAGTTATTATATCCAGGTTTTGTTTGTGAGATATCAAAGTGTGACATGAATAACAATTTTGCAACTGAATTTTGTAACAGTCCCTGACAAAAGATTCCAAAAGAAAGGAGGGAAAAATAATCTCTGAAAGACAGATGTATACAAATGCTCAGAACAGGTATGTTCCTTTCCTCACATTACACAGCATCAGTGACATGTAAAGAGAGCTGGCATACCTTTGGTGAACTGGTATTACTTTTCGTATATAAAGAATATACGATGTATATTCTTCTGTATTGTTATATATAACAATAAGCACATATGAGTGCGCCCAGCTGTTAAGGATATCTGCAGCTAAATTTCAAAACAATGGAAAATAATACAGATGTAAACCGTGGCTCTTAGGTGATGAAACAGATACCTCTGTATGTGATTCCTCGAGATGAGAACGAACCGACCAGCACTCTGCCCCCGAAGGACTCGCTGTACCAGCCAGGATAGTCCTCTCCAACGATCTTGATGTTCCTGCTCAGCAGCCCCACATCAGCTGCGAGTCTGTAACTCCTGGCAGTGCCCGGGACAGTGAAGCTCTCACCTGCAAAGCATGGCAGACAGACGTTCATTTTCGTCCGTACAGAGGCCATGTTTTATGATTTCAAATGCATCAAGAATCGTGGTCCAGCTGTTCTCAACCAATGTCCCAGGAGTCTGTTGCTACTGTGGTGGGGCATGCTGATGAACTGACCAATGTGAGTGTGGGAGAGCGACTGGTTCAGGGTCAAGGTCTGGCCGTCTGCAGATACGGCTGCAATCTTCCGCGTCTCCGTTTCCCAGGGGTCGTAGCTTGTGGTTGAAATGACAATGTCATCCCCCACCTAATGAGGGAAACACACAGAGATATTATGGCTTCAACAATGTGGCTTCAGCAATTATGGCTTCAGACCATGTTGTGTTAGCTGAGGCTAATGCTGTCAGTGGCGTGATCATTATTACTAAAATAATGCAATCACTAATAGAATAATGTACACAGGTTAATAACGTAGTATGAGTTATAGTGGTGCTGACCTGCCAGTCTACAGCCTCACGCAGAGAGAGGGTGCTGGAGCCGGCGGAAGCAGTGCTGGCCAGTTTAGTGCGGTATACGCTGCGGGGCATCCCATACAGATCCAGAGCACCAAATACACCTGCAAGACAGCACAAAATGCCACTCTCACTGATGGGGATGACACTCACCACTGTACCTGAGACAGCAAAAGCACGGTGATAATGTTAAGACAGCAAAATCACTTACCCAGTACCTTTGACCCCTGGTTAGGCCCGGACGGCAGTGGCCAGTCTGGAGTGAAGTGATTTCCTCTGAGAACGATCCACAGCTCGCCTTTGAAGGGGTCGTCGTGCCAACCAGCAATCAGCCGTCCTCCCTGTTAGGATGACAAGCTGAGCTAAAAATCTGATGTCACAGGTCACGTCCATACGCAATGCCTTCTGTCCACTAAATTAAAGTCTATTTTATCTGTAGTAAACACAACATCTGACCTGAATGGAGATGTAGGTTGCGTTCAGAACAATTTTCCTGTACTGGCTGGCACTCCTGGCTGCCGGTGTGGATGTGTCATTCAAGGTGTCTGGAATTTCCAGAACTCCAAGCACAGTAATATTTTTCAGTGGTGGAATATCAGCATCCAGGACAAGCCATTTCCCTGCAGAGTTCAACAAACAGATGCTATTACAAGTGTAGGCTTTTGAACAGCTTCAGCCATTGGTTCAGTTACAAAATTAAGTAAATTATGAAGCCAAAGTCATCTGTTGTATTTTAATGGCTCTCAATTTATATATCTAAAAACTATGACCAATAGGTAAATAATATCCTTTATGTCCAGTTGTACATACTGCACATATTTGAATGCCTAACACTGTAGCACACATTGCAGAATTTTTTGCTCTCATATATATTACAGTGTCATGCTTTTTATAAGAGCGATAATATAGGGGATTTTACCTGATGGGATGACCACACTGCCTCCTTCTTTTGGTACAGTAAAGTTGTTTTCCGGAGAAGACTTCCAGAAAGTCTCATTGGACCAATAACTAGAAACAAAACAGTGTATGTTTTCATTCAGAGATAATCTTAATTCAGTTTAATACAGACGGCAATCATTATACTAACTACTGCCATGGATAGTAAGCCAAGAAAGAAAAATATATAATTATGTCTACTAACATTACTCTTAACAAAATCAAACTTAAACTTGTCAGATATTCTTAAACTTGTCAGATACTTGTCAACTGGTCAGATATTCCATATAATTCCATATAAGATTGTGATTATTTGTACTGATATAACAGAATGTCTTTTACTCAAGGTATAAGTATAGATGTATAGAGGTGTGTGTGTGTGTGTGTGTGTGTGTGTGTGTGTGTGTGTGTGTGGTTTAGAAGGGTAACACACATGAAGTCTGCAGGCCTTCGGCTGGGCACGGGCGCGAGGGTGGCTGGAGGGGGTGGGGGAGGTGGGATGCAGCCCTCGAAGAAGCAGCGGTACACCTGGAAGTTCACGTTTACGTCCAGCAGCGACCGGTCCACACTGGAACGCCTCCTCCTCAGACTCTGCTTCCCAGACACTGAAACACCAGCAAGAGCGTCGGCAAGAAACAACACGACAACAGTGAGAAGATCAAATTGACAATACTGGTGCGATCTGACTCACCCATGTAGTAGACGGTTGTTGTGGTCTTATTGAAGTACCAGTCCCCGTTCACATTCCTGCTGAAGTCCAGGGGCTGTGCTGAACCATTTCTGTCATCTACGATCCGGAACCTGTCTGGGCTCTGGGTCAGGTTGTGCTTGATAATGACGTAGTCTTGCTCCTTATAAGGGAGAAGGATAAAAATGAGTTATATGTAATGTTGAAGCTGCAACATGTGGTAAACTTTTGGACTTTAAATGACACTTCTGGGCCAGGAGAACAGGAATTGCTAGCAGCCATAAAGGTTTCATTGTGAAATGTTCACACCTGATGTCTGGAGTATCTTTACAAAAGCCACGAAACGTCTGCCGTTTTAGTGATAGAAAACTGCACTCATCATGACGTTAGCAGAAGGAAACCATGAGGAAATAAAGCTCATTTTCCTGTAAAAAATCGTTTACTATGCAAACAGATAGTGACATCCACAACAACTCCAACCTGTCTGCTGAGTCAGGCAGTGAAGGCAGAGTGTGTTTAAATCCTTTAAAGATCCCGTCTTCAGGAAGTGAAAATGAAAAGCATATGATACGGACATATGGGGCAGCGAGATCAAATTCCATTATGTAATCCTACAAATATGAAGGATACGACAATAATTAAAGCACAACACACCCCTTGAACAATAGATGAAATTCATTCAGTTATTGATTTCTCGTGCCTTCACAACCTTGTCTACAGCCCTCACTCAACCCCGGCTCCATGCTAGCCGGTTATACTATGACATCTAGCCCAGCAGCTTAAACTACATGTCAGCTACTTGGGTATATGGAGATTACAAGCTAGATAACAGCCAACTTACTATTTACAATGAGCACTTAATTTATTGCACATGCATATTAAGGCAAATAAGACATGAAAAATTTTAATATCTTTTAAATATTACGGTTTCTGGTATTACAACAAAATATAAGCCAAACTAATTTATTTAATTAACTTTAAATGGACTTTAAATTACCTTGAACCCGTAAAACGTAGCAGTGAATGACATGTTGGTGATATGATCTGCCTGGTCAAAATACCAGTTGTAGATTTTTCTAGAAGGCAGCAATGCCATCCAGCCTGGTTTGTGAGTCATTCTTTTCGCCAAAAATGGAACTACGCTGGTGCCTACAGAGGGAACAGGACATATGGTGAAAAAGCCACCAACTTTTAGGTTTAAAACATGGCTGGTACCTCAGCAGAAATATTGAAAGAGGATAGCTTGTTAACAGTTATCAAAGTCAGAAGCAAAAGTATAAATATGTAATAAAAGTGTTGGAATGTTCATATTTCAGAAATCTAAAATAAAAATAGTTTACAGCTTCACAGTTAGCAAAGGAGAGTGGGGATATACAGTAAGTTACATTGTTTGTACACCCTGACACAGCTGACAGGAAAGGGAACACAAATGAAGGCTTTGACAAAAACAGAGGGTGTCGCACCATGGACATTGGTCAGCATGACATCCTTTGCAAGCAGTGAAGAGGGAGACGGGTTGTTGAAGGCCAGGCGGTGGAAGTTGACGGTGTCATCACAAACGGCCCCTGGGAAACCCACGCTCCACTCTGCGTTTTGTGTGCAGTGAGTCAGGTCCAGCAGCGGACTCACTGGCACCACCTTGTGGTCAGTGTTGCCTGCAGAAAGCATAGCAACCAACTCAGAACAGTGAGGACCACAGAGCTGCTGATGTTCAACTACAAATATGCTTTAATACAACTGCTACACTGCGACAGGTCCCGCAGTGGACTCACTGGCACCACCTTGTGGTCAATATTGCCTGCAGAAAGTGTGCCAACCAACTCAAAACAGTGAGGACCAGAGCTGTTGATGTACAACTACAACTGTCCTGAAGTACAGTGGATACATCGCTACATGATGACTCATTAATAATAGTAGGAGTACAACTGTTGCCAAACTAAGAGTGCTGCTATGAGCGGTAACTGATGAGTTGTGTTACGGCAAGGAAGGCAGAACTCAATATGGTTTCAGGAGCATTACTGTGAATATTGAGGAACTACTTGGTTGCTTAAGTTTCAAATGGAGCAGAGCCCTAAATGTGAATAAGTGAGCACCGTAACTTTACATTTCATTTAGCAGATGCTGTTATCCAGAGTGACTTACATAGGTTACAATTTTTACATTATCCATTTATACAGCTGGATGTTTTACTGAGGCAATTCTGGGTTAAGTATCTTGTCAAACGGTCCCCCTGTGGAGAATCGAAACCAGCAACCTTTTGGTTACAAGCCCTGATCCTTACCACTGTGCTTACACTGCTTTAAAAACAGATAATCACCTGTGAGGGAGCCGTCACTGTCCACCAGCACCACCTCGTGCTCCCACCTGAAGCCGGCCTTGTTGGGGCTGTCGAAGTACCGGATCCCACTGAACCTGGCGCTCCACCCCCCACAGCGGTCCACGCAGGTCCCGTCTATTTTGGCCACCCCGATGGCGGCGCAGGACGAGCGGTTGAAGTTGATGAAGGTGGTGGCCAACACGCTCAAGCCGTCGTCGAGCGGCAGGATGACACCGCGGGTGGAGCAGTATCCGCCGCCGAGGCCCAGCTCGTCCACGTGACCCACGATGGTGCTGTTCTTGACCACCGCCCCGCTGGCCTCCCCCCAGCCTCTGACGTAGGCGGGGAGGATGCGCTTGGCCTCAATGCCCGCCTTCTCGTTGTTGACCATCAGGAAGTTGCTGAAGTGCACCGCCCCTACGTTCACCCACTCCGCCCCTTTCTCGCAGTTCCAGGTGATCAGCGAGCGGAAGACAGCCGGCTCGGGCTGCCAGGATCGGCAGCCGCCGCCCTTCATGGGGAAATACTCCTGGAAGATCCACAAGCCGAACCAGCCCTGGGAGTGCACAGTGTTGTTGAAGAAGTCCCCCAGAGGGACCCTCTTCTGGCAGATGTTGGGATCGTAGGACGGGCCGTCAGGGTTGTCGTGCATGCGGTACCAGAACCCAAAGTGGGTGCCGCCGGCGGCCGCGTTGTGGCGGATGATGTTGTCGGGGTTGGTGACCCAGTAGGCGGCCGGGGTGACGTCATCGTTCAGCAGGCTGGTGCTCTGCTTCACGAACACGGCCAGGTTGTACTGCAGGATATTGCCGGTCTCTATGCCGTCCTCGATGAAGAAGGCGCCTCCCATGATGTCGTAGATGACGTTCCTCTCCACCAGCAGGTGGTGGGTGTTATGGATGGTCACTGCACGGTTGTAGGTCTGGTGGATTGCACATCCTCGGACGTAAGACTTATACTGCAGGTCTCCCATGAGATGCCAGTGGATAGGGTAGCGCCCCAGCCTGAAGGCTTGGCCAGCGTGGAAAATCTGGCAGGACGAAAAGACAAAAGGGTTTCGTAATAATACTATTTGAATAATATTAATAACACTGGAAAAATATTGGAAAACGGAAATCATCCTTCCACTGTCAATGTCATAACTTGTCACACTATGACAGCCCAGAAATTATGATCTCTACATCTAAAAATTTTAGCTATAACACCAAGGTGATCTTTGGAAAAGAGGTTACCAAAGACAGAACGTATACATTTAGTCTATTTACAATTAAACTCCATTGTGTCTGGTTCCCCAAAATTGCTCAAGGGGTCTGTGACAATACTGATCCAGGGTGCTACACAAAAACGAATGTATAGAAAACCACTTAATGAGACTCCTTGAAGTTATTAATAATACCATTGAATAATTACCTCAACATATTCAATTCTTCCAACTGCCAGGTTCTCACTTGGTCTTGGTGCATGGAACATAATACAGCCACCAAACTGGTCACTTCCTATCTCTTCACCAAATCTTCCTTGGAAACAGGTTTGGGTGGCAAATTCCCCTAGAATTGCAAAAGGAAATATAACACTCATAATTAAAGTGTGCAGGCGAAGCTGACATAATCGAGTGAAAACAAATCAGTTCATTACCTTAGCTGTCATGTGAAAGGAAACAAAATGAATACAATACGAATTTGTTATGATGGTAATACAATCAAGCCTTATCAAATATGAGGATGACTGTTGTTCGGGTAAGCAGTCCCTAATCAAGCTGTTCATTGAGAAAAGACAAAATGCAGACTGTACCTGTGTTAAATCCAGCTGGGCAGGCCTTTATCTGGTCATTCCACTCAATGTTGTTTGAGCCTCGAACGACGATGTTCCTCGTGAGGAGGCCCACCTCTGCTCTCCCTTCAAACACTGTTCCATCAGGCAGTGTGACAGACACCCCCAGATGAGCGTACGTCAGTGGCGTCGTCAGGGTCAGGGTCCTCCCATCAGCTGACACTGAGGCTATTGTCCTCACCTCATTTTCCCGTTGGCTATGCCTAAAAATAAAAAATAACAAACAACCAAAGTAATGAAAGTGTATGCTTTGAAATGAAAACCAATGAAAAAGTATACAATATTATAGCAGTGGTTGCACTTCTTGCAGTAAATCACTAGGGACCTATACCTCCCCTTCTGTCCTAAATTTATAGTGTCTTTCCTGTATACAGCCATAAAACACAGTAACGTACCTGTGGCCTGTGGAGGCGATGACAATCTCATCGCCTGCCTTCCAGGTTACAGACTGCTTCAGGGTCAGCGTGGTCGAACCGGCCTCTGCTGTCTGAGCCAGGTGGGTCCATGTGACAGGGACAGGAATACCTGGGAACGAAGTACAAGTTTAGTGCTTTTTCACAGTGAATACAATCAGAAAGGGAACCTATGAAAGCCAAATAGGTAAAAGCCATTCTTAATATACACTCTGCGGTCACTAAAATGCTATCAATTTGGACAGTCCACTAGGCCTAGAAGCCTAAAAGGCTGTGGTAATTGCCCTGAGACATACCCCTGGAACAACACACTGCGTTTTACTGTGTTTGAAGAAAAGGGGGAAATAGAGGGGTGGAGGGAGGCTGTGAACAGCTGACATGGAAAGGAAGTGGGAAAAAGGGATTTCTATAGTGGTGGAAGGGACCAGGCAATCTCTGAAAATTCCCCTCCTGAATCCTCATTTGGAACTTCAATTAATGAATATGTATTATGACAGTGAAATGAAGGTAGTGGTTTGTGGTTCTGCTCAAGCCAATCTGGTAACTTGATCAGCATCTAATTGGGTGAAATGGGGGTGAAATGAGAGCCCTGTGTGCGATGCGCATAAGAACAATAGAACTGATGAAACAGTCTCACTGGAGTGAGGGGAAGGGAAGGGGTACCATGCAAGTCCAGGGTGCCCTCTCTGACAGCTAGAGTCTTGGTGCCATAGACAGGCAGCTCTGGGGAGCGCAGATGCCCGTGCAGTGTGATGATGGCTTTGTGCTGGAACGGTGCGGCCTCTGTGCCGATCTGAGCGGGCACAAGAGATTAAGAAATCAATGTCTGAAGTGGAAACCAGAGTGTGAAAGAGAGATGCCTCCCCAGTGAGAAAAAAAAAAAAAAACAGCGACTGGTTTTTACCTGGAGAACTCCACCATCTGTGATCAGAATATTCTCAGCCTGCAGTTCAATATCTGCTTCATCGAACACCAGTGTTCCACCTGAACACAAAATGCATTATGTGACCAACAAAACCAAAGATTTCATGTGGAACGTCAGTTCTTGCTTTGCACTGGGCTTTTCCAGTAATATCTGAGAGTAAAATTTTCTGTTAGAAATGTTAAACACAGGACTAAACTAGAAGTCAGTTACTCTACCTTGAATGAGGAGCATCTTTAGCACTGGTGTGCTGGTATCCAGCAAGATTGTTTGACCCTTGGTGATGACAGCGAATGTTCCTGCCTCAGGAGGGGAAAGGCCACCCCAGGTGTATTTGGAGGACCAAACGTCGATATAAAAGAAATCAGCATGGTCCTAAAAGCATATGAGGCACAGCATAAATGCATACAGGCTATTGATGTAGTTAAGTTCTGAAAGTCTTTGAAAACAGTTTGTTAACGAAGTCTGGTGTTAGGATTGTCAGCTTTGTGGAATCTACATATTGAGTGTTATGTATTCAGTGAGTAATGACAGTAGTTGGCGCTGTAAGTTTTCAGTACGACCTGTTATGTGTCATTGCAGGTGTTTATTACAATCCAGAAGGGTAGATATGGCTATTCATGTGTTCGGCTGTGTTTGTGTGTCATTCCAGTTTCTGTGCACATAATAAAAACATAATATATCAGTAAACATAATACTGAGTGTACTAACCATCTTAGCAATGCCTCTGTCCTGGATGTTGACTCTGACTTTGGTTTGCTGGGATCTGGGCTGTGCGTTTGTAATGCAGATGATATGGGTGATGTTAGCAGACTCAACATCGCAGACAGACCCTGCAATCGTCACTGTGATTTCACTGCTGTTCATGCTGCAAAAATGAACAAAATTTATACATTTACATTTATGTTCATTCATTTGAATAACGCTTTTATCCAAAGCAACTTGCAAGTGAGGCAGAGTACAACACTGTATGAAAATGGTTTCATTTACAACAGACAATGACAGAAGAACAAAAACAACCACACAGGTGCTAATGTGTGTCAGCTACACTTAGAACTGTTAGGATTTCAGTTGTATTAGGACATTTTGCACATAATTGTTGGTCCACACTCATCACACTACTATTCACTCCCCTGATTAAACTGGAATAAAAACTTAAAAATCATATAAAATAATAATATCATAAAGAAATCATATAAAAGTTAATAAAAAAAATCAAAAATAAAACATAGACTTTAAAAAAATACTGAATATCTGCATTGATGTGATGGTCAGAAGTTTATATATCATATGACAGTTTTTGCATAGTGTCATTTATAATTTTCTCGGTCTTGGAACGGGTACTCTGTTTTCTCATTCTTAAATAAATATACTAAAATTATTTTCAAGAACATGGTTGAGAATTGTCATTCACAAGATGTCTCTCTGGAAATACGTTCTTTCCTTAGCTGTACATGTCTATCACCAACAGAGGGCCACCGAAAAATCATACAACAAACTTGTGTAGGTTTCACATACAATTGGAGCCGTGTTTTGCTTTCGTTGGTTGCCCTGGGATGAATCCTACCCACAATATTCCAACCCTTTGTCTGGGTAAACAGGTGTGTATACGCACTAGGAGATACCTGAAATTGGAGCCGGTAATTGTCAGCCTGGTGCCTCCGGCTGTTCCCCCTCTTCGGGGAGATATTTCCATGATCACGGGTGTCAGAAGGGATTTGTAAGAGAAGCCGTTTGTTAAATTCACTGAACCGTGTCCATTCACAACTTCCACCAAACAAGCCTGTTGCTCTGCAGTACCTGTAAATAAGCACATGAATCACAAGTGCAATTTGGCTTGAAACTTCTACTTCACAGTAATTAAGATTATAAAATACAAGTATTAGTTTGTTTTGGCACTAATCTCAATCCATTGAACTGTCCTCGTCTGAAAATCTAGATCTAGATTAAATATATAAAACGTGCAGAATTTCATTTTCACAAATTGGTGCACAAATTAATTTAAATGTTATAAAGTATGTATCTCTGACTTACCATTGTAAGATGGAGCCTCACAGTACACAGTGGTGGATGTTGATATTTGTCTCTGCACTTCACACTCTTTCCCACAGACCAACACACGGGAAGAGTTAGGGTCGAATCCGGAACCTTCTACACTCAGAATGGAACCTCCACCATAGCCTCCTACACAGTGAAAAAAGGAAATTGGTCACACACAATGAGTGAATGAATGAATGAATGAAATTAAATGGAATGGAATTAAATAGAACGGAATGGAATGGAATGAAACAGAATGAAAGAGCATTCTCTACTCTACAACTTTACATTACAACATTCACATCCACTAGCAGATCAACTGGCATCAGGTGTATTACCTTCGTTGGGCGTGACTCGAGTAAGCAGCAGTTCGTAGTTAAAGACAGACCGGGAATCAGCGTAGCCTTTGACAGCGTGGCGGAGCATGACCGGGAACATGCCTCCAGCATGGTCTCCCACAGTGCATTGTATCTGTGTGTCGTTTAGTGCAGACACATTGCACAGCGCATTGCCGATAGTGACAGACACCTGCTGGAGGTCTGAGCCAAATCCTGATCCAATTATAGTGACCACTGACCCACTGGAACCTGTAATATTTAAAGGAGAATTAAAGAAGCCATGAGGGAGTCTTGACTTCTCAATCCAAAGTGAAACACACATGAAACATTACAAAACATTACAAAAATCGGAGTGCTACATTGTAATGTACCCATCCAGTTCGAGGTGGGTAATAATTCGATTACAGATTATTAGACTATACCTGTTTGTGGGGTTACCGATGTGATGACTGGTGTTGCTGCTTGGGAATATGTGAAGTTCAGCACAGGATATTCCACTGAGAAGACTCGGATCTGCACTGCAACACTGCCCGCGCTGTGAGCTGGGGTTAGACAACGTACTTCATCTGGCATCACCCAATCGATACTGCAGGCTGAGCCACCCACAGTCACAGAGGTGTTCCCCGGGGCAAAGCCGTTTCCCGTGATGAGCAGAGGGGTCCCGCCTTTGACGCTCCCAGAGGCCGGGGTGAGCGTGGCCCTGGGGAGGCTGGTCAGGGTGGCGACTCCTGAGGCCAGGCCTTTGCTCATGATCACCACCTTCAGGACGTGGTCGCCAGCGGGCAGTGGCCCCACGCTGAGGGTTATGTTGTCGTCGGTGATGTTGGTAACCTCGAGCATCACGTCGCCCGCGAAGACAGCAACATCATCCAGGAGGGTCCCGAACCCTGAGCCGGTGACGGTCACCGCTGTGGCATTGCCGCTGACGCTGTTGGGGAAAACGCCCATGATGCTGGGGACCAGCACAGAGGAGTACTGGAAGGCGCAGCTGGAGTGGCAGGTGGTGGCTACCCCGCCCACACGAATCTCCGCGTTCCCAGCGCGCGGCGCGGAGGGGGAGGTGTCACAGACGACGGCGGTGTAGTTGACGGACAGGACGGAGCAGGGCACCCCCGCCAAGCTCGCCGTCACAGCCGGGCCGGCCGAGAAGCCGGAGCCTCGGATGATGACCCGGGTGTGGCCGGTGGTGGCCCCCATGTCGGGGCTGACGGAGTCAATGACGGGCAGCACAACAAAGCGGCGCTGAAACTCGTTGGCAGCGGAGGTGATGGCCGCGCCGAAGTTATTTACCCGGACAGAGACCGGATGGGCGACGCCGACCTCCACGCCACTGTCTGGCTGGAGGCGACAGTTGATCTCGGTATCGGTGCTGTTGATCACATGGCAGGCACTCCCTCCAACTGTTACCTGTGTGACAATGTGTCAATGACACAAAGCATGGAAAATACAATTGGAGGAATGACTATCCTGATAAAAAAAAAATTCAATTTGAACTGAATGAAGTCTGTGTACAAACGATGCCTGTGTACTTAATTTTACTGTGTGCGGAATAATTTATAAACTAATGTTTTAGAAATGTAATTCTAGTATGTCCAGTTGTTTTGATGTAATAATATTAATTTTTACAATTAAACAATGTGTTGAAACTTCCAGACCAAAGGGGAATACCAACCAACCAAAATGGAAATGCCTAGTTTGTAATTTTTGTCTTTTAGCATTTTTAACAGGCATACTGTCAATAAATGGGAAATAAATAAGTAAAATATTTTGCAACAAAATAAATAGGTCCATGAAATATAGTATGACCAACAAAACTGCCTACAGACAGTTAATGTAATCATTTCTTTAATATATATAGTTTAGTATTTGTAGGCATAATGTATCACCTCGTTGGCACAGCTGGTGTTGCTGAAGCCCTTGCCCTCTATGCGGATGATGTCGTGGACGGTGCCCCTGTCCGGCGTGATGCGAAGAACAGCAGGAGACACGCAGGCTGAAAAGCTGAACGAGAAACTGTCGGCTTCAACCCAAGCAGACTCCAGGTCCTCGAGGCAATCGGGCTCTTCGGAGATGCACTGTGGCGCAGACCTGCGGCTGCGCTCCGCACCTGAGTTCAAACACAATTTGCAGTCTCAGTATCAAGTATCGAAGGATGTTTTCAATGTAATTTAAGATGGTTCTTCCCTTCAAGCGTGCAGTAGCTGGGAAATCTCGCTGGACATTTACCAGGCGTGTATTTTGCCTCCATTCCTCCAACGGTGACACTGAACCTGCTACGCCTGTCTTCCAGCGGCCTGACCTTGACCACTCCTTGCATGGATGTCCTGTACCCGTCATCCACATACCCACTGCTATAGTAGTAGACACCGGGAGCAGTGAAGCGATAACTGAAGAACCCTGGAGAGGGAAGAAAAATGCATGATTAAACTGCGAGTTTTATATCCTCTTGGAAAGCAAATGTTTGCAGGGTGGAATTTACTATTTATTGAACAATGTATCATGTGTGGCACGGTAGTATAGCGGTAAGGAGTAGGACGCGTAACTGAAAGGTTGCTGGTTTGATTCCCTGCTGGGGCACTGCTGTTGTACCCTTGGTAAAAGTACTTAACCCAGAATTGCCTCAGTAAATATCTCGTTATATAAATGGGTAACATGTAAAAAGTTGTAACCTGTGTAAGTTGCTGTGGATAAATCTACTAAATGACAATAATGTAATGTAAGCATGGAAGCCAGAGCCACTGGGGAAAATGACACTCTTTAAGCACATATTTTTTTAAAAAACATGTTTATGATTATTCGTTTTTCCAGGGGATTTTTTTTTTTTTGTTCTGCCCCTGGATGCCCTGAGGCCAAGCAGTTCTGCTTCCGTGAGACATCTTATGCAATAGTTAATAATCACACACTGAGCGTCGGCTACTGTTTAGTCACCACACAAATACAGGCTGCCTTTGGCGTGACTTTTCAACAAAGACACCATTGTAACTTTCCTTATAGTGTGCACTTACAGACAGCCAAGATTTGAATATGGCCTTTGCATAGACATAATGTATATGAAAAGATGTACAGTCGCCACACCATCACATTATTTTTTTAGGATAACTGCTCGGCAGTGGAGAGAACGTCATATAGCAGCTTTTATCAAACATGGTTTCTTGAGTTCTTTAAACCTGACACAATTTTACTCTCACATGTTTAATCCACACACAAATGGCATGGATCTTTATATGCACAAATGTTTATGCATGCAAGGTATTTTTGGTATTTTTGCATAGTGACAAAAAGGCGTTGTGTAAGAGATGTTTCATAAAGTGATGATTGAAAGTACTTGTTTGTGACGCCAACGCATGTGGAAAATGTGGACATAAGGTAAGCGGGTGAGCATAATCAAATTGATCAAAGAGACAGATCAAAGCTGCTGCAGATTACTAAACTGAAGTTATTCATGTTATGTATTTTAATGTAACGTGTTCACTGTATATGATATGGTGCTAAGTGCATAATGGGGGGATGAGGAACTAGGAAATTTTGAGCAGGATTTATTGGTTTTCAACAAGGATTTACATCATGCATGACTTCATAGAAACTCAGCAAACTGGCACTTAAATTGCAAAATTGTTCCTGGGGAGAAACTTGACAACCACCTTCATGTAGGGGGCTTTCACCATCCCCACTTTTCCAGTAACTTTTTTATTTTTGAAATACTGCAAGTGACTTATTTAGTGATGTTGTGAAACCAAGCTGCATTGAGCAACTGCATGGATGGCTTACTGGATGACATATCAACCATGTGACACATCAAACATCTGTGCTGTAACGGCGCGGGGTCCATACCAGACCCGGTCTTGGTCTCCCCGCTGGAGAAGGCCACTCCGTCGTAGGTGGTGCTGCTGGGGGTGGAGACGCTGAAGACTCTGTAGCCCAGCCCCGGGATGAAGGAGGGGGCCTCCCAGCGCCACGTCACCGTGTCCCCCACTGACACCGTCAACGAGGAGGGGCTCCAGGCGTAGCCCTCCCCAAATTCTGAAACACAGGTTGATGTCTGTGAGTGAAAAATTCCTGCTTGGCCGCATTGTCTGTGCTGTCACGGTTGTCATAGCAAAAAGAGAGGCCTATATTTAAGGGTGGCAATTAACGTCAACTATTGCTTATTTTTAGAGTGATAATCCTCATGTTTCTTAACCACAAAAAAACACCCAGCACAGTCTATACCCTCAGGGATAATGGAAGCAGTCCACGCACTCTTTTGAGCACTGTGTGGAATTAGCATCTCCATTGTTCTTCTCCTTCATGTTCTGCCAGTCTGATTGGCACATGGTCAAACAAGGTAAGAGGGTGAAAGAGGGGAAACCTACCAGGGTGGGAGCCTTGATTCGTCACCATGTGGGTCCGCTCTTCGGGCTCAGTGACACACTCTAGCTGGTGCTCAGATGCGTAGGTGACTCTGCACAGTGTACTTCCTGTGAAATACATTGGAGCCCACTCTGTCATGCCATAAAAGTATCATTTACACAGATCAGAAGATGAGATTTTTCAAACTGGTCAAACTGATTTGTGCTGTGTGACAGGTGTCAAGCACGCCATGCTACCCTTACCCATTGTGACTTGGTTGTCAGCCATGTTGGCGCTGAACCCTGATCCAGTGATTGTCACCTCTGTGCCCCCATAGAGGGACCCTTGTACCGGTGAGATGCTTGTCACCTCGAGAATGTACTCTATCGTGGTATTCATGCTGCTGCTAAAATAGAGTACAAAATAAAAGATAAATACAGTAGCCTGTTTCTTAGACCTTAGAGTTAAATATCAAGAAAATTACTGAAATAACACAAACGGCTCTTTTTATGCTTTTTTTAAATTGTTTTGTGAACTGACATTCGCCATTTTGTTTTAAATCACATATGATGACTGGAAGTTGCTCTGGATAAGACCATCTGCATGTAAAGTAATGTAACTTAATGTAACGTAATGTAATGACTGAAATATGTCAGATGTGTGTTATAAACACGAACATCAGTAGATTTCTTACTTGGTTTTGGCATAGCCCCAGTTTCCTACTTGCACGTGCACGTCATACAAAGCTGGGGGAAGCGCTGGCAGCTGGCAGGTGATGTTGTAGGATGACCATTGCACAAGCCTGCATTCTGCCTCACCAACGAAAACCGAAGTCTGATTGGCCTGATCTTGAAGGTTGGCCCCAAGGATCGTGAGAATTGTGCGTCCTGAAGCACAGGAAAATAAGGAATGACAGACCCAATGAGGTTCATTCATTTCAAGCCCCAGTAGCCTGATATACCCCTCCACCTCAGTGTGCGTGACTGATGAGAAATTAGAGCAACATGATCCTTCCTTGTGACTGACATCTTTGTTACTGTTTTGCAATAGCAGTGATAACTTCTTTCACCACAGTTAAACTGTATCAGAAAGACAAGCCCAGGCACAGCTGATCTGATAATGGCTCCAAATGACTTCATGTTACAATAGCCTAATGATTGGATGAACTGTAAAACCTGCTCTTCGGCATTGCATTGGTTTGGCATGACGCAAAGAATGAGGTGTGCATGAGAGTTCCAAATGTTCAAAGAGACAGGCAAGACAATTGGGCCAACTTAAAACCACGGCAGCAATTCCTTCCCAAAGCACCGCACTGTTATTTGGGGACACGCAGAGACACCCAATACTTAAATTTTATTGTTCTAGTTTCTCAGTCTGACAGCTGTAACTATGTACATACCTATTAGTGCCCATTACAAGTGCCTAACACAAGGTGTTTGTCAGCTCAACTTGGTTCTGTGAGTGCAGGTATTTTTCCAATGCATTCTAATGACTTGGTAACTGTCTATTAAACATCTAAGTCCAGGAAACGTGGTATAGCAATACAGACCTGCTGCTCATACGCATGGTATAACAATGGCTCTAGAAAATGCTCCAAAGCAGATTAACAACAATTAACAAAAATGTTGATTTTATTTCTTCTGTTTTTTTGTTGTTGTTTGGGTGTTTTACCGTACATAGTTTTATGTGATCTCCCTAATGCTTATATAATGATAATAAATACAATCATATAAGGCTGCACAGCAATAGATGAAAAAGAGAAGACTGAAAAATTTTCTGTGCAGGGCAATAGTGACCCTACAACTATCTTTATGTACTGCTAACTACCCAAAATAAAAATGTCTGTTGTTATTGTGCTGGAAGTGACTCTGAATAAGAGTGTCTGCTAAATGAATGTAATGTGATGTTGTACAGTTTATTGCAGTCATCATTAAAAACAGTATGGTGACCACAATAGCAATGTATATGCAGTAGATAGTGCTTGGATGATGGATAGGGTGCATTACCAGCTTCCCTTCATGAATTTCAACTCACCCAGCACAGTTGTTCTCAATGGACTCATATCCGTAATCCAGGGTGTCAAACCGTCATCGTAAGTGAAGGAGTCACTTGCTGACACATTCATTTCCCACATGTGGTTCCCTAAGGTCACCTCATAGGATCCTGCTTCTCCCTGAAAGCGAGTTACATGAGTAATTGCAAACGTATGAATGCACTAGCTCTGATGGACTTCGGTTCTTCCACCGTAGCAGCACTTCCCGTGTGGGTAAGGTCACACTCACCGGTGGCGTCCTGCACCTCAGTTCATCCAGATGCACTGAGACCACGGCACACATCGCTGTACCGATCATTACCGTCGTGTGATTGCTGAAGCCATATCCAAGCACTGTTAGCAGACTGCCTCCTTTTAAACAAACGGACACACAAGTGCCATTAGTTCACAGGGATATGATAGCAGACATCTCCAAAGTTATCACAGTTACATTACAAGATTATCACTGTTACATTACAAGGTTATCACAGTTACAAGATTATCACAGTTACACTACTAGACACAGAGTCTAGTTTTCTTTCATGCAAATGGACACTGGATCAAAGCCTCCCGTGGACGTACCAGCGATGCTCCCCGAGGTTGGCGAGATGGAGAAGACTCCCATTTGGTTTGTGAAGTTGAGCCCTGCATTTCCACTGGGTTGTGCCAGACCCAGTCCATCGAAGCTCAGAGTCACCGGGTGGGTGCCAGCACTCGCGTTTCCAACTCTGCAGGTCAGTGAGGAGCCTGGAAAACACATTACATTACATTGCATTACATTGCATTACATTAGGCAGATACTCTTATCCAGAGCGACTTACATAGGCTACAATTTTTACATGTTATCTATTTATACTGCTGAATGTTTACTGAGGCAGTTCTGGGTTAAGTACTTTGCCCAAGGATACAACAGCAGTGCTGCAGCTGGGAATCGAACTTGCAAACTTTCAGTTATGAGTCCTGCTCCGTACCACTACACTATACTGCTGCACATAGATAGCTGCTGACTCCATCTTCCTTCTTTCTCTTGCTCAGCAGGGAGGGACAGTCTTTGTGTGTTAACTTACTATGCAGCTCCAGGACTGAGCACTTCACACCTCCGACTAAAACCGTGGCGTTAACACTGGCAAAACCAGTCCCCGTGATGGTTAAAATGGTGCCCAGAGCGTATGATCCTGAAAGACACAAGAACCAATAACAGACACTTTTACAAAATTGTAAAATAAGTAAGCTTTCAAAAAAAAAAATATGTAGGTAAAATAAAAAAGTTTTCGAAAAATGGAATACTTTTTCACTTATTACTCTCAGCAGTGGAAACCCAACAGTTGGGACAGTGCCTGATTAAGTCAAGCTGACAGGAAAGGGTTAAATCAGCAATGATGACCTTGTGAGGGGCTGATCCCTGTGATGGTTGGGGTCTTGGCTGCACTCCATTCGAATCCACAGTCTCCTTCGCATTTAGATGGGATGCCATTGATTAAAACCTCAACCTGGAAGCATGTCACAGAAAGGCTTGCTTACTATATGCACTGTAGTAAAGGCCTTCTAAATCAGCCATCTTGTGGATGCCATGGTGTGCAAGTCAGGAATGTGTCACTGTATTGTAGGATGATGCAGGTACACAGAAAACAGACTGTTCTTTCACACACCTACATAAATACAAGATAGACTAGCTTCTGTGACTCATCCACTGTCACACAACATTGCAATTCTAATCCCTTAGGCAAGGCATTTTGTACATAGCATTCCACCACACAGCAGACATGACATGATAAGAGAACAACAAAACCAGTGACAAAAGCCAGCTGAATCTTCAGTACACCATGCTTAATATTCCACGGGCACACAGCCAAGAATTGTACAGAGATACCTGCTACCATTACACCAACATGCGAAGCTTTCTGCACGAGACAGGTAGTTAGGTACCATTTGTATACCTGTGGTTTGGATGCAGGCACGCGCAGGAAATCCCCCAGGAGCTTGCTTTTGAACAGCCCTCCCTGTATCTGAACGTTGACTCTCATTCGCGGGTTCACCCCCACAACAGAGGAGCTGTTGATCTGGTTTAGGAGGAATGATATTGGGACATTTAGGTCCAATAACAAAGTAGAGCATTCAAACAAGATGGACTAGATCAGGTTAACTCTATGACAGAGTTGGACTTATCTCTTTAATCTGTTTACATATTTGCTTCAGAAAACATACAATGAATGGCAGCGATTACCTCATGACTCAATTAGATAGGAAAAGAAGTATAATTTATGGGAATATTCCAATCAATTAAATAGTGGTAATTTTTCATCAAAGTTAAAACGTAAATATTAAATATTAAATATCTTGTGCTTAATGCTTATCTTACAGTCTGAATATAAAACCAGTTACAGGCATATTCTGAGTTCATGTGAACAAGAAAATCAGATGGTGAAACACAACAGATGCACGTGACATGTTAAAATGTTCATTATCAACTTCAAAGGTGGGCTTACGCAAGCCTTGATTATTTCTGTATAGGAACAGAAGTTCATCCACATTCTTTTCTTTGAACCAAGACCTCATTTTGTTGAAAGCATGTTTTTTTTACAGTGCTGGCTTGTGAGCTCAAAACAGAAATTATCCTGTTTTTCTTTGTGAACAAATGTACCATTCAGTACCAAAAACTACAGCTGTGCTGTTCCTCTCCACTTTACACTAGAGAATTTAAATGATAAAACAGAATGCAATAAATTCAAATGAATTTAACCCTTACGTGGACCACAAATTCAACATAAAGACAAATTGGCCTGTAACCGCATTCTGCACAAGCTTTTAGTGAGAAGTACAACAAGGGCTACCAAAGAAACTCTGTTCAGAAAATCAGTACACTCTGCTGAGAGTTTAAGACACAGAACCTGTGCAAATGAATTGATCTTTGCGTCATCATTATGCCTTGGTTTCAGGCATGGCAAACAAAGGCATGCCTGTCCACATGGTCAGATAATCCGTGGATGTGTCCAAATACTGCATCATTTTGCAGCAGGAAGAAAAAAAACATCTCCACAAGATAGCATTAAAAGAAAGGGAAATAGCTGCATACTCTAATGGAATTATTAAAACAATAGAAATAATTTTTGTTAATTAAGAAGAACAAATGAAAAGAGGGTGAGAGTAGTGATACAAATGAAGGGTAAATTTAAGACATGTCTGTTTCGAGCACACAAGTGAATCATCACTACCAGGAACTACATATCACTGAAAGCTGAGATTAGGCTGTGCATATTGTGATGAGTGTGAAAGGAAAATGGGTAGTCAATCTGTAAAGGATCAACATTATGAAATATCATGATGATCAATCACGCAACACTGCCAATAATGAGTGGTAATTTCATATGTTGTCCCAGCCTTAACTTAAAGACAAAAAAAAACACGCTGAAATTCAAGTTTTAAGCATGACTGATGCATGCTTTCCCCTGAGAGAGTGCTGAAACCACACCTCAATGACCGGCTGACTCCCAGGGTTGGACAGATACTTCACTCTCCAGTTGTGGCCCTTGCAGCTTCCAGAGCGGGTCACTTGAAGCTGACCCATCTCTGGGATCCCCTGCAAGGCGTACTGGAGGTCTTCCGCTGACATGTTGACTGGCAGGCCTGTCGTTGAGTTAACATCAGTTAAGTGAAACAAAAAGTCCCAGATCTCTGAAGCATTCACTCCAATACATGTAGCAACAATGTTGAATTAATTATTAATTTCATTTATTAACAATTCATTAATTTATACCTAGACATTGCTTCAAGTATCTATGAATTCAGTTTGACATGCCTGCTATAGATATTCTGTTAAATGCCTTATAAACACAGACTAAAGAGAAACGGAGACTGCCCTGATAAAGAGTTTTTAAATAAATCACTTCCCTATTTGTTCCATATATTTTATATTATAATCTTTTAAAGTGGCATGGAGGTGTTAAAATAACATTTCAGGTGTTGAGCAACTGAGCCATCGACAAAAGCTCAAACAGATATCCTCAACAACAGAAATTCAGAGTCAGAGTGTCCAGGATGGAGCGTGCCTGTTTTCGTGACCTAAAAATCCCTGCGGACATAATTACCTTCAATGCGTTTGCCATAAACCTCCACATCAAAGGTGCCAGACAACGGGGGACTGGCTCTCTGAACTCTGGTCACAGTGACACCTGCACCTCCCTCCCCAAACACTGCCAAGTCCTCACTGCTGTTAGACACCTTCTGCAGGACAACGAGAAGAATGGAGTTAGCGTAAAACCTGCAGATTGCAAACCTTTCACAAAAGGGCCAAACTGCATAGCCTAATCTGCAAATATATAATAATATAAAGCCAGATGCAAGAGTGCATTGTGTAAGCACCACTGCAGGTACCTCTTTGACCCTCTTAATTATCCTCTTTGATCAATAACACACACACACACACACACACACACACACACACACACACACACATACATGCATGCATACATCCATGTAATTCCAGCTGCTTCATAGACTGTGAGACAATACCAATTGTCTGTTTAGAATTCGGAGGCATAATCATTTTTGTGTTTAATTCACCTGTAGGAACCTGATGGCCATCAGAGGGAAATCATGGCCGCAGTTGTAGGGCGTGGCAGTGATGTCATAGCTGACACGGGAGGCCTCTGGTCCTTGCGATTTCAGCACTGAGATCTGTTCAACGAAGAGGCCCAAGCTTACCAGAGCTGGGGGCTTCCGTGTCTGGACAACAGCTGTCCAGAGAAGAGTGTTAAGGTCAAATAATCACGTGCATGTAGCATGCAATAAGGCACAAAAGTCTATAATATGTGATGATCATATATATGATGAACACACACACAGCCGGGGGCTGAAATTATAAATTTTGTCATTTTTATAAACATTTTATACTGAATGATAAAAACCATTCTAGCTTTCTAGGTTTATTTGATGTGAGGCTGCTAAATCTCGAGTCAGTATTACGACTGCTAAGAATTAAAAATTAAATGAAATAACTTGTGTTTACCGTTGACATTGAGTGTTGTGGCTCTTCTCCCAAGATAAACAACATCCACATAGAAATCCTGACTTGGGGTTTCTCTGTAGAGGTAGAGGTCTAGGAGCTTGAAGTCACTTCCAGCATATGCTGACTGCAGCGGTGTCAGCAGGTCAACACAGGTGTAGCCCCAACTGTAATTAAATTATTTTAAATGAGATCCTGTTTTATTCTTCTATGTACTTCACACAGACACACTTTTTATGTTCAAATAACAGAACTCTGAAAACTTACTCATTTCCCTTGGTGAACAGCACTGGGACCCTGTGTAGTTCAGTGTATGTACCTCCTGGACTCATTAGGTAAGAAAATCTAACTCCAATCCCATTTTGTAGATATCCTTTGTATGCGAAGCAGAGCTGTAAATGAACATATTTATGGAGGATGGGGTCTTCATGCTTTCTATGATAATATTTAAAACATTAATGGGCTATCAGCGCTCATATTGCTACCACTGATACGATACATGTGACATGAGATTCTGTATCCTTTCTGTTAAAATCCTGTTTTTCTGTCATCAGGACATCAATACATGTCAGTACATATATTTGCACATCAAATACTGTTGTTACTCTGACCTTAGTGACTACCTGCCTTGTGAGCTTCCCTGTCATTCGTCAGTATCTAATGGATGACTTGTTTACTAAACTGACACACGGTTTATGGCGAGATTCAGAGCTGTGCTAATGGGTGGCATTCCCCTGGATATCAGCCTTAAAGAGGCTCACTCACCATGCTGTACTGCTGGAGAGCCAGAGCTCCATAGCTGTCCCCCGATGCCCTGGCGTCAGTGGACAGGAAGAGGGTCTCTGGGTTCATGAGGGACCAGCGCCCGCAGAAAGCATCGGTGTCTGATACTCGTGTCCCTCTCCCACTGTCCAAAACCTGCGGGAAAAGAATTCTATGACCAAATGCTGTAGCTATTGTTTTTTTTTTGTTCATTTACTGTGTCATCTGTGCCTATCCACAGTAGGCATTGCATTGTATTCTGTTTCATACCTGCAAATTTAAAATGTTGTGCTGGATAAATTTTACAATATAAACTATGAAAACTGTCCCAGCTGCTTAAATATAATGTATGAATAAATATAATGTCTACTAACCATTATTTTTACGCAATGATTTTTTCTGTTGCTCCAAAGTGCAGGCATTGTAGGTTAAAAACGAATACCTATGCCTCACCCTTATGCTGCTGACGTTCAGCAATACGACTTTCAAATTAACACAAAATAAACTGTATAGGTGTTTGTCCTGCCTTCCTTGATCAACTGTTATTCTACACTTACTGAAAGGGGGTCCTCTTCATAGTCTCTGAAGTATTTCACTTCATTATTCTCCATGGCCTGGATCTCGCTGGGACACTCAGCACTCAGCATTTCCATTAGGGCTGCCTGCACCTGTTTTGGGAGGTGAACCGATTTCCTCATTACATTAAATTTATTTATTTGTCACTAGTGTAGAGTGTACAGCGTAGAGTCACAGTACTACTAGAGTCACCGCAAAGCGGCATAAAAGAAGTGACAGACCTGGGACTCGGATGCGTTGAAGTCGATGGGCCTGGATGCGATTCCGCCCCACTCCAGCGTGAATGTTTCCAGGCTGGGTCTTCCTTTAGTCTGCTCAGTGACTGTGATATTCACATCAGCCTCTGCGGTCTCGTAGCCAAAGCTCCGGAAGTCACCTACAACCAACAGCAAAGTCTGTCCGTTATGTGTGAATGCTTTACAAACACGTGCTCTTATTAAACTACAGATGTTTCTTATTAAAACAAGATCATTATGAATCAGTGAATGACTGGACTGTACTTCTATTTTATTTTTGTAATTATTGTAATTATTGTCATTTAGCAGATACTCTGATCCAGAGCAACTTACAGGTTGCAATTTTATATGTTACCCATTTATACAGCTGGATATTTACTGAGACAATTGCAACTTAAGTACCTTGCCCAAGGGTACAACAGCAGTACTCCAGTAGGGAAATTGAACTGGCAACCTTGTGATTATGAGCCCAACTCATTACTACTACAGCACCTTGCCTCCCCATCCGTATAAATGAAATAATAATGCTTACAAAGTGAAATCTATGTGTTTCACAGCACAGTGCTGCTGGGATGATTTTTTTTTTTTGTTCAATTCACTTGATCTGATGCATCCCCTCCCCTCAGAAATGTGCATTCAGTAATACCTCTTCTGGATTCGAATGTAACAGTGTACTCTGATCCTCCGTCGATGTCAGCTTTTGTCACACGAACTGTGTCTGGTTTAATTGACCACAGAGAATTCAAGGCAGTCTCTATTTCCTGTGCTGAGGCGCTGACTGAGATTGGTCCTGTAAAACATACACCGCAAACAACATGTATTATGTGCAGTAAAAGTGTATCTTTAAAAAATAACCCTGACTCTTATGCGACACTTGAAACTCACTCTCATACAATGGCGGTTCAGAGTAATATGTAAATAATATAACTAGCACAATAGAAGTTTCTATAACTGGGTGGTATTAGTGGCAACCTAAAACACGAGAGATGCCAACACACAATCAAAATGATCTATCATTATTTTTTTTTTTAATCCATTAAAAATAAAAATTATAGTTTAGTTTAAGTATTTTAAATCTTTTTGAGCCTGAGAAAGGAAGGACTGGAGTGGAGCAAATGCTGGCAAATGTGAGTACTTATGTTTACAAATGTGAATGGGCCTTACTTAATAGCATGAACCCCCTTTCTCACCTGTTCTCTGGGAGCTGTAGATGAGGCTGTAGAAGGTGTAGTCACAGTTGCCCAGGTCAAAACAGCCGCTGGTAACAGTCACCTTCTGTATTTCCCTCACAGGCACTGTGGTGGCCCAGTTCTCAAAGCTAATCACCTGGAGAGAGTGTGAATATCACAATTAAGATAGAGAAGAACAAATAATAAAGTATAAAAAAAAGGGTTAATGAAATGATCTTGGAATCTCGCATAGTTATTTCTGCTTTTTTCTGTGCCTGCAATAATTTCTTCACAAGCCCAGGAAAAAATCAAAGGAGAATATGCGTGTCATCTTACAACGGGCGCACAAAGGCCTCAGAATTGTTTCACAAAAGGGTTTCTGTCCCTTAATGTCCTCATTTGTGCCAATAGTGCTAGTGCTACTGCTACCACTCGAACACCCCAAAACAAGAGCAATAAAAATTCTATTGTGATGCAGGTTTTTTTTTTTTTTTTTTACCAACCTGTCTTTCATCCAGTACATCATAGACGGCCCTGATGACCTGCACTTCATTGACAGCCTCTGGGGATTGCTGTTCTGTGAAAGGGCTCTTCTCTTTAAAGAAGCCAACATCTACAAAACCACCTATACGGAAGTCTTGCATCAAAACCTCTATGTAGTACCTGGTAAAAAAATGGTAGTCAGTCTGTGACCTTAAGTAAATTACATTCTACCACTTTTAATTACAATGTGAATACACTGTAATAATATACATAATGGGAATATATGCTAGTGATAAAATATTTTGACAATGGTAGTAAACTACTCACGGCTTTCCTTTTTCCAGTTTCATGGTATTAGATTTCTGCGAGCTGACTTGGTAAAAGCTGGGAGAATAGAAATTCCGGTAGGCTATCTTCACCTAACAGAAAAACAGGAAAAAAAAACAGGTATTTAAAACATGAAACATTTGTTGTTCAAATAATACACACACACACACACACACACACACACATACATACATATATAAAATGAAAAAATATGAAAAATATAGCAATTACCATCTTTTTTTCCTTTTTATAATCCGTTAATACCCTTATAACACCATCTGCTGTTTATCAGTGCATTCTAACTCATGTTAATTACTAATATAAGTAATTGCTTAAAATTTACAAAGACTCAGTGATCAGAAAACAAAGTGACCTTCAGTATAAACTTTGCAATGCATGAATAAATAAGTTGTTATATACCTTGTCCTGGGGGAGGCCGGTATGGCTAAAATAGAGTGCAAAGTAGTCATCCCCTCTGATGTAGAAGGTATAGTTGTCAGTTTCTGGGAGGACTAGGAAGCCACTTAATCGACCGACAAAGTAGTCCAGCTCCACAGGCCAGGTGTGGAACAGGGAGTCCACCCAATCCACCGAGTACCCAGTTCTGTTCTCATTGTAGTTCAGCGCTTGGTCCAGTTGATTGGGTATGCTGTCATTCCATGTTTCCATCTTCAGGCCTCGGCCACCTACGTGCCCAAGTCACACACTTGGATAGCATCGTAACACTGCAATCACGGCTGCTCTGAGACAGCATGAATCTTAAATGTCTTTATCTGTTATTTACTATTACAATAACATATTGCGCAATATGCATGGTTTACGCAATGATTTTCCATCCTAACCACCCACTGATTTATGTTTTACCTCTTGGGTATAATGAATTTTAATAGCCTTGCTAACATATAGCATTTAATGATTTCCTGGTGATGTCACATTCCCATAATGATAAGTTTAGCTGAGTAATTCACTGATTAGAAATGGTTATACCATCCATGTTTGTTGAATTCAGTATTCCTGCTGCCATGGTAGCATAAAACCCGCCACGATTCATTTGAATTTTTTGAAAATGAATTTTTTATAGTTTCAATAAATTATGACAACATTATTATATCCTTGTAAAAATATGAATTAATATGATTGAGTTAATCAGTCCAGGTTCTGAGGTCTCATATCGAGAGTGTTAAAATGCTGACTTATCGCTGGGCATATAAAATTAACTACCCATTCATTTCTAATTTAATTACATCAGAGTGAAAATGAAATATTGAAAATGATGGTGTTGTGCACTTTGTTTGGATTCTCACTAAATCATAAGGCAAGGAGCAAACTGACTCCCCCGTGGGGGTCAGGACAGCAGAATCAATGGCCATCTTCCAATGCAGACTTCAGACCCACCTCTTCAGGGTGCTTTTCAGTTCCACTTCGATCCTTGCACCCTAACACCTGCTACTTTTAGTACTTGCTGTTTATTTGCTATATGAATGTAATGCAATGTCATTTCAAAATACATTTGGACATTTTGTGTCATTTTAGTCACTTTTTTCTACGTTCTGTCTCAAGGAATGTATTCATCAATCATAATATGCTGCTCTGCTTTGACAATCGGTAATCCAACCCATGACGCAAACTCACACTTATGCATTCCTCAACCTGATCATACCATCAGTGTTCAGGGTCTATTGCAAAGATAGCGCTGGTTGCAACACTCGCTCCATCTTTGTGTTCAAGCGCATTTTCTACAGGGTATGCCAAAAATGCCTCAGACTCTTTGATGTTTTGAGAGGCACAGAAGCTAAAATAACAGAAAAAAATCATAAAGCATTCACTAAAACTGCCAGACAGGTGTGACATATAATAGCTAGCTATCTCACCTGGAAAGACTGTCATGTTGCTCATCTGGAACGCAGGGACCCTACAGGTGATTCTTCCATCAGATAAGCTCAGAATTTCACAATCACGGCCTTTAAAAATAGAAACAAAAGAATTAACCATGAAAAGCTGACTTTTGGAAAGAATTTAAATAATTTCTATGACATGTTTATGCAAGGTATCCATTGATTAATTTAAGCGGTTTATTTGATTTTTCTAGCACTGTTGAATGAAACAACCTATTTGTTTCTGTTGACATTTAATTTAAACAAAATTGTCACCACCCCTATTTTACAAATAAGAAGGATCATAAATTGCACTGATTTCCACTGTATATTAAAAATGATAAAAATAATAAATGAAACTCAAACTGGTTATTTGAATAACAATTAGAATAACAAATTTTTAATTAGCATGTTACTCAATGGTTTATTGTGATTTATTTTATACCAGTCCACTATAAAGGTTGAAATCAAATAGTCACAGTGGAATATCCCGATAACTAATTTCATTGTTCTCAAATAAGACGGTCTGTACTGAAGACATATCTTTCCCAAGAGACCAATTCTAAAGGTACAACTGCTTGCGTGTGGTCCTCTGCCCTTTCAAACATTTCTAAAATAGCTGGGCCTTTTGTTCTTAAATGCCATGGGTTCATTTGGTTAGAACCTCAGCTTTCTCCATTACATTCCAAGAGAGAGGATTACCATGACTGCTTCTGTTTAGAGGCATGAAAAACAAGTAGAATGTTCTTGATGCTGTGGATGCACTCGCTGTTAATGTTGCAAGAATTCCGAAACTACCACAAATGAACACAACCGCAGAAAGGCAGGAAGTGACGCAATGCCAACAATAGTGTATGTTTTAACTGTTTGACAGTTAACTGTTTGACAGTTAAGCTGCTGTCAGCCAAAGAATCCATTGTGAGCTTATTATCTGTTCCTGTTACCTCCAACTAAAACAACCGCTGGTTGATCTGTTTGGTCAAAGTAGCGTCCCTCAATAGTCAGTATTGTTCCACCTTGTAAGCTTCCCATAGAAGGAGAGACTCTGTTGACCACTGAAATAAAGACAAAAGGCAAAGTTAAACTGAAATAAGTTTAATTTTCTTTCATGAACAAAGCTTAAATTGCTTGTGTATTATTAATATTACTCTCTCATGTACTGTACCTGCATAACTCTGAAACATTGCCAACTTGTTCAAAGACGACACAGAAAACACTGACAGATCTGGTGAACTCCTACAACAAAAAATACACATTCAGTCATGTACTGTAAAAAAATAAAAAATTAAAAAAAATCTAAAAACATATGAAAAATGATAAATGCCCAATAATACACCCACCTTCCATAGTAGCTGTCCAGAATGTAACTTAGATTGTGGTGCCCTGATAAAAAACAAAATATTACACATTCCATTCCAACAAGTACTTTTACTTGATACAGTACAGTAAAACTGATTAATAGTGATCAATACTGATCAATAGTGTTGAAACTGCATACATAACACAAACAAACAACATACTCATGATCTGTGCGGCAAAGTGAGAGTGAGAAATAAAATACAAATTCTTACCAACATATGTTCCAGTCATTTTGCAGGTCAGGGTTCCCCACTGGCTATACTCGCTGTCTAAAGTGAGACCATATCTAAAAAGAATTGGTACAAAAATCACATATGGTTCATAATACTACAGCATTGTAAAATGACTGCTATTTAAGGCGAGAGTTCATCTGCAGGACAGGCTTACAGCTCATCAGAGTTAGGCTTCAGCAGTTCACATGGCATTCCCCCAATGTAAGATCTGCAGTTTAAAAAGACATTTAAAAATTAGAACACTTTGTACACCATCTGAATCAACTTATTCATACTACAAAAGAGGTCATTCACTTTAGTAGATTAAAATAACAAAATTATTTCAGATATTAAAGATATTAAAAAAAAAAACTGTTTCTCCTGTTTATGAGTTTAGTTTAAGAGTGCTAAGACCCCCAGTGATACAGTGTTTGGTAATGACCTTGTCCTTCACAGGGTCCTGAGAGGCTAGATGAAGTCTACCTTAAACCAGCCTGTTAGACTGGGAGCCCCTGAGGACAGCAGTTCAGTCATGGTCATGCATACCACGGATGCAAACATGTCGTACCTCAGAACCCTGACATCCAGACCATTGGAGCTCGTGGCGGTATTGCTCCCATACACATCAGTGAAGATGCGGCCACGCATTGTGATCAGTGTGCCTGTGGGGTTTAAAATGGCAGTAACGGTCAGACTTTTCAGGTTAGCAGATCCCAAGAAGTGTTAACAAGCCCTGTCAATAGATCATTCATTTCAAAAAAAGTTAATACAAAATGACATGATTTTCCATTTAAAAATGCCATTATTGAACCATGTCTTCAAACAGTCATACCTGGTAAACCAGAGGTGGGTTCAATACTGGTGATTGTGGGAGTGCGATAGTTCCGAGGCTGTGGAGAAATTGACCAAGAAACCCAGAAGATCATTATTAACACAAGGAGAATATTTTTTTAACATTCAAATTTCCTCAATTAGTCATTAACACATTGCAACATCTTGCATCTTGCATTGTTAGCATGAACCTAGTGGCAGTGTAGCATAGTGGTTAAGGAGCAGGACTTATAACTGAAAGGTTGCTGGTTCAAACCCTGCTGGGACACTGCTGCTGTACCCTTGGGCAAGGTTAACCCACAGTTGCCTCAGCAAATATCCAGCTGTATAAATAGATAACATTATAAAGAACTGTAACCTATGTAAGTTGCTTTGGATAAAAGTGTCTGCCAAATGAATAAATATAAACCTGTGCCTTTTAAATGTTGTTTGTAGTTTGATAACAAAAACATTTGTATGATGGGGAAGATCAGAGGTCATTACATTTACCGTAAAATCCAGACAGCACAACATCACACATTAGTGCACAGCAACCATTAGATACTACACTGATCTTACACAATCCCACAAGTTAAAAATAAATGAGACGGTGACTTCATCTAAAAGTCAGGATGATCAGGGTGATGCAACAGTGTCAGAAACACAGATGATGTTGACTCACATAGAAGCTGCACCAGTAAGGTTTGTAATCTCCATTACAGATGCTACTTTCGGGAATGGGCACCCCATCCACGCTGACTCGAACCACATAGTCATCAATGGGCATAGGTCTGCCGGTATGAGATCACATGATCACAAAGAGCACATATGAACACTAGTGGAAAGATTCATCTCTCCAAATGGGAAATGAGTATGCTGCTTTTCAGATTTGTGAATAAAAAAATGGCTGTTGTACAGGGTAAAGAGTTACCTGGTGTAGCACATGATCTGGTTGCCGTGGGTGGAGTCCCTTTCCACATCACAGGGAATGGATCTGGTGTCGGACACCAGATAGACGCTGTTACCAAAGTCCTTGCTGTCGGGGTTGAGGTTGAACTGGTTTTCCTGGGCGAATCCTTTAAAACATCGTAATATGCGTTTAGATAGACAACCAGACAGATGGAATTTTTAATTGCACTTCCATAACCCATACCTTCTCCTTCAATTGTTAGTCTTGTTGCTCCATTTGTGCTCCCTGTCTTCGGTGTCACTTTTGTGACTCGTTGTGCATCTGAAACGTGCATAGAGAAGGTGGTAAGAAAAGCAAAGCGTGCTAACTACTGATGAGAATGTCAATTCCTGTGTGTAATTAAGTCACAACTGCACATTTGCAGTTTTTTTTTAACACATTATACATGTAACAGTTTTAAAGTTGTGACATACAGCCTTTAATTCTTTAGGTCAGAATAAGTGGCAAAAAATACAAAATGGCTGGCGTACCTGAAAAACTCCACAGCAAGAGGACAACGAGCGACAGCTGCTGGACCTTCCACAGGTGGTTCATCCTCTCAGTTCTGGAAGTTCATCAGCTGCAGCATTGGCTGAACCTTCCCTAATCTGTTCTTGTGATTAATTAAAATTTAATTATAAAATTAAATTGGCAAAAATTGATTCAGAACACAGCAAAGGAAAAGCAAGTAGAGTCAGTTTTTACTTTTAAAGAATTTAAGATAAAAGACAGTTTTGATATGTTTATAACACTTTTTTGGTCATTGCATTGAATTCGTTTCCATTTGTGTTATTTCACAGTTTTGATGTCTTTATTATTATTTTAAAATGTGGAAAATGCTAAAAAAAAAAAAAAAGAAAAGTGTCTAAACTTTTGACTTGTAGACATAGCTGAACAGAAAAGGTACTGGCGAATGAAAAAGGTGACCTCATGAAAAATCTATGTTACAAATAAATGTGCTTTGAAAAAGACTGAATTAAATTATGCATTCACAGGCATTGAGGTTTGACAGTAGGAACAGTTACAGTTTAGTGAATCTCACTTTTAATTGATGTTCAATCAATGCCATACAAAATGCACAAAATGAATTGGACATGGTGTAAACTATGTATGTAAAATGGATTAGCTGGCTATTAGCAGAGCAAAATTCAACACAGTTTTGATTTCTGATTCTATTTACTGAATAGTTTTTGTCTCCTCACTTTCACAACCTTTTGTTACTTAATTTGTTTTTCTATTGTATTTATTCCATACAGAAACACATGGAGGACCATGTGCCCTTCACTTTGTTCTCCTGAAGGATTATATCTGCCCATTACTACTGATACTACTGTGCTGCGTTTGAAGAAATAGCACCTACCTGTTAGCAGTTTGTCAAGTCTGTGTCTGAGTCTGTGTGTGGTTACCATTGTGAGCTCCTGTCTTATACATGTTGGGAGGAATGACACAAGGATGTTTTGCATAGCAACAACCTAATGAGTGGGTGAGTTCAAACAGCTTTTGTGCACATTGTAGGTTTCTCCATATACTGACACGACTTATCTATTAATATCAGACCGCTTCCAATGAAGTGTTTGACTTAAAACCTGAGAAGATTTATCTCACCCCCCCATCATGACAATGGCATGTCATCAAAGGCTTCAAAAGAATACTTGTCCTCAAGTTTTACGTGTAATCTAATTCCTTAACCAGTTTCAAACAATTGTACTGGGTAGGGTTATCAGACATCAACATCTAATGTGAAAATGCTCTCTGAAAAATAATTCAAATGTCACATGATTAAAACAATGTCATCTCATATAATCTTGGAATTATGAAAGACTTTACTTACGTTACTTTCTGTACCTTATAGTTGTGTTTTGGAATCTGTGATCTGGTGACTGATATATGGTAGTATACTTGACTTCCCTTGTCTAGTCAGGTTGCGCAAGTTAACTTACGGTAAGGCTGGAAAGCATAATGCTCACCCTCATTGGTCTGGTAGTGTTGTTAGCCTGGTCTGACACCGTTGCTCAATCAACTTGAATGGATACCCTTATAATCTGCTGTGCTGGAAGTCACTCTGGATAAGAGCGTCTGCTATATGAATGTAATGTAATCGAATGTGCCTACGATCACAGATGGAAAATTACTTCTGCTCTGTTTCATAGCATTGTATGAATTAACACTCTTACCACAGTAATCACCGCAACTGCGAACATTGTGTAACAATAGCCTGCCCTTTGCAAAATACCAGTAGGCTTGAACAAACAAAATGTTCCAAGTGGAAATGAGATCCATTTTGGTATGAATCACACAGATTTTCCTTTAAGCCACTTCAGTCAAGGCCAGCTTAAACTGATTAGATCATCTGCCTTGTCTGTTTTACAGGAGCCTATCTACTGATTCTGTGTACAGCTTTATACAGCCATTGTCATATGGCCTTTAACATTTGAGCCAATTGGAGAGTAGGGGGTGTGGCCTGTGAACTTTTTGAGCTTTTTCTTCAGTGAGTGTCACAGGGGCGCCAGGTGTTGCCTCTTTTGTCAGAGCACCTTTCGGGTGAAAGCTAATTCACTGCTGTTCCCTCTGAAATGAATAGGTCAGCTCAATAACTAGTAAATTGAACAGGTGAATTCAACTTGCTATACTGAAAGCTTTTGTAGCAGTGTGAGAAGACAGCTGTGCAAAGTGTGGTGCACCTGAGAGAGGGAAAAACATGATTTAATGAAATTGTGCTAAATTCAGAGATTCAGATATGCTGAATTATGTATATCCTGGATGATATATTATGGTTATAATATATAATATTATGGTTTGTGTGTTGATCACTGAAATTAATATTTTTGCATTGATTAATACAATGACAATGAATTCTACATTGATTAATATAATGAAAATGAATACTTTGCCCAGGTTTATCTTGTTCAAACTTCACCTGGCTAATGGAATAAAAGAAGTGATTATCAATTTCTTATCACCCATAAAACAAAGTTGGATGAAACCAAGTTTAAGACTTTTTACTGCCATGTAATTTTGACTGTTAACACATGATCCATTTGCCAGATGAATTGTGTCACCGGTCTACCTCTGTTTCCCATTAGGAAAGTCCTAATGGGAAAGTCCTAATTAGCATGTAAAAATCTCTGAACTTTAACAGTCCTGCATAGGATATAGTGCTTTAAAAACTACCTAATTTGAGCATCTAAAATGGCATAGGCATGAGACACATATGAACACCCAACGTGCTGATCATACCTAGATCTATGCGTATGTGCAATGCAATATAAATGACAGTCAGATTATAGCATTCCAAATACAATGCTAAGGCAAACCCTGAAGAAAATTTCCACATTAATAATTACACATATCCTGGGGTAAACCACCACATAAATAATTTCACGTAATTGTTTAAATACACGTAACCCTGAAGTACAGTTCCACATATATATTCACGGATAAGGGGAATGAAAGATCACCCTTCGGTTGAAGTGTAGCCTGAAGAGGTGGGTCATCAGTCTTGCATTTATTTTAATGCTGGGCTGAAACATGATTGTGCAGGTGTATACACCAGAAAAACTTGTGCACACGGCATGATTTGACTGAAATGCCACCATTTTTGGGGTTTTACAGTGGCTTTTTTTATCAAAGAATTACATAGTTCTGAACTGTGTACCTTTGTCCCAGTTTCTCTCTGCATCTTTGGATGTTTGGAACTGTAGTTCAATACAGAAGTGGATAACATATAATTAATATGCACATGAATTAATTTCTTACATCTTTTGCAAGGAGGTGATATACAGTATGTTTAGGCCATAATATCAAAGAAAAGGTTCTTACCGAGATATCAGTTGGCGCAGTTGACATTTATGTCCACATGATGGCACCAGATTAAATTAAATTGACAAAATTCTATGACATCCTCTCAGCAGTAACATTACCAAAGAGAACTCAGAGCTTTGTGCTGTTGGGAAGGAAGACCCCCCACAATCTTTTCCCGGCCATTGTTGGATGTGAACACCATGCTCACAGTCAGCCACCAGCAACCCCCCCCCCCCCCCCCCTCTAGCCAACAGAGATTCTCTGGAATTATTCAGTGACCCAATGGACATATTTATTCACAGCCATTTACTTGAATTCCGTTCCAAAGTATTTGTGCTGGCCTTTCAGAGGGGTCAGGAAATACTCAGAGGAGAGCGTTCCAGAACAAGTCCAGTGTTGGTCTTATTGGATCTGGGTTTACTGGTTCGTTCCCTCTGGAAAACATACTCTATCCGGTGCTTCATGTCAAAGCTCTCTCATTAATTAGTTATCCTGTATGATGCTCAGAGCTAAGCCTGATTTTTTTTTTTTTTTTTTCTCTCACCGCATATGCTGTACAGAGCTATGTGGTTTCCTGTCGTGTGGTCTGGAGAGGATGTTTTTTTCACTTGCTAAACACAAAGCATTGAGTGATACGTGGAAATACTTTGTTAGAGGCACTGCAGGAGACTCACTGACACATCTCTGCCATTAGCCACTGGCTCTTGAACACTCACACATACACATACTATATACACTATACACACACCAAAATGGCCACAAAAATGTTTGATCAATATCCATGATCCATGTATTTCCTTAAAATTCATTCATTACAAATTGAATGGTAAGTTTATCTTGATGTTCAGTATATCTTATACGCACACACAAACACATATGTGAGCGCAAACATATGCGCATGCACACACACACTCATACACACAAACACACACTCACGCAGACACACACACAAACACACACACACACACAGAGCTTTGAAGTGGCTATACTAATGAAGTTTCTGCTCCATACAAACGGACGTCCATTGGTCTAAATGCAAAGGTAAGGATGCAATTTTATTCTTTTTATAAAATTCTAGTTAAACTCTTCATCTACAGAAGTGACCAGATGCATAGGCCAGTAACAGTTCCATCAGTCAGGAAAAATCTGACTATTATAGTCAATCAACCCGGAATTACCGAATTTGTTACCAACAGAATTATGCATTACGCATACGCATGTCTGTCATATGCAATGATACAGATGGTGATCATGTCAGACTCATTTTATTAAATTTGTACAGAACACTGAATCCTCCATAATTTGATAACATGTCCATGTGATAAATTTGACACATTGGTTTCTATCATAATGTGGAGTACACACAACTCTAGAATGTCATTGTATAATGAAGTATAAAATAACTATTTTTTATAGATGGGGGCATGACTTAGCAACACTGAATGACATGAATTGATGGAAATGTGTGGCATTTTCTAGAGAAAGCCAAAAATCAGGTTATCTGTAATAATTAGTACAGGTGGTTAGTTGTGTTCAGGATTTCATAAACTTGGGATGACAGACATTGATCACAAACAAAAATGTTGTTGTTCCAATTTCTTTGAAGTATACACCAAAGCTTTGAAGTTTGGAAGCTTGATTAACTACACCTTATCTCCCGCAAGAAACAGTTTAGTAGTCTCAGCTGACCAATGCAAACTGAAACAAAGAAGCTCAGTGTGTTTGTCATTGCGTAACATTTGAATTTTATGGGTACTAACAGCTAAAGTTTCACATGCTGTGTAGGTTGTGTCACTCTAGCCTCATTTACAATTTACAAGAAGAGAATTTCACCTTGGTGTTTACACCTCTTTTTGTAATACTACAGTACTGCCCTGGCACACTCACATGCACACACACACACACACACACACACACACAGGCACATACACACATTAGCCCTAGCCCACACAGTCAGTGTGACTTGGGATCACAACAGAATAGGTTCAAATTCCTGACTGACCCATCCTGAAGGACAGACGTATGTAACCACTTTCTTCCCTGTTCTTCAAGGCTTTCTCAGCTTGTGTTTGCTAAATTTTACCACTCCAAATTAAAAATAGAAAACCCTAGAACTGTATATTTATAATGCTAATATAAGTATAAAATTAATAAAAATAATGAGTAATGGGTATAATTAGTATGCTGATGTTGGTAAAAATGAAACCTTTTGCATTACCTCTCTCTCACTCCATCTCTCTTTCTCTATCCAGAGAGAAATGGCCACCAGCACGCTCCCACCATTGCCTTTCCCTGAATACCAGGAAGGAAAATCTACCATTGACACCTTAGAAATCGTCATGGACAAAGTGCTGATTGTCCTCTACACCCTGACCATTATCCTGGGCATCACCGGCAACTCAGTGGTCATCTGGGTAGCGGGTTTCCGCCTGCCATCCACCGTTACCAGCGTGTGGCTGGTCAACCTGGCGGTGGCCGACCTGATCTTCTGCCTGACCCGCGTGGTCTCGCTGGCCAAGAAGCTGTTCTTCAGCTACTGGCCCTTCGGCATCTTCCTGTGCAAGTTCAACGGCTTCTTCAAGTACGCCAACATGTTCTGCAGCGTATTCCTCCTCAGCGTCATCAGCGTGGACCGGGCGCTCTGTGTGTGGCGGCCCGTGCTGACCAAACAGCGCCGCACGCTGGGGGCGGCCCGCCTGGTCAGCGTCGGTGTGTGGGTGGCCTCCGTCACCCTGAGCTCCCCCTACTTTGCCTTCCGCCAGACATACACCAGCAAAAACAACCTGACCAAGTGCTCCATGGAGGTGAAGGACAGAGAGGGGGACATCTCTAGCTCGCTGGCCCTCTATATCTTGCGCTTCCTGTGCGGGTTTCTCCTCCCCTTCCTGGTCATCTTGTGCTGCTACACCTTGGCCGCCATGGGCATACGCCGCACCAGGCTGACACGGAAGAGGAAGCCCCTCAAAATCCTGGCCTCCCTGGTCTGCGCCTTCTTCCTCTGCTGGGCGCCCTACCACTGCCTCCTGCTGGTCAAGATGGTGAACAGCAAGAGCCAGGTGGTGAAGATAGGCCTGCCGCTGTCCAAGGGGATCGCCTACTTCAACAGCTGCATCAACCCACTGCTGTACTTCTTCATGGGCCTGGACTTCCGGAGGCGTTTCCAGCAGGGTCTGTCGGAAGTGTACAGGAATGCCCTGGCGGAGGTTGAGGGGCCGACTGCCCAATCTGATGAGGGGCAGGAGAAGACCTCTGCTTCCACAACACAAGCTAGAGAGGCGGTCAACAGTTCAGCGTCGAATGTGGCCGCATTATGAAAGCTGAAAATGTGAGGAAATTACACATAGCTATAGCATGAACGTGTTACTGTACGACCAGAATATATTTTATGTTTTATTCATGTTTTTAAATGAGATGAGTGAATTACGTGCAACAAGGCATTGTAAGCTTTTGTAATCATTACGTTATTTCTTTATCATTGGGTAATAGTAGGGTAAGCTAAGGCTTCTATGTGTTCTGCGCTCTTCTTTGTAACCATGTTGATTTCAGCCTTAGTAGACTATAACATCTTTTCAAGAAGTGTCTTTTCAACTACTCATTAATAAGCTTAGTGTCTTTCTAAGATTGGTTAGCTTAATCGTTGTGGTTTATTGTAGGCCAGGAAATGTGTCATTGTAGTTTTGGTGGCAGGTGAAGACCCAGATTCAAATGACTCTTTTCTTATTATGTCATTCACATATAACATTTTAACATTTATGTATTTTTCTACAAAACAAAAAAATGTTGCAAGTAAAAAAAATTAAAATGTTAAATTCAATGGACGACAACTTCCAGGTCCAGGGGGGAGATATTTTGCAAAAGTGTCCTTAAATAATATATGTACATATTTGTGGTCTCACATGCCTTCATCTGAGATTTAGTTCTCTTACAGTATGGCTAATGTTCCCCTCATAAAGCATGTGAAAACTACTATACTTCCCAAGAGTCAGTTTTTAAAAAGAAACAAGGGAATGTTTACCACATTACCAAGGGTGAGGATTGTTGCTGTATTGTTCAAGCAAAAGCTGTAAATCTATGTTTTGAGCACTGTCCTGAAATGTCAATAAAAACTCAATAAACAATATTTAGAAACTGAAAGTGGCATAATGATGTAGCTCATTGCTGAAACTTAAGCTAGAATGCTCTGGATACTTTAACAATATTTATCAATAATTAAAGATACAAAACCCACTCCGCCTATTTTGCATTAAACTATAATATGATGCAAACATGTTGCTCATGATCGAATCATTCCTATGTAATTCTAATCATTTTACTACATGATTGAGGCAATCAGTGCAGAGATGGCAGCTTGAGTGTTAACAGAAGGTGCACGCCCTGTTTTGGATAGGCCCTACTCAATGTCTCTGGGCAAGTGGGATACTAATGCTATCTATTGAGGACTGTAGCTCAGAAATTAGTAAATCATAACAATCATTAAAAAGCAACTGCACTTTCTCACCACGTTCACACGAAGGCCTTGTAGATGTGTTCTGTGTTCAATATAGATTCAGAACAGAATATTAATGTCCACTTACATTGATGATTCAAATTTTGCTTCACTTAAAAGTGGAGATTTGATAACTTTTCAGCACCAACTACAACTAATTACAGCTAATTACATTCCTAATTTTATTATACTTTGTGAAACTGTCTAAAAATGCAATCAGAGTTCATTTGAACATGTGGGAGAGAGCAAGACAGGGAAACAGTTCGGGAGACAGAGACTCACGAGGCAGTGAGTAGCATGTCTAGACAGGAGGAACTGCAGTCAGTTGAATTTTGCGCATGCGTACATTTCTTTATTTTAGCTTAGTTTACAGCATTTTCCTGTAACTCAGAGTTTTTTCACACTCTCACGCACTTAGTGTGACCTTTTCGTTGCAGTTATCACCCCGAAATGAAGGCATGCAGAATGACCAGGTTTGAAACAATCAAATTTTATTTGAAATAGCTGACACCAGAAGTTTGAAGTTTGAATACTTCATTCAAACTTTTGCACAATCAGCAGGATCATACTTCTGTTATGGGCTGCTGTGATTTCCATATCAATCACAATCTTGCATCATCCCTCATTGTTTGTTGCATATCACACATGAACATTTTCCTTTTTTTTTTGGCTGCAAAATGGCGGGATGATTAGAGAAAGAGGAAGTCAGCAGATGTGATAAAAACCCTAATAAAGGAAGAAAACAAACAGAAGCATGTTTGTGGTTTGAAAAGCGACGACACATTTCAGTTGTTTATAACACGCGGCCCCTTCCTTCATAGGTGGTGATCATTACAGTTGCAACTTCTTGCAAGTTTGCCTACCTATCGCTTGAATTTTGTGGTCACTGTAAGCTAAACCAAGTTCACTCTGTCATTGTTGGAGCAAGAATGTGTGCAGCCCGTTATTCAGGGGGAGGAACTGATAAACCAGGGACAGAATATTCACAGATCCCAAACAGTACCTACGAGGATCATCATAAGAAAATGAACTTTACATAATGAGAAGAATGAAAGTGAATGTGAACAAAACTGTAAAGGTTTCTTTTTTTGCTTCCTCCTAACAAGATCTCTTGTGCAAGAAGGGGAACCACAGCAGAGGGCTTCTTACTGGAGAGAAGGGGTGGGGAAGGGGGTAGGGGATATGGAGAACTTGGCTCTTTTGCAACTGTTCACACACTCACTTGTTCCAGGGTGAAGGTCAGATACTGTGATTAATGAAGAGAATCCTCCACAAAGCCCTATTTAAGATACAGAAATGCACTTACAAACATGGGCACAAATCCCTAGGGCTATTGTCAAATTGGGTGCACAATGCACACATGACCTTGGGGTTACCTCTTCAGGGAGAGAGTATGACAAAGATGTGCCCATGTGCAGGCCAATCAGGTTACCTGCCACATGACCTTGAAAAGAGCCAGTGCTCCGGTGCCAAGGTGGACCATTACTCTCACACATTACATTATATTACATTACATTACATTACATCTCACAGTGCAGTTTGAGAATACAGGTGCATCCTGTTTTGTGTGTTATTGCAGGGTATGTCCTCACAGGGTATGAAATACTTAAAAATCTAAATTCATTGTAAAAATGATTAAAACGCATAAAGTGGTCCAAAGTGAGCAAAACTGAAATTCAACACTCCCCAGAGTAAGTATAGCTTTTAAAAAGCCCATTTATGTTCAACAATGGAAAAAAAGCAGTGTAGTTAAACTGGATCAGGTTGAGCCTGGGAATGCGTAAAACACCTATAAAACAGATCATTCTGGCTACCCATACAAAGCAGCCCCAGCCTTGGCATATTTTCAAATTAAGGACACATTCTTATAAATATTCATGAATTTTTATATTCACTTTGGTGTGTATGAAACAACTGAAAAAAAATGTTAGAAGTTAGCAGCAATGTGGCCATGCACCACTGTGCAATGGAAGGAGTGAGCAGAGTAGAAAGATGAAAGATTTTTATCATTATTATCTGATCATTTTCATCAGAAGATTGCTGCTTTGGTGCAGTTAGAAATCTTATTACCGCAAGGAGGGCTTCTACCCTTCTTCTACTTGTCTGACAGCTCTGGTAAGAGACATAACACAACAAGTAATACACCACAGATTACTAATATGATTAATTCTGAGTCTAAAACCAGAGCTAGACAACAAAAATAATTCCAAAAAAGAAAAATGGAAATCTTTTGTCTTGTCTTTCAGTCAGAATTTGTTGTCTTGCATATTGACCTTGTTCCATTTTTACATGCAAAGAGAAGTTATTTTTATGTTTTTTCCTTCATGACGTGTTGTTCATTAATACCTCCTGCTGTGACTGTTTGTGAATGGAGGCGAGTATTTTTGGAGTGTTCCTGTAAAATTTTGGGAACTGCCTTTTTTTTTTTTAGTTGGGCAGGAGGGTGGGGTGGGGGTTAGGTAAGTGGTTGGGTGAGTGGTGTGTCACTTCCTCTACCTTTTTACTACTGTCAGTGAAGAGTTTGAACCAAACCCAGAAAAAAAACAAGAGATATGTACTAAGAAGTATATATTTCTACAACAGTGTTAAGCCCAGTCAATGTCTTTTCTGCAGGTGATGCATGCTGTGCTCTGTTTTGTCTGAATTGCTGTGAAGTAGACCACAGTGTAAAATTACATGATAGAGTGGTTATTGTAGCAACACATTTTCAGTTTTGCTTACTGGTGCGAATAAGGTGTCAGAGAGCTATGGTAACTTTTTTTACCAGCATGGGTGCAATGAAAGCCACTAATGATTTTTTTTTTGCAGTTTCAAGATGTATCAGCTGTACCTGATGTAAGCACTGGCTGTTTCCGCACTTTCTGTCTCTAAATTGCCTACTTTACTGTTTCCTTGATCAACTAACATTGTGTTTTTGCATGTCAGCACAATCGTGCACAGAACCAATGGGGAATAGCACAAGTGTACAGAGTTAGTGTCCCTCCATTGATCCCCAGAGAGGTATCTACCTTCCTGTGTTTGATACAGACCGGGGGAATTTCCCTCACATTGGCATAGCAGTCCCCAAGATGATACTGTGTGAAATGTTTGCGTTTCATGTAGCATTTTACTGCTGCAGACTGAGTGTTTCTATTCTTGTTCTGAGTCAAAACAGAAGACCATGCATGAAGCAGCTTGTTCCGTTTTACAGAGTCTCAGAACCACAACACGGCACAAAAAAAGAGTATTTTAATGGTGCTTCAAATTCTCCACACCGGAGGTTAGCTTCTCTGCCGCCTATCTGAGAACATCTAAATGCATGCTTTTACCCAGGGCCAAAATGTTAACAAACAATAATGGCCAGCTTTGCCACACTTCGAAGATAGTGTGGGTTGTGACCACCAGTTTGAACTTCCTTAAACAATACAAGTTTCGAATGACTGTGCAAGTCCAGCAAGTGAACAGGGGTATATGTAGTTCTTGGGCTAAAACAGTATTATGTGTATGTGAAAAATAGAGAAAAGCTAAAATAGGTAGCAGGGCATTTGGATGCATGGCCCTGACATTATGGAATGTCTATGGAGAGTTTGAGACTGTTGGAGCCTGTTAAGTACACTCTTGCATTTCTCTTGTCAAGAGCAATGTACAAAATGGAATTTTAACAATCACACTCTTGCTTTTTTAAGCCTAAAGGTATGAGATTATGAAATATCATAATCCAAATGTTCCAATTGAGCAAACACTTTGTGCTGTGTATTGGTGTAGTATACACAAGTCAAAGGTAATTTGTATATTGTCCCTGTGTTTTACAGGAATTCAGAGAGGACACAGCTAGTTAACTGAAGAGTTAGTTAGCTAACATTTGGGTATAGCTGACCTCGCAATTTTCTGTCATTTCTTCAGAAAAGATACCTAATATTACAGAGGATATCATTTCTTATTTTAACATATTAATGCCCCAGAAAGCAAACAAACACAGGCTGTAAATTCCTCTACTGTACTGCACTGTACTACAGTCAACGTGTCAGATTTTTTTTTTTTTTTTTGTTTCAGGATGGCTGCTAATGAGTTTAAACAAAGACCTGTTAAGCACTTCAGTGATAAGCAATATCTCAAACTGATTGCACAGTGGTGTTTCCTGCCACCGTTTCCTGCCATTTCCTCTTGGCTCCATCTAGTGGTAACAGCAAATTGTACACCATAGAGCTGACTAGTGTATTTGCAGGGCTTTATTTTGATGACTTGCAATTGCAGCAATTACCCTGTTCAAACAGGGTAACATGCGCTCCGAAATAGTTGAATATTTAATGTCCAAATCCAGGCAAGTCTAATAAGGCCTGGATCTGGAATGAGTCAAACCAGAATGAAAAAAAACATATTTCATAGTCGCAACCATCGTAACGATGATCATTTTCAGCAAGAGCAAAGTTCTCTCTTTGTTTCAAAACGGAACAATATGAGCGCAAGGTAGTGCAGCACAGAGCTTGTCTGAATTTGATCACCGTGCAGCATGAAATCAGCACTACACGCTCTGCTGCGCGGCCCCACTCCCTTCGGGTGCACCACCTTTCCCACAACTGTAAAACAATCAGATTTTAACTGATGGAAACTGAGTCAGCTATGACCACAAATCTCATTTCATATGCCATTGATCTGTACCTCTGAGGTGCATATGGCAGTAATCACTCCATTTCTGTGCATGTGAGAAGTGATTTAATGATAATCAGCTGTGAACACAGCATCACTCTAACCTCAGTTAGTACGTGCAGAAGCGTAACTTATATTTGGAGTTCATCATCATATATTTTTTCATCATAATTCATATGGTATAGTTTTGAATAGGGCTATATTGCCCGTATGAAGCTCTTTCAGCAGTGGAAAGTTACCAGCGTTACTGTGTGACGCTGTGGAACGTGATCACCTTGAGGCACCTGTGATGTAGGCAATCTTGATTCAAACTGAGCATGTCCTGTCTGTCACTCTTTCCCTTCAACAAGCCCTTCCCACTTCAGTAGCCCCTGCCCAGTTGTCATTCTGCAGTTCCATGCCATCTGCATTATGGTCTAGTCTCCTTCCTTCCTCTCTCACCACATAGACCCTGCAGCTGTATGCACCCAGCTCTGTCGGTCCCACCTCGAATCATGCAGATCCAATACAAGGCCTGCTCTCGATCACCACGGAGACCTTGCAGCTGTGCACAGCTGGCTCGTTCTGCATCACCTCTTTCACCATGGAGACCACGCAGCAGTGCACAGTCACCCATGACAGAACACATTAGAAAGCAAAATGGGTGGACCAGTTCAAACGTAATTAAATACTGCATATGGACATTGATGTCTAGACACTGATGACAAAAAAAATAATAAATAAATAATAATAATAATAATAATAATGTGGACTTTGTACAGACTCCTGTGAGGGACAAAAGATGGACAGAAACAGAAAACGAAAGAATGAAAATGAAGAGAATAAATCAGTCCTTTGGAGAGTTTCTGGTAACACGCTAACAGTTTGTTTATTTCCAGAATCCACCCACGCCCCCCCCCCGTTCACCACCCTGTGTTTCTGCAGCTGTGTGGCTCGGACCCTGGTCCCTTTCCCCTGGCTTTAACGTCGGACTACAGCAGCAGCAGCAGGGCTTCATTCCTTATCCCCCCAACAGCGCATCAGTTTAAACACATTTCCAACGGCATTACTGTCTCCGGTATTAAAAGAACAACCCGTATGCTGAAGTACCCTGATATATGTGACATGCAATAGTAATAATACACAGATAGGTGTACATGTAAATCACAGTTCTCACTAGTGGCAAAGTTAATATAAAATAAACGGGTCTGACTTATCCACTCAGTTGCAATAAGCAAGATCCATTTGATGAGGAACTTTATTGAAAATTGAGGCGAATGTGAATAAATCAGCATACATCTGCTTTCCTTCCTATGTGTGCAAATACATTAATATATCTATATAAAACCTGCCTCTTTCTCGTGATTTTATTTTATTGAAAGAGGTCTGAGAAAGGCACCAGAATGAAGATCGTTTCTACTCTTTTTTCCTACTTGTTCAGCATTCTGTTTATTTTGCACTACTGGGTTCTTCCTGGGGTGCAGAATTGTCCCGTTTTACATCTTTGTTTGTTTAACTATCTTTAGCGAGGGCCAGCCATTCTTCTGCACTCATGCATTCTGTAGGCACACATGTAAAATATTCCTGCAACACAGAGATCACACTGTTAAATTTCACCTCGAAACTTGGCATGCTGAAATATAATATAATTATATAAAAAAACAACAACAAAAATAACAATAAATATAAAAATACATAAAGTATGTGAATACATAAATAATAATGTAAATACATAAATATGCTCATATATAATAAATATGACATTTTAAACTAATTCACTAATTTTCTAAAATGTACACTTATGTAACTTATATTACTTAAGTTATAGTACAGTACGTATATGTAATTATAATATGCTTATATATTAATATATTAATTCTGGAGTAAATAATGTTATGACAATGACTGAGTATGAAAATAAACAGATCAAAAGAAGCACATAGTCATTGTCACAGCTTGTCAGCAGTTTGGAGCGTTTCTGACATCTCACCTGCAAAGAAGGTCATGAGAAGGGCCACCCAACCTAGTATGTAGGACCAGGAGAAGCGCCAGTCACCGAAACGCTTTCCCAGAAAATTGACGGTCACCCCCGTGTAGATGGCCATCGCCAGCAGGACAAACAGCGCTGAAGGGGGCAGACAGAAGGGGTTACGGCTCCTCGTGACAGTGAGAGAGAGCTGTTACCATGTCTACGGTCTGGAACAGTGATTTATGAATGTACTATGAGGCCGCAGGAACAAGGTCACGCCTTGTGTGTGTTTGTCATTTTTTGTGTTTACCGAACCCTTACCAGGGAACTAAATGCTCTCTTGCAGTGATGACCTGAAGTAACTGGGCAGGTAAGGGATATAAGGGATGAATGTAACTAAGGAAGTATAGGAGGGTCAGAGCAGGTGGTTAGACTAAGACAGCTGGATGAGGAATTTGACCTGAACTGACCTGGGGTCTGACACCACTACCTAAGTTCCATCAAACCTTTAGTAACAACAGAGAATTTTCTTTAACGTCTCATTCCAAAGATGGCACCTTCAGGACAGTGCCTGCATTATTGTAAAGGGGCACTGCATTTTAACCTGAATGAGTAGGTATACGAATCCTACTGGCTGACCAACGCCACTTCCAACAGCAACCTGGTTTTCCCAGGTGGTTCCCTCATCCAAGGACTGGCCAAGCGCTGCCATACTTACCTTCAGTTATCAAAGGACAAGAAGGCTCCAGAGTGGTGTGGCTCTCAGCATTTGCACGTGTTTTCATTTTGTGTGATTGTGAGAATGACAATGTGTGTTCTACATGCAAGCAAACATATTATGTGTGTATGCCAAAAAAGCAGGTGATGTGTGCACATTCAATACAGGCTGGTAATGTTGTGTATGCATATGCATGACATGCTGGTCATATCTTGTGAATGCGTGAAATCTGGAAATAACATGTTTAGTAAGAATGCCCTACGTGCTCGTAAAATGTGTGTTGTGTGGTGTTGCGTAAAATGTAGTGCAGTGTTTTGTGCGTGTGCTTGTGACTCACTGGAAATGAAGAACATGATCCCAGCAGCAAAGGAACGGTTGAATCTCTCAAAAGCAGAGAAGTGGGCGAAGGACAGGATCCCAGCGATGATGCCAGCGAAACAGGACATCGCCGACAGGATCATGAATGCGCGCGTGGCGTTCCAGTAGGCTACGGACACAAACCAGGGGATGAAGGGAGAGTGAGCAGAAGAGAGGCCATGGGAAATACGAAGCAGGCAGGAAAATTCATTTTGCACCAATGTTTTTTTCATGACTAAAGGGTTTTGTAATCCCATGATCCATGCTGATCCGTTGTCTCGGTAACACATCTATTGTGATGTCACAGTGGTGTCAGTCTGGTGGCGTCACTCACCGATGCTGTCCGTCTGCATGTAACACTTGCCGGACATGCAGTACCTCCACAGCCCCTGGTGGGCGAAACTGCCGGAGAGGCGGTACTGCATCCAGTAGTCCGTGGCCGTGGAGACAACCAGCAGGATGTTCCCCACGATGGCACAAAAAAGGCCTCCTCCCATGAAACTGTACATCTTGAGCAACACTGTGACAGCTTCAGCACACTGAACACTATGCAGAAACATGCAACTCAGTTAGCGTCACACGCCTTTTTTTTTCTATCAATATTATGCAGAGTTGTGCGGTTTCATTGATCTTTATGTTATGTGGACTGGTTGATACCATGGGTTCAGTGAATGGGAAGGGAGCTATCCAGATAACTTAGAGATCAGTGAATCTTTAGATATGAAACACTGTTTAGATATGAAACACAACCCCATACATATCGTACTGCACACTGCACATACACCTACAGTACAGTCAGTGACATTGCACATGACATGCGTGACTGTAAAACAGTTATGAGAAATATCGTAACACCTGCCAACACATTACCAGCACTTGAATAACATGAACTAAAGAACAAATTGCATACTTTGTGCCCCTGAAACAGTGATCACTATGTACCCACACTAACAGCCACACAATGGTAAAACATACTGATACCCAAAAACAAATTTACCCAGGTCATACTTTTAGGATCACAATTCTTAGAACAATCAGTTCAACTACATACAACACTCGGGGGGTATTACAGTCCTCATTAATTGTGATTATGATTAATATTATTGTTATCAATTTTATTGTAATTGTCACTGTGTTGGTAGCTCTTGTACACAGGCAGAGGGTGATATTCATACCAGTGGACAAACATTTTTTTTTACCCATTCCATTGTGCAGATAATAATTACAATTGAAGTATTGATTGATTTAGCAATCTTAAATTACAATCTTAAATATTTTCACCTGTATTGACCTCATTTACTCAGGTATATTTTGTAAAAATGCTTTTAAAAGGAAAATAATTATGCAGATGCCAGACTGAAACACCTCATTCCATTAAAATCCTAACTATATTACAACATTTATGAAATTTTGCTTGCTTTTTATTTTTTGGCACACCGCCATTCCTCTGGTTATTATTTGTTTATCCATACAATTTTCAAGTTTTATTTCAGTCTTTAACAACATTTTTTTATTCATTTGATTTTCCCCACTCATGCCAATTTCAGACCAGTGATTAATGCTATTACAAGAACGTTAACTTGCTTACAGTAATCTACAGGCAGGCAAGAGTTAACACAACAACCTCAGCTCCATAGGAGGCTCCTTACCTCAGTATTCGAGAAAAAGACCCTCTTAAATGTCCGCCTTTTGGGAGAGAAAGAGAGCGGGAGACCCTGCAAGCCTGGACTGAGAGAGTCGGAGAGAACCCCTGGGGGCTGAATTCCAAAAAGTTATCCCCTCAGCTTTTCTGTTGATGGAGGCAAAATCCTTTAACACAATCACCACAGAACAAATGCACTTAAACTAACCAGTGGGGCAGGCACGTGGCTTTCCTCCATTCAGCCCCTGGGGGGTGTGGGCTTGGTGATGGGGGGTTCGGGTTAGGGGGACAGACCCCTGTTTTTTTTGTTTGGTGTGTTCTGGAAGCGTGGATATGCAGAGGTTTGCAGTACTGCGGTGGTCAAAACAACATGCTGAAGCCACAGTTTCTTTGACGGGACTCCAGCTGTGGCCGTTTGGCCATGGACTCACATGCAGACACACATTCGCTCATCGCATCCCTCTCTCTCCCAGACACACAGTTATACCATATTCCTCTCTCTCTCAGACACACTCGCCTGTTGTATTTCGCTCTCTCAGATGCACACCCACATATTATTTTCCCCTCTCTCAGACATGCGCTCACACACTCACTTGTTGCATTCATCTCTCCCAGACACACAGCTTCAATCATTCATCACATTTCGCCCTCTCTTATACACAAATTTGCATATCATACTGTTCTCTCTCTCTCCCTCCCCCAGGTACATTCACACACACACACACACAGGCACATATGCTTATAAATTAATTTATAAATGTTTACATTAATTAGCATGAAATGCAATAGGCTGGATGCATGTCCTTTATGTGAACAACATCACCTCTAATATGTCCATCACATCTAACACGTCTAACACTGACCACACAACATTCAGATTAAATGGTTTTGTTACCAGTACATACATACACACACACACACACACACACAAAATACTATGGCAAATGTGCTCATAAACCTTTATGAAAATAAAGAACAAGAACAAGATTAAAGTTTCCAGATTGCTGTTTTACTAAAATTTAGATGTCATTTTTCTGTTCTTACATAGGCTTTTCCTCCATTTTTAAATCAAGTAATCAATAATTTAAATCAACGGATGCCAATTTTGTAAGTGTTGACATACTGTAGAGGCATAATGCTGAATAGAAATGTCATGCCATGAGTGAGTCACCTCTGATTGGTCTATTTCACTGACATGCTGCAACGTGCCATTTTGTGCCAATAGCTGTGAGTGTTAGATATTTGATTTATGACTATTAGCCAGTTACTGCACTGGCCCTGTCCAGAAGCAGCTTAATGCATCACATCAAACAAATCATAGACAAAAATTCAAGTTCATGGGATATGAACAGAATTAATATCAATGAAATAAAGGAGTTGGAAATAACTGGGAATACAACAGGAACCAATATGATTTTTTTTTAAATGCATAATTATTTATTATGCACTAACACATTGATATTCCTGAAATTTATACAGCTAATAACTTGGAGAACTGGAAACTTTTGAGTAAAATGTCAAAAGAACAAATTTATTAACAGAATATACTCAATTTTGTTTGTAATTATTCCTTAAACATATTTTGTGTAGTCTTTGCTCAGAGTGTAAAATTCCATTCTATAATTGTGTATGGTAACAGACTAACTAAAACTAAAATAAAATAGAAATAAAACAATTTGTCAAAAACTACATTTTAAGTGTTGTTTTTACAACACCATACATTCTTGTACCGTGTTTTGAATCCTTTTTTTGGCAGAACACTGTATGCAGGTTCTAATTGTGTTAAATTAATTAATTGGGTTTGACTGAACTTTCAACAGAATACTGATCTAAAATTGACCACACTTGACAGTGACTTGCTGCATATTCCCCTAACAATGTTGTTAGGCATATTCGTAAAAAAAAAAAAAAAAAAAAAAAACCCTCTAGCAAGTTATTATTGTGAATATTAGTATGTCAAACAAAGTCATACATATTAAATTCTGAGGGACATTTATAAAAGTAATTTAAGAATTACCTGACCTTTGACCTTTTAATCAATATGTTGTAGTGTGGCTTGGGGGACGTCTGTGAGAAGCTTTGGCCAGCTTTTTCACTATGGTTCTAGGGGACAGGTGAAGGCTGTCCTTCACAATGTCAAAGTCCACTTTCCAGTTCCCACTCTCCTTACCATGTTGGGGTCAGTAGGCCCATTACCACTTGTCAGGAGATATGACACTACCCTAGGCAGAGGGTGTACAGCTCTGAAACATGAGGACACTCCCAGTCATGGTGGTATGGGGGCAGAAATTACACCTGTGCAGAAGAGTTTCAGGACATGGAGAGAAAACAAAATTGAGAGAGCCAAAAGACACTGCCCATGGTTCTCACATGACTGCCTCCATTCCTTTGTAGTATTTGTTCCATCATGAAAACCTCTGGCTGAGCTCATCTCTCCAATTTTCTCCGATCAATGAATCAGCCGCTTACGCAAACCAAATTATCCTGGACAAATGCAATTATTGTGGAGTGGAGTACACTACATCTCTGATAATACTCCTTTCGCTACGGTTCCCTGATAACAGACAAAAATGTATGTGTTTGATTTTTTCTCTGCTTACAATTCAAAGCCATGTTGTTCACAAATAATTTTATTTACCAAAAACGGGTTACAACATTTAATCTTTTAAATAATCCAACAAAAATGAATCTACACCACCATCATGTTTTTTTAAGAAGTTTAATGGAAGCTCCTTCAACTACAAAGAGGCCAGGGAAGATTCCCTGTGTCTTTGAAGCACAAAGCAAATTCACAAACATTAACATTTCATTCGTACCATGCATCAGCATTTAAATCTATACATTTAAACATACATTTAAATTTAATTAGCTAGCAGATGCTGTCATCCAGAGCAACATACAAAGCAATACCAGCAGCCAGTGGGAATACTCAGGAAGGAAATCACTGCACAGGCAAGCACCAGTGAAACTGAGTGGGGGTATGCAATCCCCCAGGCAACACAGGAAGCCCAAAACAGTGACTGCGGGGTGTGAATAAACCTGATGTTCTCTGAAAAACACCTAATTACAATGCTGTCACTCTGCACAGGTTAGGCTATTTGTTAACATTTAACACAGGTAACAGCATAGGTAAAAATTACAACCCACCCCACCCCATCTCTCTCACACACATACACACTGTGGGGGACAGTATAGCATAGTGGTAAGGAGCACAGCTTGTAACCAAAAGGTTGCTGGTTCAAATCTCTGCTGGGGTACTGCTGCTGTCACCTTGGGCAAGGTACTTAACCCACAATTACCTAAGCTAATATCCAGCTGTATAAATGGGTAACATATAAAAAACTATCACCTATGTAAGTTCCTCTGGATAAGAGAGTCTGGTAAATGTAATGTAATACACACAGCCTCATCACTGAATGATACAAAATATATGGTTATCAAAATGATGGCTTAATATAGATCAGCCCTGTCCCTGTGGACAGGTAACAGGGGTGACAAAGTTAGGCCCGGCGTCCCTGTGATAAAACGCATATGAGCACATTGTGTGCCTCGAGTGAGTGAATTGAACAGATCTGGGAGGATTATGGGAATGTACTCACTTTAAATAAACCCAAAACTGTTCACAAAGTTCAACATCCCAAGTGATATCATCTGTCAGAAAAAAGCCAAAAACAAACATATCTAAAATACCAGCTGGCTTTTCAATTAAGTAAGTCAGAATGAAATCTTTGACAATTTAGCCAATTTGGCTGAGAGAGGCAAACCAGTCAGCCCTGATGCTAACATGCTTAGCTTGTTCCTATTAGTCAGAGACAAGATTGTGCTGGAAAACATTGCAAACTGCTGCGATTCACTTCACTTTGCACTGTACTTTTCCTCCAATCTCATGATGTCACATCCTGAAAATCATGTGATTTGAGGGTCAATCCAATATTTTGTAGGTGAAGTTCTCCCTGCCTAGAATTGACAATAGGTCGAAGGGTTTAAAAATAACTTCCATTTTTATCCTTAAATATTCTTTCATGCTTTGAAATACTATTGGATTATAAAGAAATTTAGATAGATGGTGAAAGTATATTGGGCTTTTTAGTTACTTTCGGGAAAAAAAGGGTTGTAAAAGTTCACATGGATTTGCCCGTTTTTCGACCGTCAAAAAAAATAACCTTTATCTAAATTAAAGGAAACCTAACTAGACCCGTATCTTTCTAAAGAGCTCATTTTCTAATGTGGTGGTTGTAAAGACTAGATTTCACAAATAAGCTGTTGATCAAATAATACCTAGCGCGATGTGAAGGGTAGCCATGAAAACGCAGCACTTCAAAACGGAACGAAACGCTAAAGATGTCTACTTACAGACGCACCAATTCACATTAAAACTGAAATGGAATGGCCACTTGCAAGGGTTTCTCTAAAGCATGGTACAACTGGCTAAAAACGCACTGACTTCCAAATGTCTGCATATTACTAGAGACAAGAAGCCCTACTGTTGTAAATTTGACAGATACACACGTTGCGGAAGCATCCTGCTAAACTAGGCTCCCTTCAATTTGTGCTCACCGCAACCAACAGTCTGAAACGAGCGGACATGCAGACCGGCTAGCTGGCAAGCTACTAATCAGCGCTAGTTTATGCCACGGCGGGTGGCTGGATTGAGCAATAAACAGACGACGTTGAAAAATAAAAATTTTAAAAAGCAAATATGTCAACACAAACGAGTCTTAAAAATCAAAATCATGATCACCACCCCTGCCAAAGCTATCCCACCAACCACAAACAGAGACTAATAGAAGCCCATAGAGAAACGAGAGCGGGCGCTCCCCAGACGTCACCCTTTCCACCGTCTCCATTTTAACTCCTCGCCCCTGCTACTGCCTCACGTGTCCCGGACTGTCTTTCTCACATGACCGATGTGTTTGTCCCCGTGATCAACACTTCCATCTCCGAGAGTCTGTCCCTGAACATCACGTTTTAAATTTAACCCTGATGGATGTGCTTGAACACAGCTTGGACACCGCTACGAGGTAAGGACGCGTCTTTTCAACATCTCTTTGGCCTCCGCGGCCCGACATTCCTCTTCCGGGCCTAACTAGAACAGATAGCAAACCATCAAAGTAGCTAATTGATTTTTAATAAAGTAGCTAGTCTAACGGTTAAAGTTTTGTGGCCAGCTACTAGCTAGCTAGCAAGGTCGGTGTTTTCTTTTTTCAAAGCAAGTATGCATTCACCAACATCGCGTCATTAAATGCGATCATGTCAAGTCTGTAGTGTCTTAACTAGCTTGCAAGAATTACCCATGAAATAGCTACTAAGATAGCTATATAATTGGCAGTAAGATAACTAAACTATCCTTTGATCGACAAAATTGCCAGTTTTAGCTGGGTGGCATGCTAACTTATTAACTAAAGCTAGCAATGCTTGAACACAAAGACGCTAAATATTTTTCCTGCTTGGAGAAGTACTGGCCGAGCTAGTTGCCACCAACGTAGCTAACAGTTTGAAATAGCTATCGATGGCTAGATAGCTATCCGAGACGGCTCTGAACTAACCATTTCACTGGCAATTGAATTACGTGTTTATTCGTGAAAAACACATTTCTAGACAAGCATTAGTAATGTGCACCGTATTATTTACAATCACGTACAAACACTTATTTGTACGACAGATGTACGACTTTGTTGCTGTCAACTTTTGAAGCTAAGCTACTGGCTGCTTTTGTATCGTTGTGTCTTAAACTGAAACGGTAACGACTAGCGTTAACTTAGGTAGGGATGTTGGCGGCCTTTACAGAAAACTTTCACATTCAGATTCACTATGTGTTGGTCTTCACCAGCGAAAATTGTCCAACGATGCAATGAACACGCCACTGTATCGGTGTGCACCCAAAGGGTTAATGTGTGTAGAAAACTACCCTCTCTCAGGCCCGACATTGTTTTGGACGACGTGAGTCTGTGTGTTTTGCAGTGCTGAAAATGTGGTATTAAATGTCATTTTAGTAGGATTCCTGTAATATACAATGGCACAGTATTTTATGAAGTTGGTGCATTATTTACTACATTATTTACATGTATTATTGGTTGCTGTCCTGTACTGCTATTACAATGCAATGGATTGCTGAAGTCTAGTGATTATAGTAATCACAGTGTTCAATGTGCGGAATAGTAGGCTACTTTAAGAGCATGCCAACCCATATCAGAGAACACAAATACATAAGCAGAGGAGTTAAGTAGGAAAACCTCAAAAAAGTATTCCCTGGCCCGTTTAGGCATTAAACCGAGTTTGATGGATCCTAAGAAAAGACCTAGAAACTAAAGGATATGCTCTGTTTTCCAACCCTTAGCATTATTTAAAGCACCAAAAATTCTAAGTGTTTGAGTTATGTTGTTACAGTTGAGTCGTCGTAGGAAATGTCCCTTTTCATTACAACACTCATGCTTGTAAATGACATTTCTGACCCAGACCCAGCTTGTCTGTGTGCTCCCCATAGAGTGAAAGGATGTAATATTCAAGGGTATAAGGATAAAATATTTAGCTGATTTCAGTTGTCCATGATTTATGTGATATTGCCCTTGAACCCTGAGGGCTGGTGATGTTCCCTTGTCTCAGCTTCTTATAGGTTGGTACAGGCCACAACATTAGCCTTATTCTTATCTGTAGCTTTGAAAATGAGGGGAATTTGCAAGTGCGGCAAGCAAGGGAACATCAAATAGTGGGCTGGAACTGAGCCAGGGAGAGAAATGATCACGGTCCCCTCTACGGGCTACAGCACTATCCCGCTTTATTGGTCCTGATCAGCGTCATGTTCACAGCAGTTGTTTCTTGTTTCTGGAGCTGCATGCAGAGCATGTACGATTGCAGTGTGCTTGAAGCATGTAGAGGGAATCTCTTCTGTTTCACAGAGCCACTCACAAATCATCATCATTCACAGTCTCTTTGTTTTGGAAAGATGTCTATGTTTCTTCATTCACTCTAATGCAAAGTTCTTGGTGGTTGTGAGGCCAGGTTGTAAGTTGAAAGAGGAGGGATGGTGTGGTGTGTGATGGTGCACCTGACCCCAGAACATCCTGAAAGTCTTAAGTTTTAAGATGGTTTCAGCTGTCCTACTTAAGCCTGCCTGTTTCTTCTTGACATGCCAGGGCCCAGGGCCAGCTCACCCTCATATCTGTGGTTGGCAAGAGGTGATTTACAGAAATGCCTCAAGCACAGCTGTCATAAAGCTAAGGCAGGTCAGTCACAATAGGTACCTGACACATAACATAAAACAGATCAGATTTCATTTTTGTTCCCCTTAAAAGTCATTAGTTATGTATTTTCACAGTGATAGGCATTTGGTAGTCCCTTCAGGAAAATTCAAGGGTTTTAAAACTCTGCTAACTCTGTGTAGAACATGTAGTTGTCTTATCTTTGTAAATATAAGTGATTAATAGGTGAGTTATGGGTATAAGTCTTTAATTACAATATTGAATGAAAAATGTCTCTCTGTCTTGTAGTCACGAAAAACAGGAAACGGTGAAGGTTGTACAGGAAGGTAAGTGTCGGAATCTTTTTTTGTGCTGGGGCCCAGCTAGGGGGAATATATTCAGTAAATATCCTTAAAATTGAATTAGCACAAATGCCAATAAGGCCGTAAGTTTCAGTTCAATGTCAGTCCAGTTTTTTTTCTTCCAGGACTTTATTATCTGCAGTTCTTTGGATAGTGCTACTTTGTAAATGCACACCACCTTGAAGCTGTTTACAGTCAGTGAAATTTATTGATTGAATAGTGCTCATGCTGAGTAGTTCTATGGAGACTTCAGTACCATTTTTTAAATGGGAAATGATTCATAGTAACGGTCATTGCTGTAAAGTATTCTGGTACAGCATGTCCAAAGTAGCCTAACGGAAATAATGTTATCCTTTTTCCTTTTTTTGAAATGGAAATTATTTTTTTCTTATACACTCCTTTCCCTTTCTCTGTCTATCAGGGGAAGAGCTCAGGGGGGCAGAGCAGTCCACGGTTGCCATAGCAAGCATCCAGGAGGCCAGCGCATTCGGGGATCACAATGTCCAGTACCAGTTTCGCACAGAAAAGAGCGGCGAGCAGGTAAATACTCCCTCTGAAGAAGCTCCCATGATTCACATGTTAGCTGTTATCTTGGGCCGCCAAGACCATGTGTCCATGGGTTGAGCAGTGCAGGACTCCGTAAGTCTCTCATTGAGTACTGTAATTATCATAGAGGTACAAGAAATATTTTTATAATGGGCCTTTCAGCACATGTTTTGCCTGTAATCTAGAGTGAAACTGTGTCTATGTGGAGCGTGGTAATGCAGCAGTCCCAGGGTGTTTGACTTCATTATAAATCCCATCAGGCTATGTCATGTATTTATAACTTAATACGTTCCACCTGTGCTCTATGGCAGTATTTCTCAACCCATTTCATAGCAGGGACTGGAGTGTTACTGTGTTAATATTTCGAGGACCACTTAGGGGGAAAAAAAAAAAAAAAACTTGCCTCTTACAAATGTGGTGTTTCTGTATCTATTGTTTTGAACCTCCCCCTGGGCTTGTGTGTGTCACTCTCCATGGTTCCACAGCTCTCTCCTGGTTCTGTGGTCCTGTCTGCTTACTTCTCTTTCTGCTTCTGTCTCTGTCTTTTGTCTTGTGGTTCATGGACAATGGGGTCAAAGGTCAAGGGATCACATTCACTTATTTATCCAACTACAGAGTCTTGGCTCTGCACTCTACCTCAGGGCCTCATATCGGAACAGGAGCATGAATTGTCCATTTCCACTGGGAGCTAATTACAGGTTGGTCTGTGCTGGACCAGGGCTGAACTAATTTCCCGCCTCTCTTTCTCCCTAGGTGACATACCATGTTGTCCAGGTAACAGATGACCAGTTAGAGGCAGGAGGTGATGGAGGTGGGGCTGTTAGCGTTGTCTCTACTGCTGCCTTTTCAGGAGCCACGCAAGCTGTCGCACAGGTACACTTTTGTGCATGCACGTGTATGTGTTGTGAGTACGTGTATGCCAGATAAATAGCTAAAGTATAGCTAAATTTAGATAAAAAGCTAAAATATTATTAAAGCTGTGAGCGTTGTCTAAGGTTAGTAGAAGCTTAGTCAAAGGTCATGTTGTGCATTGAATGATTTTAGTCTTGTTTTATTCATGGCTGTGGTGTCTGCTCATTCCTTTGGTGCATGTCTCTATCCCTTCCCCCCCAGGCTGTGATCCAGAACCCTTTCAGTAATGGGGGCAGCCCAGCAGGGGAGTCTGTCACAGGGGAGACGCGTTTCTACTTCCCTGCTGCTACTCTGAGCGACGGGACAGGGGCGGTGTCCGTACAGGCTGCTGCAGAGCCGACGCTCACACAGGCTGGAGGTGAGACAACCCTGAGCTACCCACTGCCACAGTCCACAACCCACCACCACACATACATACACACACGTGCGCACACTCCCCTACACACACACATGGGCACAAACACACATGGGCACACACTACTCCCTCAAAATGGTGTTTTATCCTTGGCTAAAAACTGCTTGTCTGGAGCCTTTGGGTTTGGGTAGTTCTGATATTAGTGGCCTAGGGACAGCTGTAGTCCTTGCTGATTCTGCAGGTATTCTTTATGGGGTCTCCTGGATAGAAGGAGGACAGAGGGTCTTACAGGTGTCTCACAGGTGAGGGTAGAGTGATGAGCACGGTGCACATTCAGCCAGGAAGTACAGGCTCTGCTAACATCCAGGTGTCCTTTATTACTTTCCTTTATTGCCAGGACTGTTTACTACTGTTTACTTTATTGATTCTCTCAGGATTCTCAGACGGCTGCTTTATTGGCTGGAGTTTGCAGAGTCATTCTCTCTCTCTCTCTCTCTCTAGGCCAGCTCTATGTGATGATGAGTCCCCCTGAGGTGCTGCAATCTGCGACGCCCCGCACCATCGCGCCCCGAACGCACCCCTACTCCACGTGAGTATCCCCCTGCAGGCCGCTGGTGATCCCTGATAAACCCTCCTGAGCGCACCGGGCTCCGTGGAGGGGCTGTCTGCCTCAGGGCTGCACCAGGCTCTGTGTCTGATGGGAATTGTGGGCATTGTCCTGGGGGCTCTACCCCATCTGGCAGCCTCATTAGAAAATCGAAAAACTTTCTTGACTGTTTGACTGTTGTGATGTAGGCCAGCTCTGTTTGTTGCTTTTGTCATATAACTAAAGCAAACGGATAGATTTTACTCGACTAGATGACTAGAATGTGTGTGTGTATGTGTGTGTATGTGTATGTGTGTATGTGTATGTGTGTATGTGTATGTGTGTGTGTGTGTGTGTGTGTGTGTGTGTGTGTGTGTGTGTGTATGTGTGTGTGTTTGTGTGTGTGTGTGTGTCTCTGCATGCATGCATGCATGCACACATATTTGACTGTCTGTCCTTATCTCCCTCTGTAGGAAGATAGATGGGCCTCGGGTGCCCAGGGATGAGAGGAGGAGGGCACAGCACAATGAAGGTGAACTACATTTCCCCACAATCCCTCTTGAGCAATGCTTTAAAAAGAACTAGGGAAAGCTGATAGATGTATTCCCAGAGCGGTACAGTGTAATGTAATGTAATTAATGGCAGAGTGTAATATGTCACAGAAAATGACTCTACAGTTTTGCCCACTAGAGGGAGATAGTAACCCATGCATTTACACAGAGAGAAAATCATTCAGAAGAAATTTACCTGCACCCTGTGAGATCAGAAAAAAAGACGTTACTAATGTGTATGATGCTGTAATGGAGAGCTATGAGGTATAGGGTAGTGTGTTCACCCAAAACATCCCTGTGTTTGCCGTTGGCAGTGGAGAGGCGGAGAAGAGATAAAATCAACAACTGGATCGTCACACTGTCCAAGATCATCCCTGATTGCAGCACGGATAACAGCAAGAGCAATGCGGTGAGTTGTCACTCAGAGTAAGGTGTGTGTGCGTGCCTGTACATGGACGTGTGCCTGAGTGTTTGTGCGTTTGCTTGCGCTTGCGCTTGTGTGTGTGTCTCTGTGAGATCTCGTCTGTATGAAGCTCTCTTGTCTCCCAGAGTAAAGGTGGGATCCTGTCCAAGGCTTGTGATTACATCCGAGAGCTCAGGCAGAACAACCAGAGGCTCCAGGAGAGTTACAGGGAGGTGGAGAAGATCCAGGTGGACAATGAGCTGCTCAGACAACAGGTACACTCACTCCCAGAGCTGCAAGTACACTTACTCACACACCTTCATTACATTGCTTTTGCAAATCTATGGTTGTGTTATGTCAGAAACAAATCTCCCTTTGCACATGGTTATTGGTACAGCACAGTGTAAGTAGTTTATGCAAATGGGGACAGTGTCCTATATTCAGTTTCTGTGTATCCAATTCTTATACATACCAGTATTACATTAGCATTTAGCAGACAGTCTTATTCAGTGAATAAGGACACAAGGGGTTGTAGCGGCTTTTTAGGTAAATTCTAAATTGTAAGGTGGTGTGCAGTGAGGTGTTTTCCACGGGTGAAGGATTGTCCCTCTGCCGCAGATCGAGGAGCTGAAGAATGACAATGCCTTGCTGCGGGCGCAACTCCAACAACGCGGGATCACAGCAGCAGGAGAGACGGCCTCACAGTGAGACACACAGTCTCACACACGCACACACGCGTATGTACATACCCATGCTCACACACACATACACGTATATACATACCCACACTTACACACACGCACACACACGTATATACATACCCACACTTACACACACGCACACCACACCACAGGCACACACACACACACACACACACACATATATACCCAGATCCATAACCATACTCTCTCTCTCACACTCTCTCTCTCACTCACACACACACACACACACACACAAACACACACACACACACACACACCCACCCCCCAAACACATACATATTCACACACTACACACATACACCACACACACGCGCATGCGTGCACACACACAACACACACACCAAATGCATGCACGCACACACACACATATATCCACAGGTGCTGAGGGACAGGAGAGGAGGAAAAGGAAGATGACTACTACTGAAGAAAAAGTGGCCCTCTGTGATTATGTCCTCTTTGTAGATAAAGTACTCAGATGTGTTGAGGAGAGATGGATCCTGCTCTAATTCTGTCTTTTATAAGAAACGCCTTCACAGCATTCTCCTCCAGATGCAGGACTCCGGAACCCTCTCTTCTGTTTAACTGCTTTGAATTCTGAACGACGATCTTTGCATTACTGCCACTGTTTTATTTATACCATCGTTATTGTTTTCGCCTTTTATTTTCATTGTTCTTTGTGAATGATTGATTCTGTTTTTCCAGCCATTAGTTGTATTTTTTGCTTTCACTGATTGACTGTAGCCCCAGTGGAGCAGGCGAATCCCTAGGGCTCGGGGAAGCAGAGCGCTGTGCCAGATAAAATTGAATCGCTCAGAACAGCACACACAACCGTGTGGCGTTTTGCTCATGGATGTTGGGACTCTTCTTATTTAACCCTAAAAGTGCAACCACAGCTTAGACTTCATTAATCAAATCACTTGCAGAATTTATATGTTGTTTCAGAATTGGCTGAAATAAGCATATGTTTTTAAGTGACCATAGGAGCTGACAAAGCCAAATAAGGAATCCAAGTAAGAGCACCATGGCACTTTTGCTTGTCCTCTGTCATGAGTCGTGACAGTAGTTTACAATTCACACACTGGTTTTCAAAAGGACCCTTTCCCCCTGTGTTGTCTCATTTCAAACATGGCCGGCCAGTGGGGTGGGATTCTGAGGGTTCCAATGTTGTCTACAGCAGTCAGAAACATTATCTATTAAGATTGTTAGCCTTTCAGTAAGTAACACATCTGTACAGCACATGGTTAATATTACACATTTTATAGAAAACAAGAGTCTGAAAGGAGGGCTGAGTTATTTTACATATTTGTTTCAGCAAAGTCATGAAATAGAAGTCAGTCTAGCTTTGCAAGTCACTTGATATTAGAATTTATTACGTGTGTGTTAAGCAGGGATCACAGCAACAAAAGTTAAATGCGATAAGTGAGCTCATATTTTTACTATTAGAATATTGACTGTATAATAGTATGCCTTTGGAATGTGTCTGTATGTGTGTGTATGAAAAATATGTGTATGATTGTATGAGGAATTACATTAGTGAGTTTTTAGCGCTAACAAAGGTGCTTTTGCTTGTACTTAAAAAAGCCAGGTATACAAACTAGTATTTTATTTTTTTCAACAGTAAAATGCTATCACTCCGGTTAATAGAAAAACCTGAGGAGGAATCATTGTCACCCATTTGTCCCCCTTAGATCACACTAAGGTCAACAAGGTCATGTTTCTCAACTCAAGGTCACATGGTGACATCATGCAGACCGTATTTTATAAATTCTGCAATATTCACACCCATAATCGCACCTGATCAAGCTGACACTCAGATGAAGTGAGCAATGGTGCTTCGGAAAAAAAAAATGATTTCATGGACTAACTGATAATTTCATCTCTTGCCTATTGAGTCTCAAGTTTTAGATTTGATTTGTTTTTGAATAGTGTAGTACGGATGCTTAAACTATTGAACTAATGTTCAGGTAAAATGAACAAACTTAAAACTTTTATTTATTTGTATCCTTTTTTTGATGTGGTAAAATGGAAAGCTAACAGAAGAGCAGCAGCAATGGACCAATGGGAGGGCCCCTCATTAGGAAGTCCTCACACCAATAGCTGCATGTCTTTAAATTAGTAAGGATGCACTTTTGATAAATAAAATGTAAAATATGTGTAAAACGAGATTTTCTGGATCCTTTAACAGAATGCTGTTGTCGGTTCACACAAGATCAGTTCAGTTTTTAAGTCTCAGTCCGCACCATCAAAGCCATGGGTCTCCTGTCTGCTCCCTCACTCTGTTGTTCTTACCCGTTTCTCCCTTTCTCTGTGTTAATGTCTTTTTGGAGTTAGAGATCTGCTCTCTGGTTCACTCCCTCTGTCTCCATGTCTGTTTGCCGTTAAGTTCTGTTGCCTCTATTAATGCTGTCAGGCTTTGGCCCAGCTCGTGGTCAGCTGGCCTGAGACTGTTCATTTGCAGCCATGAATAATTTCCATCCTCTCCTGACAAGTGTTACATATACATGTGTACACATACTCTATAGATGGAGTCTGTCCTTGTGCAACAATTACATAAAAGGAATTTACAACAGATGTTCCGGTCCCCAAATCCCCTTCATTTAAAATCTTCTTCCAGGAATCAGCCATTTCTTTCTTGTTTTATGTACAGAACGTGTTTGCACTGCATCCACAGGGCTCATGACTAACCACTGCTAATTAGTATGCAATGATGTGAGCATGCACCTTCTAAGTCAAAACTAGAATGAAAACCTATGACTGTGAGGCATGTTGTGAATTTTTTTTATATGTAATAAAAATGCTGATTTTTTTAAAAGGAATAATACATTTTTTTAAAAGGAAGGGTTTGTTTTAGCTGGATTTGATTAGAATAACTGATAATAAAACAGAACTACAGCAGATAAAACAGAGTATTGCATCACTGATAAGAGGAATTGTATGTGTGCTCATTGAACCCACAGGTTAATACAGTGTGTTCCGTTCTACACACACAGACCTGTCCAGGGTTTAGTTAAGCTCAAACACCACGGTCATTCATCCCCTAGTTAGCACTCCCAATTTCCTTGGGTACATATTGGGTTTGTTAATTATTGACAGTGCTATGTTTGCATTGTCTTCATGCGGGGAGCATAAAATAGGTGAGAGGTCGTGATGCTAAAAATCCTAATCATCACTGGTAATGGAGGCTCATGGGTGCCTTTTTTTACCCAGGGGCCTTTGGGGCTGTGATGCAGCCTATCCTGCAGTTCACTGAAGTTTATAATAAAAGCAGGCTGTATATTAATTACATGAATAAACACATCGACCGGCCTGGATGCGCATGCCGATGGAAACATTGCCAGGTTTGTGACGTGAAAATAAAGAGCGCGGACACACATCCGCTAGAGCAGAACGTGGGTTCTTCGTCATTGAACGTCATTGAGAGTCACCGCGGTATTAGACCATCTGCTGGTCTTGGAGTCTGTCTGTCGTGTGGGGAGCAGGTACTGTAGCACAGCAGACAGTTTATAGGAGCTGTAAAATGCACCCATTTGTTGCAAGGTATTAATATGATATGAAATCTCTGGCTCACTTGTAATAGGACCTTCAGTTTTGGGGTTATCTGAAACCAGACCCACCTTAGCATCTAACATAAATGATGTAGAATCATGGCACCAAATCATGATGGAAATAACTTGCCTTGAAAACTTTTTTGTTCAGATTCACTATTTCAGTGAGAAAGTTAAAATATTTCTAGTCTTCAATAAATACATAATTAGGAAGACTGACAGCTGATTTCTCCCTTTGTGTAACTGTATTTTAACTCTATTTTAATATTTTACAAATGTTTCCTTTATCTACAGATTACTGACCGGTTTGTATTTGCTAGTAAAGCATCACTTGCATAACAGCAGTTTTTGTCACATTACATCCATATGTAAGGGATTCCATTTGAATTTTCCTTGCTCAGACCGACCAATGAGAGACCCCACGGGAATCTGACCTCTTACCAGCACTCTTACCAGAGTGTCTAACCTGCTCTCATTCAGTAGTGGGCTTGTTCTGTAATGCTCAGCTTCCCAGATCTAACACAGTTCCTTACAGGTGTCATATTTAGACATACAGACACCGCATTTGATGTTATAATAGCATGACAAGTTATGTTGCAATTGACAAAATCTACACCATGGATGTTGTCTATAGCCCAGGTATTTATTAAACTCTAACATTTATCGTTACCAGAGCTTTACAGAGATTTGTGGATGGTTATAGGGCTTCATTATTCATTACAGCTGTTTACAAATGTGGGTAGATGTTTACGGTGTTTTACAGATCTTTACAGACGCATAGCTCGCCTGATTGTTATTGGTGTTGACAGACATTGATAGATGTTTGCAGAGTTCTAGAGCTTCCTACTATCATTAAATTGCAAGATCTGTTTGCATGTTTACAGATGTTCATGAAACACTGGGATTTCCACCGGATTATTTTGTATGCATTAAAAAGGACTTATTTCATGCATGCATATAAAAATATATATGAAGCATTAAGTGATGCTTAAAAATGGACTGAATTGGACATGGTGTGATCATATTTGTTGCTAGAATACAAAAACACCCAAATAGAAAAAAAAAATTTGAAAAAATAAATACAATAGATTTTAAAGATGCCTAGACCTCAAGAACCGAATCGATACGTACAGAATGCATGTCCAATGTACATGTGTTCAGCACTGAAGTTACCATGACCTTATCTGTGGCAGTTCAGAAACAAATGATCAACAAGTGCATACATGTACCATCCAGTGGCTACATAAATACATACATATAACTAGCTAATATCAGGGAGAGGACTGTCGTTGCACGCGTTGCCCTCGTGGGGCCCTGGCTCTTTGTATTTGTCAATGTTAGATGGTCCCTGCAGGGGGCAGCAGTGAGGTCTGTGGCAGTGCAGACGGCACAGCCTCTCTGTGAGTCCAGTCAGACAGTGGCTGAACGTGCTCCTCATGGCGGAGGAGGTGAAGTAGAAGATGAGGGGGTCCAGGCAGGCGTTGAAGGTGCTGAACAGCAGGGCGATGTGGCGCCAGTCCGGGCTTCTCTTCGTGGCGAAGCCCACAACGTGTGACACGTTGTAGGGCCCGAAGCAGAAGGCGAAGACCAGCAGCGTCCCCAGGGCCAGGCCGATGGCCCGCAGCCGCCGCCGCCGGCTGATGTTGGGCAGCCTGGAGAGGATGCGGATGAAGTTGATGTAACAGAAGCAGGAGATGAGGAAGGGGACGCAGAACAGCAGGAGGCAGAGCTCCAGCCTCACGGGCAGGAGCACCTGGAGCTGCTTGGGCGTGAACTCCCGGTAGCAGTCTGTTGGGGAGGTGCTGTCGCTGACATTCTGGGGGTCGTAGTAGGGCATGATGTAGACGATGCTGAGGTTGACGGAGGAGAGCACCCAGAAGAAGATGCTGACCACCACAGTGTAGAGGGGCCGGCGGTAGAGCTTGTACCGGATCGGGAAGGCCACGCCCAGGTAGCGCTCCACGCTGACTGCCGTGAGAAAGAACGTGCTGTTGTAGATGGTGGAGTAGAAGACGAAGCCCGTTATGGGGCACAGGGTGTAGGGCAGCTTCCACAGCATGTTGTCAGCCGCTTCTTTCATCTTGAAGGGCAGGAAGATGAGGAAAATGAGGTCGGAGGTGGTGAGGTTGAGCAGCAGTATGTCGATGGGGGTGGGTTTCTTCTTGACCTTCTTGCAGAAGGTATAGAAGGCCAGGGCGTTGGCCGGCAGGCCGGTCAGGAAGGTGATGATGCAGACAGACAGCACCAGCTGGGAGTGGCTGGTCAGCATGGTGTCAAGCTGTGGTTCACAGGACCTCACTGCCAAAGGAGGATGTGCAGAGTTCCGTAGCGCTGTGAGTAGGGGAAAGCGATTTATGATCATAACATAACAAATTACAACAAAATAAATTCTGCAAACAGGCCATTCAGCCCATCTTAGTTTGTTGTTTCTCTGTGCAAGGAAATAGTTTTATTATCAGCTTGAAATTTACTTTTATCTTATTTCCACCTGTGCTCTCTCATACAATTGTACTTTGTTAGCTTGAACACAACTATGAACTTCATTATCAAAACCACACTATTAATGCATTGTAAGATTTTAAATAATAACTAAGAAGTCTGATTCCCCTGAATCTAATTTTTCTGAGACTGAAGCGATTAGGTATTTTATTGTCTCTGTGTATACCATCTTCCAAAGACATGTAATCAGTCTTGTTGCCCTTCTCCACAACATCTTGAGCATCAGGTTCTTTCTAAAGTATCCCCGTGCTTCATATAATTTGAAGCAAAACTGAACAAGACTAAATGTGATCAATGTACCCCATTTTATACTTTAAGCATAACCTCCCTTGAAAATTTCCTGTCCTTCTTGTTATATATCCCAGTGCCCTGTTTTGTAATGACAGAGACCAGACAGTAGATATAGAGACTGAAATTTTAACAGTAAATTCAGTAAATTTTCACAATCGCACAAAGACAAAAGGCATTGGAATTGACCGGTAGGAATTGACGTGGAATGTAACTTTAAAGACGGTACAATGAAAATAATCGAAAACTACTACTTTGACTGAACAAATATATTCATCCTACGACTATCATAAGGCTCATTTAAAGCCCAACAAAACGGTAGTGCACGTGAGCATGGCGTTCACAGCACTGGCCCAATGCACACTTATCCAGTAACTCCAGCCACAACAATTGTACTGCTTTCTTTGCCTATACTCCTCTCCGTCAGCTTCGAGGTGCTCTCTGCATATGAAAGTCACAGCTGAATAACTATAACCATTGTCTTTATTTATTCTTGTTTCTCCCCAGCTAGTTTCATGTTTTAAATGTACGAAACTCCTGTGACCCACAGACATATTTTCCATCATACTGTGCATTGCACTATGTATTGCACTGCACACAGCAGCCACCTGCATTGTATGCATTCTCTCAGTGAAATTAGCTAAATAACTGAAGGTGCATTTATCCAAGGCTGCTGTGTGTCTGTTACTTGGGTGCCATTAGTAGCAGTATCTTCACATTTTCCTTTTTTTCCAATTAGTTTAGCAGGTGTTGGGGAGGCTTCCGTATTACTACAACAGCGGCTTCCCTATTGGTCATAAATATAAAAATTCATGTTTTAGAAATGACTCACCTTAGCTGGTCAGAGGAATCATCATCTCCATGGCAGCTGCTCATCTCTCTGGCTGAGTCTCAAACCACGCTTGCATACAGCTGCCAATTGCATCACTGACCACTCTCAACATATAGCCAGTCAAATCACTGACCACTCTCGGCATACAGCCAGTCACACCATTGACTACACCAAACACACAGCCAATCATGTCTGTGACCGCAGTCAGCACTCAACCAATCATATCGCTGACCACGCTCATCACAGCCAACCACATCACTGCTTACATAATATACAGCGCAGATAATGGAAAATTAATAAGCCAGTTATCTGTCCCCAAGCTTTCCAAACAAGGTATCCCAGCAATCCTGAAATGTTCAGCAGAAGGTATGAGGACCTATGTAGCAATCATGGTTAATCACATGCAGAGGACCAAGTCTGTTGGGTGTAACCCATATACATGCCATGTTCACGAACACAAAAAATGTATTCACAACATTCCCTTTCTCTGGTCATCCACTAAGAGCTGAAGCCGCTTCATGCTTCTCTCTTGTCATAAAAATGTGTGTGTGCGTTTGTGTGTTCTGGTGGGGGTGTATAGCTCAGAGCCAGGTAATCAGCCTACTACAATCAGCCTATCAACATCTCATCCTGTCAGGAAGATTCTATCAGAACAAAGTGATCAGCCATCAACAGCTCAGTGATACCTTGGAGATGTAAAATTGTAATTATTATGCGTAAAATGTGAATATGAAAAATAAACTGAAACATCTCCAGTCCAGCAGCAAGGAAGTACATTCATCCATGGAGGAGTGTTATATTTACACATTTCCAAAACAGGGAGGATGTTTGCTATTACCTAACTGTATAAATTGTATTAACTGAATAAATAAATGTTTAACAATAAGTGTTAAGTCTTAAAACTTCAGGTCTAAATCTCATTTTTTGCATTTTATTGACATTTTCATGTATGTGCTACACACTGCTACTCAGTGATAATGTTTAAAACAAAAATGTCAAGAATTCTTAAGAGCATTTTTTTTCTGTTGGTATTTTGTAAGAGCAAAAAAGTGGTGAGTTTATCATTTCTGTGTTCTTTTCTGCAGTACACATACATCAGGCATTTTGCGTTCCACAGACAGTAATATTGATCCATCAGCACATGAGTATTTTCACTTTCACTTTAGTTTGGGTCAATTTTCATTAATGATGACCTGTCTCTCAACATTGATTTATAAGAAAAACATGCTTTTTGATTGTATTGCCAGAACAGACCAGACTGCACTCTCTAAAGATCTGTGGAGAATTTAAATACGTACTGAATCTTCCTACATCAAATCAGTTAGAACCAATCTTTGAACCAATCAACAATTTTACAAAAAATCATGACAATGAGATTTAGGTTGAGGTTGAAAAAAATAATTTATGATGTTTACACTGATGCAAGAGAAATCCACACAGATATCTCCCTTCTTAGCCAATAAGTCAAGAGGTGAGCAGATGTTAAAGGTCAGTATAAACACGCATCTTGAGCTTGCTGTAGATAAAAATAAATTTTCCGGCCAAATTCCTGTCTATGTGAGTGAAAGTGAGTCAGTGTGTCCTCCTGTGAGTCTAACTTGCTGTAAATAAGTCAGTATCTATGTGCTAGTATGTCTTAAGTCAATCAATAACTGTGAGTTCATGAGTCAGTGTGAGTCAGAGTGTCTTAACAAGACAGTCCCTATGACTCAATGTCTGTGAGTCAGTGTGTCCCCTATGAGTCAATGTGTCTTAATGAGTCAGCCTATCGATGGATCAGTCTCTGTGACTCTGTGACTCTGTGTGCGCTGTATGAGTCAGTGCATCCAACACGAGTCAGCGTCTGTGAGTCAGAGCATCCTGTATAGTTCAGTGTGTGGCTGACGTCGCTCTCCCAGGTCCCGCTGCCCTCCTGCAGAGTCTCCCCGCCAGCCCGGGCAGGCGGGAGGGCGAGAGCATTAGCATCACCGCGGGCTCCAGGAAGACGTTGCAGGAGCTGGTGAGCATGGCCTCGCTCCTCCAGCCCACCGTGTCCCGCATCACGAAGCCCACCACATGCGACAGGTTGTAGGGGCCGTAGCACACCACGAACACGGCCAGCGTGGAGAAGGTCACGGCCACCACCCGCCGCTTCCGCCCCGCGGGGAGGCAGGAGTGCCTCACCAGGGCCACGCAGCGCAGCGTGCAGAAGGCCGTGATGCTCAGGGGCAGCAGAAAGAGCAGCAGTGCCATCTCCAGGCGCAGAGGAAGCAGTACGGCGTGCTGCTCGGCAGTGAAGTTCTGGAAGCAGGTGGAGGTGTTGTTGTACGTGGAGGTGTGGGTGAAATAGGCCCCTCCCTCTGCCGCCAGGCCCAGCCCCAGGTGGATGAGCACCAGCGCCCACAGGGCGGCGCTGACGCCGCAGGAGAGCCGGGCACGGCGGTACAGCTTGTAGCTGATGGGGAAGGCAGCGCTAAGGTAGCGGCCGACGGCCACGGCGGTGAGGAACAGGCAGCTGCCGTAGAGCGAGGCGAAGAGGAAGAAGTTGTAGACAAGGCAGAGAGTCGGGGGCAGGGCCCACCTCTGCAGCACCACCTCCAGGGCCTTGACGGGCAGCCAGGCCACCAGCGCCAGGTTGGCGAGGCACAGGTTGAGGGCATACACCACGTTGGGCGTGGCTCCCCGCTTGCAAGCCTTGCGGGTGTACACGCCCAGCACCAGCAGGTTGGCGGGCAGGCCCAGCAGGAAGGTGAAGGAGTAGATGAGCAGTGAGATAAAGTCCGCCACAGTTACCTTCGCCACCATGTCAAAGTCCTGCAGCAGCACCAGCGGGCATGGGAAACCCCATCTCTCCCTTTAAATTAGACACCAGTCTGGAGACAGCTTCAAATAATGGAAGAAAATGGTCACAGCCTCATATGGATGTCACAGCCCTCTCCGTGCATTATAGGAGAAACCCACTTGTTGCTAACAAGCTCCTCTGGAGACAAACACAGTTCATCCATCACGTTTGATCCTACCTCCAGTGATCATGTCCATTAGCCACTCGTTTGTCAGCAGTGCAACGTTTTCCCTCTTGTTTGGCGTACGTGGTATCCTTCACCAGTACTCAGAGCGAGACGGTCTCTATCGCTGTGTGGCGACTTTCTTCACCAGCACTCAGAGCAATGGTCTCTCTCGCTGTGTGACGACTTTTTTCAACAGTACTCAGTGTGACGGTCTCTCTCGCTGCGCGTGACGACTTTCTTCAACCAGCACTCAGAGCGACAGACTCTCTCGCTGTGTGTGAGGACTTTCTTCAACCAGTAATCAGTGCGACGGTCTCTCCTGCTATACGTTAGGACTTTCTTCACCAGCACTCAATGCGGCGGTCTCTCTCGCTGTGTGTAGTAGTCAGTTAGATAGTTTCTCTCGCCATGTGTGAGTTATTCCGTCACCATCGGTCAGTGCCGATTGTCTCTTTCTTATTGTGCGTGAGGTGCTCTTTCTAAGCCCCTGGAGATTGAGTGAGAGAGGAGGCACAGAGTGCTAGGGGCTCACAGACTGAGGACTTGTTCAGGCAGAAGTAATCGAGCGGGATGGCATTTAGGAGACACCTGGCAGCCGGCGACGAGACCCGGCAGGCGCCTTAATTGCCACAGCATGTATGATCCCCGGCAGCAGCATCTGTGCCATTTAGTGAAATGATTCAGAATAATTGTGCTTTTCAGGAAACGATACCCATTGAATCTTGGCATGCTTGTCTAAATGAATTTGAGGGTCGGTCAATAAAGCCATAAAGGTTGCTGTTGATGGTGGCATGGGGGGGCTACAGATATGGAGACAAGCAGAGAGGTGTCCTGCCATTGGCAGTGCCTGTGAATAACACATTTAAGCATGTGTCATGCTTTTTTGCGTCTTTCACAGCAATTTTAATTTGGTTCAAGAACTGCTCAGCTTATAATGTTGTCTTCAGCAGTTCCAGGCCTTAGTCTTACCAGCTTTTGAGTGACTGTAAAAGGGTGTTGTCATAATGCATGATAAAAGTTATTGGAGTTTGTATATGTGTGTGTGTTTGTATATGTGTGTGTGTGTGTGTGTGTGTGTAAAATTACACCAGTTCTCTGTGATTCTCTCTCTCTCTCACAGTTTCTCACACACACTCATTCATTAGAAACTTCTTCATTACGAATCTAGAAGTGTGGCATTCCAGGCCAACACTAGCCGTCGTTAATCAAGATAATGTTATTTGCTCCCTAATGAATGCAAGTTTAGTTGAGTCTTGGGACCTATATAGATTGGATCCATTCTTGTCACTTGCAATGCTATCATTTCATACATTATTCCTAAAGGAACGTCAGTCCTTTTGTGTGATCAGCTGCATACTCTCTGGAGTAGCGGTGGCATATTGTTACATTTATGATTTGAGTTTTTACGATGATGAGTTTTTTGCAACCAGCATATCCTTAAATCACATCCTTAAATCCAACTGCTGTGCACTACAAAAAAAAACTCCTAGGAATACAAAAACATTTCTGGGAAATTTCCACTTTTTTCCTCCAAAGATATTGTGTTGCAAAAACAAACCAGTAGGATGAGTATGAACTCATTTAAGGACATTAAAGCCGTCAGTTAGGCAGTTTTAATGCTTTATTATCAATAAAACCCTTCTGTGTTTGTTTGCAGTCCCTTATCTCTTTCCGCATTGTAAGACAAAGTTCATATCCTTATAAACATGTCTACTTTGCATCAAAACATTTTCCCAGGCATAATACCCAATGCACGGCAGTATAGAAAAGCAACGCCAATTTCCAGAATTTCTGTTTCTCTCAAGAGTTCTGTAGTTTACAGTTTTATTAACATACCTTTGTGACGTTGTGTAAGGTGCTTGACGTGTCGTCCACATTGTTCAGAGCCATGTTTTCCTTGGTTATGTTAAATTAACACAGTGAATGAAGTGTTACATGGCTCACAGCAGCTAAATGTCTTTGAAGTGAGGGGTGTAGGTCCATGTAACCCTCACCTGTCCTGCTCAGACTGGTGGTCTGGTTGTGATGCCATATACTATAAGTATAACAATTCCTTCCAGTTCCTTCTCAAAGTCAGATGAAGTTGTAATCTGAAAGATATTTTTAACACATACTGTGGAAATCTGTGGAACTCTGTGGAAATCCCTGAAGGCAAAAAGCTATATTGTTCTATCAACATTAGTGGGGTGAAGTTGTCTCTGTGACCTTACATTTGAATGTTTTCACCTAAGGAGAAACATAAAGGTTTGCACAAAAGGTGAAGGTTTATTGTCACAAAGAGAGATGCTACCAGAGAGATCCCAGTTCTACTGATAATGAAATATTTGCAACATGACATTCTCTGCAACCACTCAATTGTTATCACTGTAATATTCCATATATGTAGTGTAATATGGACTCTAACATGTTAAATTGTAGAGGGATGAAGGGGGTGGGGTTACGGGAAGAGGGATGCAGGGTTCTGGGGGTGGGGTACAGGGAGTGAGGTTAAAGCAGCTCCAGGGCGTGTCTCCCGCTAGAATTGGTGAGTGGAACTATGGCGCTGGCGGTCAGCTCCTGTTGGGGGGGAGCATTGAGGCGCTGACGGGTCTCCTGGCTGCGCTGTTCCAGGGAGAGGGCGTGCAGCTTTCGGGACAGGTCCTCCCCCATGCTTGCCTGGTGCTGCAGCAGGGCCTGGAGGGAGTGCCTGTAGGGGGTGGGGCAAGAAGATCCGTACAGGAAAGGCTCAGATTTGACAGATGGAAAGGGCAACATATCCAAAAAATGTGGCATTTTTGAAAACCTTCTTGGTTTTGGTAGGCTGTTTTTTTTTTTATAGGTTAACACAATTCCGTCGTGCTTGACAGAGACATTCTCGTGTGCAGATGGACACAGGGAATGTGGGGTGGGGACAGGGGACAGTTGGTAGGTGACACGAGATAAAAGGGGATAAAAGGAGCATGGAACAGGGGATATGGTTTTAGAGAGCATGGGATAGGGGATAGGGCATAAAGGGAGTGTAGGATAAGAGGTAATGGGCGTGTGGGACAGAGTGCGAAAGGATGTGCCTGAAAAAATAAGAGAAAAGCACTCACTGGGCTTGGGCCAGTTTCTGCTTTAATGCTTCAATGGTGGCCTCCAGTTGCTTGACTTCTTCCACAAGCCCAAACTGCACCTATACAACACAGGCAGCCAGTCAGGTGCAGACACTGACAACAGAGCGAATAAGAGAAGGCCTCACTGAAAGCGTCAACTCTGACAAGCACGCTGCCATACAAACATGTGACAAATCCCCCGATGCACAGAGCCAATCAGAAACAATGCAAGTGACACATAGAGCCTCCCGGGCGAAAATAGCCAATCAGAGCTTGCTCCATAAACACACAGAGCCATTCAGAGGCCACTCTAAACAGTGTAGACACATGGACCCAGTCAGAGATAAATACACAGAAACAGAACAGTCCAATGATATATAATATGGAACTGTCCCTCACAAAACAAACGTTTCACTCCACAGTACCTCATCTCGGCACAGGTCCGCTCCCGGCCGCGTGGTTCTGTGCTCCAGACGAGTGTGGGCCAGCTTCAGAGGAGCGGTTTTGGCACGAAGATCCTCCTCCAGCCCACGGATGTCCTGCTCCAATTGTGTGATCTCATCCTGAGTCTGACAGACATTGGCAGAGGGGTACATAGTCACCATTTCCTGACAGTGAGCACGCTCAGGGGTCACACATGTTCCATGCTGAGTATCTAAAGGAGAAGCAAGACACTGGTGAAGAGGGAAATTAGAGTGATTAGACATAAAATTAGAGGTCAGATGATGTATCCGAGAACAGAAGATCTGCAATATGGTCAATGCAATGTATTCATAAGGGAGACTCTTCCCATCACATCCTGATTCTACCAGATCCTCCCCCTACTCCATTCCTACTCTACCAGACTCTACTGCATTCACACCTTACTCAATTCTAGTCTTCTACACTCTACCTCACCTCCATTTAAAACCAAGAAGTCGCTACATGTTCTCTGTGCTCTTACATCAGAAAAAGACAAGGAGGATCACGGTGAGTAGGAAGAGGTAGATGGGCAGGTAAAGGTACAACAGCACAGTGAAAGGAGTAAGAAAAGATAGAGCAACAGGAACAGTGGGAAGGGGAGGACAATGAGGGGAGAAAGAGGAGGGAGTGCAGAAGATGGAGGAGAGAGTGCTCACAGTCTTCCGTTGCCACTCCAGCTCGTCGCGGGCCTGTTGCAGATGATGACTGCGTTTGCGAAGGGCAAAATCAGTGGCCACACGCTGGGCTTCCAACTCATTAAGAGCCTGAAGAAAAGGACAACAAGCCCAGAGCAGGCTGTCACACACAGCCAGAGCAGAGCAATGACTGGCCCTCTACAGCAACTAAGCAACGGGAACACGTCAGTACTTTTCTGAACCTGAAAAAGATCTCATCACCTCTGTTTATTTTACACCTCTGTCCTGGAAGGTGCACGTTCAGGTTACACTCACTACTTTCTGTTGTATGTTTGAGATACGCCCACTGCGTTTCACAAAATATTCACAACACTCCCATTGTTTCTGGATGCACATATGAAACACAGTTCATGTCCCACCTTCATTTGCAATATACTCACTATTTGCTGCTACATGCTAAGGGCACACAACTGTACCACATGACATAAAACTAGATACAAATACAGAGCTCAGTAAAGACAGTAGATAATGTTATAAATATTATGCTATAAATATGTTATAAATGTACTATGTCCTTCCCCTCACTGGGAATTCCCTGTGTGAAACCTGGGTCCTCCCTCTCCCATTCCTGCTATTCTGTCACAACTAGACCATGACCCCTGTCTAACTAAAGCCCCACCCCTTGTTACAGCTAAGCTCCTCCCCCTCATCATACCTGAGCTTTGGTTAGTGTCATGTCTTCCCTCAACTGCAGTGAGGCCTCCATCTCTTCCAGGGCCCGACTCACATTGTACCTGCTGAACTGCTCCCACTGCTGGGGAGTAGTAGAACTGCAGCAGACATGAGAAAAGAATTTCCCCTTTCATTTCATATGCAAGCTGACTTTGGATACCAGCAGTGTGGACTGGTTTTAGTACAAGTCTGTAGTAATGGCGGTGCAAGTGAGGACTGTTTACAGTAAAGACCACAGACCACCAAGTGCCTTGTGGCTTACCCTGACAGCACACGCGTGGGGTTTGGCTTCAGGGAGATCTCGCTTGAGGTCTCTGTGAGCGACAAGCAGGTATTGTCCACATCTAGAGCCTCCATCTTGTTTTGGAGATCATTGGTCAGCTGGTGCCGAATCTCCTGTAACAGGCTCAACATATACATGACACAAGTAATTCAATCTATATACAAGTGCATGAGTGCATGTAAATTAACAGGCACCGAATAGCCAAAAGTGCCCTATCATTTATCTATTCAGCAGATGCTTATGTCAAAGACTACTTACAGTTAATGACTCCAAACAAGTTACAATTATATATATTTTAGCTATGTATACAAGTAACTTGATGAGATACCTTACTATTACACACAGTATGGTATATGTAAAAGATTTACTGTGGACATGATACACAAAAACCCAGCCCAATCTCCCATTCAGAAAATTTCTTTATTATAACAAACAATAAATAGAGACCCCCCCCCCCCCCCCCCCCCCCCCCCACCCACCCACCACCACCACTTGAATCCCACTTCATTCAAGCTTTAAGTCAGAGATGGCTTACTGGCAAGACTATACAAAGAATAACATTACAAAGGTCTTTATAAGAATATTAAAAATATTAACAACAGCATTGACAATAATATATAGTGGTGATAATAATATCTCTCTCACAACAGCATAACGTATCTCTCACAATCTCTCCTCCTCCCTCTCCGTCTCCTTCAGTCCTCCTGCCCTACCGCCCACTCCTCTCGCCCCGCTCACCAAAGCTGCTCGAAGGCTCTGCTGATTCGCTGCTGCAGCGCGCGCTGGATCCCGTCAATCACCTCCACCTCTTTCTTAAGCTCCGCCTCCACGGGGTCGCTGACCAGCTCGCCTCCACGGCGACGCTCCCTCAGGGTCAGGCATTCCGCCGCCACGTCCAGAGGGAGCGTCGTGGAGGCCAGCGTTCTCTCCAGCTCTTCTTTCATCTAAAAGCAGAGTGTGTTGCAGCGCTGGCATTCAACAAACATGCACTCAAAGACATGGATTTTGTTCCTTAGACAAATATAAATCATGAAGTTGATGCCTATGTATGAATTTCTTTTCAAATTTTTTTTTTTTTATTATTTTTTTTAAATATATTTGGCTACCTTGTCAAATCTAAAATCTAAGATACTTTTGATTTAACACTTTTTTGGTCACTGCAAAATTCCATTTGTGTTATTTCATAGTTTTGACATCTTTACTATTATTCTAAAATGTGGAAAGCAGTAAAAATAACGAATGAAAGTTGTCTCCAAAAAATTTTGAGTGGTACTGTACACCACAACACAAAAATCACACAATTCTAGCATGGGTCCGCAAATCTGCTGAGAGGATGGGCATTACGGGAACCCAGAGGAGGGCACATCGGACAGAACAGGCCTCATCACCAGGGTGAGGGCTTCCATCTCTTTGTCCACTTCCTGCGCGCAGGTCGCCAGGTTCTCCTTCCAGCGTGTCACGTCATATATTCTGTCTCTTAGCCTGCGACAGGTGTCACTCTTATCCCAGGCAGTCTGAGAGAGGGAGGTAAGGGAGGGAGAGGTGGGAGAGCAGAAGACAGAGAGACACCATGAGTTTTGAAATCCCTGCTTTATTAATAAATGTATCCAGTGAAAGTGGTCTTCAACTATCAAGTCTGGAAAATGTCAAATGCAGCTCTCGTATAGATATTTTACATAAGAGAGGAAAAACGCATGCACATGCACTCTTACATATTTACAGACACTTTCCCTTCAAACACGAAACACAGCTCATCATTTAACTATTTACTACTAAGCTTCAAGATTCTGTAAGTCTTTTATTATTACATAATACACAAACCAAATAAACGGGGGAAAGTTAATCATAACCATCTCTTGGCCATCTCTTGTTAAAAGTCTGTTATTCAGATAGTTATGGCTATCAACCTTCTGAATGATTCTGGGTGATTGATTATTACCATAAGAAATAAGATACTGGGGGAGGCTGTGGTAGACATAGAAAAATATGACAGTAATGTCATATTTGTGACAGTAGTCTGTCTTATTACAACACAAGTTCCACACTGTGTTCCTTACTGGTAGTCTCTTCACGCAGAGACTGCACCACAGAACATTATGGGTGGTCTCCAGCTTGCCTGTTCTCACCTTATTATTAGTTTCATTGCGTAGAGCCCGGGCCTCCTGGCGAACCTCTTGAGAGATCATTCGCTTGTTGATAGCAGTGTCAGACATCAACCTGTTACTGGTCTCCCAGTCAGACACATTGTAGCGCTGTCCTGACTTCACACTGAGGGTTGCCATCTTTGCCTGCTATTGACAGGTCTGAAACAGGAAACCAGACACAATTTAAGGGTTTTTTTTCTTCAGGTAATGAAATGTATTTCAATTCAATTCCTGAATTTAGTGAATTGAAATGGAATCAATTCCAACTCTGATCTACACACCGTTTGAGGCAGGTGGAGAGTGACATCATCAAGTAATGCAGAGTGAGGGAAACTAAAAATTTGAACGAGGTAACACATAGCTTCCATTTAGGTCTAACTGACCTCAGATTTAAATTTCTTTTACCATGATCACAACGCAGGATAATGTTGCGCTTATTTGCTACAAAGGGTGTACGTCGATTATTCCGATTTAAAGGCATAACCTATCATGCGAATAGTGGCGTAGAGCTGTTTGTTACAGCGACTACATCAAGCAGAAACAGACCTATCCACGTCAAACATAAGGTTACCTCTCATGTTTGACGAGTTGTTATTCCTCCACTTACTTCATCAAGTAATGCAGAGTGAGCAAACTTTATCTAAATGGGACCACTTCATTGTCCAACGAGTTAAGCGAGTGCTTGTTCTGATAATGAAAATCTATTTATCGACCCTCAGACTCTCAAGAGAAAAATTCATTACTATGAATTTGTATCATCTTGTTATGCCCCTCATAGTAGAATGACAAGGACAGCTGGCTTCGTTTGTAATTAAATATTTGCATCTCACAGACACATTGCTGTAACAATGTTGCTGTGGAGTTTTGCTGTGCTGTTGCTAACCTGCCAACTTAAAATGTGACATCATTATATGGTGAAGGGTTGGTCACAGCCTTACAACTGTAAGTGCACTCAGCTAACAGATCGCTATACGAAATTAGGATGCTAACGTTAGTTTACATGTCCCGGACGTTGGCTAACGTTGCAAAACTTAAAACACACAGGAGCTTCGTCTTGCAGAATTAGCAGACGTGAATTGCAGAAATGTCAGACAACACGCTAATGATATATGGTTGAAATACTTACCCCCAAATTTTGAATTCTCTTTGAACTGAGCCGTCTGCTTTGTTGGATCTGGCTCAGTTGCTCCTGTCCGATCAACTAACCAACCAGCCGGTTTCCAGGTAACGCAGACTGTCAATGGACACTGAATTAAAATGCCATAGCAACGTTCAACACATAGCTAGCTGCTAGCTCTGTAATACAAAATCGCTGTTTACTGCTATTCCGTAACTAAACATCTATAGATACTAGGTATCGGGGGCAACTGCGCTTTCCTTTAGTGAAAATACTTTTGGAAATCAAACTGTAAATCAGTGAAGTGGAAATGACTTAGCTGTTTTAATGTATCTACGTCTGATTCCCTTTTCAGCATTATATTACATCTCTGGACTTGTTTTACCACGTATCTGATACTTCAAAACCCTAACTGTAATCTGATAGCCCATAGTGTAGGCTACAGCTAATGTAATCTAGATTCTGCTAATCATGGCTAGCTGCGAACAGTTAGGTGATGAAAGGTAGAACTGCAAACTATCAAAACGTTACTCTTATGATAAATAAAACATGGCTACAAAATGGTTTTGAGTATTGTGTAGACTGTGCAATAATAAACGCATGTAGTTACTATCAAATGTAAATAGCCAATCGGTCTCCCTGAAAGTAATAAATCTATGCACACCGTTCCCCATGTACAGCGCCAAATTAAATCCAAATTGAACATGCAAGGTCGTCAAGATTTTTAAATAAGCAAAAAGTGAGATTATGAGGCGACACGGGACTCAAACAACGTTTACCTTAAGCAAACTTGATTAATAAAATAGACTTTACTTTCGGAACGGGATCAGATTAGTCTGTTCTGTTACATAAACACTGCCAATTGCCAACTTCGGTTTACTTTAATGAGAATATCACTTATTTATAGTGATCAATCTACCTGATGTTTCGCTACAGATAATCCCCCAAGGCAGAAAAATATCTAGCTCTCCTACTGTATATTCGTGGGAGGGGGCGGTTAAACGTGAATGTATAGGCTACGTTCATAACAGGCACGGATATCCCGCTGCGCGCATGAGATTCCTGTGCAAGCCACACCGCCAGCCAGGCACCTCCAAAACGCATTGAACTAACATGGGGACAATGGTAACTTCGAATATCTGAACATGCCTTCTCCAGCACGGACACTCATCGTCGGATCTCGACGGGGCTTCTGGTTGGTAATATTCATTTGCCTCTCGGACACCGCGTTGCCTCTCAGGGAAGCGAGCGCTCCCAGCTGCACCGACAACAGCCATGGTGACCCAAAACTGCCGCGAGGGACAGCGAACAGTTTCGAAACTAATCACACCAAAAGATCCTTCCCAGTCCTCCACTTCAATTACGAACATGTGAGAATACCTTTCGAGATCTCCCTATGGATCCTGCTTGCTTCGCTGATGAAATTAGGTAAATTTATGCATGTTGTATTACTTGTACCGTAGGGTGGTGAAAGACCCCGGTTATAGTGTTAAAGAGACTGTGGTCTTTTGCTTTTTTTTTGGGGGGGGGGGGGGGGGGGGGTTATGAATTGCAAATGCTGTTTAAATACAGATGTATCATACCGTAATACATTCGTCCCCAGCTGGAAATTTGAAATTTGTGTGCACCAGCTTTTGAAAAAATCTGAGTGCAGGATGTGGCAAACTGCAGTTGATTTCACGTTAAAGCCAATGGCGTAGACTGTTTGGGTGCTATCAGTTTAAGCATCTGCAACGGTCCACCTCTGTTGTGATAACCCACCCCTGCTGCATGGGAGGATAAGACCAAGAGGACAGGGCGGGGACTGGGGTGCACCAACGCATTTCTAAAACCGTCTCATCTGTCATTATCCATGTGTCTCCGTTCCTCTGTTCCTGTGTCAATATAAAAAAGTGACCTATAAATAAATGCCTCACACTCCTTTCTCCTCCACCCAACTCTTCATAATCAGAACTTGTGATAACAGATGCTGTACTGAGACTGGTAATAAATATTTTGCCTGTTCTTTCATACTGACAGGAAATATTCTGGCTCCTCATTTATGCAGGGGCCTTGACCAGCTCCTGATTCTCCCCTGTGTTAAACTTGGAGATCCTCTCTAAAAACCATTTTAGTTCATGCCACTGTGTCCTCCTGTACACTGTTTCAGTTGTGTGACCTGGGTTTTTTTGAGTTATAACTATTAAACAGGGGTTCCGTGGCTTTATTTTGCACTTTGCTTAATGTGGTGTATGGGTTGGCAGTGTGGTGTAGTGGCATTGAGTTGGGCTTGTAATCGAAAGGTTGCCAGGTCAATTCCCTGCTGGGGCTCTGTTGTTCTACCCTTGGGCAAGGTACTTAACCCAAAATTGCCTCAGTAAATAGCCAGCTGTATAAATGAATAATATGTAAAAATGTCACTTATGTAAGTCACTCTGGATAAGAGCATCTGCTAAATAACAGTAATGTAGTGTAAATCCTGTACAGGGTCTTTTATAGCATTGGGTGCTAAGACCCTGTTGTTCTCCCCCAGGATTCCACCTGGTGCCTGGGCTGTCCAGTGTGGTTCCCGAGTCCTGCCTGCTGATCGTGGTGGGGTTGCTCGTGGGGGGGCTCATCAGGGTTGGGGGGGAGAAGCCACCAGTGCTGGACTCTGACCTCTTCTTCCTCTGCCTCCTCCCGCCGATCATCCTGGACGCGGGTTACTTCCTGCCCACCCGACCCTTCACCGAGAACATCGGCACCATACTCATGTTCGCTGTTGTGGGAACGTTGTGGAACGTCTTTTTCATGGGCGGCGTGCTGTACGCTGTATCCCAGGCGGGGGGCCCTTACCTGGGCAGTATGGACCTGGTCCCCTGCCTGATCTTTAGCTCTATAGTCTCTGCTGTGGACCCGGTGGCCGTGCTGGCCGTCTTTGAGGAGATCCACATAAACGAGCTGCTGCATGTGCTGGTGTTTGGAGAGTCGCTGCTCAACGATGCTGTCACTGTGGTGAGTTACAGGAACAAAAAAGAAGATGTGGCTTGTGGATGTAGGTTATGGTTAGAATGCTGTATATAGTTACAGTATAAGGGTTAGATGTAGTATGTGGTTAAATAGCTCCAGTTGACAGTAAGAACATGGTGTTTGGTCACAGTTTACCAATTAGGATGTAGTGGTTACAGTTTATCATTTAGGATGAGAGGTTTGGTTGTGATTTACCATTCAGGATGTGGTAAGTAGATTTGATAGGCCCTGTTTTCCATCTTGTTGTTATCTTCATTGTTCTCAAGGAGGTATTATTATTATGGTTCCAATAGTGTTACTTTTCCGTTTTTGCTTTCTGAATGGAATGTTACAGCTGTTGTGACACCTGTTTTTCATGCCCCCCCCCGCCGCCCCTCGCAGGTGCTGTACCACCTCTTTGAGGAGTATGTAGGTGTGGACTCGGTCAGCGTATTGGACGTCTGCCTGGCTGTGCTCTGCTTCTTTGTGGTTTCACTGGGCGGGGTCCTTGTGGGTGCCACCTATGGTATCCTTGCGGCTCTGACCTCCCGCTTCACCTCAAACCTCCGCGTCATTGAGCCGCTCTTCGTCTTTGTGTACAGCTACATGGCGTACCTGTCCGCTGAGGTCTTCCACCTGTCTGGTATCATGAGGTGAGCACCAGCAGTCTCCTGCTCTATGTCAGCTCATCCATCCCTCTCCCTTGCCCCAACCTCATGCTGACCTCACCTATCACCCCATCCCTACCTGGCCTTTCCCTAGCCTTGTCCCTCAGCCTTATCCCTGTCTCACCTGCAGCCTTGCTCTCAATATACCCTCAGTCTTGCTTCAATCTTTCCCCCAACCTCACCCCTGCTTTTCCCTGACCTCAGTTTGACCTTACTCCCACCTTCTTAGGGTTATCTTCTGATCTTCCTCTCTGATACCAAAAATATTATAATACTGCTCCAAATATCAAAACTGAGAGTCTATAGCAACTCTGTTTGTAGCTCCAAGCAACCAGCTGCCGAATGCATTCTCCCCATGAGACAGAAAAGACGCTCACAGCAGGAGAAGGGTATCATGCAGACCGGTTGTTAGTAGTAAGGCATGTTAGTACTAATTGGTCAGGAAACTGAGGGGACTGTTTACCTGTGGTCCATTATCACCAAAAAGTAAGGGCCTGGCTGAGCCCAGTAACCACCCTCTCCTCCCTCTGCCATTAGTCAGCAGATAAATAGCAGTCTGGTCTGGTGGACTCCCTTTTTACAGTTACAGTTTGCTCCAAAAAGAACCTTCAAACCAATCCTGCTATTAGAGATATGAAAATAAGGTGAGATGACACTTAAGATATCTAGGACTGTACAGGAAGCCACCTGACACGTGTCTCTGTGCCCAGCCTGATTGCATGCGGTGTGGTAATGCGTCCTTATGTGGATGCCAACATATCCCACAAGTCCTACACCACCATCAAGTACTTCCTGAAGATGTGGAGCAGCGTGAGCGAGACGCTCATCTTCATCTTCCTCGGCGTGTCCACGGTTGCTGGTCCCCACTCCTGGAACTGGACATTCGTCACGGTCTCCATCCTCCTCTGCCTCATTGCCCGTGTGCTGGGTGAGTCTGCCAATCATCTGTCAGTCTTCTGGCCTTTATTCATGCCAGGGAATAACACTCACACACCAGCCAGGGAAAAATCATAGCAAATCATATAACGTGATACATTTTTAATCCACAAACTTAACAGTTATGTGTGTGTGTGTGTGTATGTATGTGTGTCCGTGTGTGTGTGTGTGCGTGTGTGTGCGTGTGTGTGTGTGTGTGTGTGTGTGTGCTTGCACGCTTTGCAGGCGTGGTCGGCCTGACCTACATCATCAACAAGTTCCGCGTCATCAACCTGACTGGAAAGGACCAATTTATCGTGGCCTTTGGTGGCTTACGAGGGGCGATAGCCTTCTCCCTGGGGTACCTACTGAAGGAGGAGCACTTCCCCATGAGGAACATGTTTCTGACTGCCATCATCACCATCATCTTCTTCACTGTCTTTGTGCAGGTGAGAGTGGGTCGCTTATGGAGATGTGCAGTGAAAGCAGTGATGAGTAGGTGGTAGTAACATGCAGCTCTACTGATTTAGTGTGATGTAGCAAATCTAGTTTTTCTCTTCATCCGTGATTCACTTAACAGCAGGTTCCCAAAATTCCTCTGGGCCACAGTCATGTGATGGTAAGTCACATATGAGTGTTGTTATTTGTTGTGGTTTCAGGGCATGACCATCCGGCCTCTGGTGGAACTACTGGCTGTGAAGAGAAAACATGAGAGCAAGCACTCCATCAATGAGGAGGTCCACACACAGGTGACCACACACACACACAGACACACACACTTTTCACAGCAGTGTCAATGTGTCTCAGACAGTAAGACCTAGTCCTCCCGCCCCCATGGAGTGACCTGATTTTGTAAAACAGCCACCAACACTTAGACAGCCTGTGCCGTGACTGGGGTGGGGCTGGAATAAAGTGCTGTCTGAAAATATCCTCTTAATTTCTTTTCTTCAGGTCCTGCATCATCTCCTGGCAGGCATTGAGGGTGTGTGTGGGCACTATGGACATCACCATTGGAGGGACAAGTATGCATCCCATTGGTCCAGCCAGACCCTAACACAAATACATCGTATGAAATATATACAGATTGACAGACAGACAGCAAAATATGAAATTCAAACGGAAAGGATGTGAAACACCGCTTCCCCTCTCTGCTTGCAGGTTGCTCCGCTTCAATAAGCGCTACGTGAAGCGCTATCTCATCTCGGGCGAGCGCTCCAGAGAGCCGCGGCTTGTCGCTTTCTACAACAAGATGGAGCTGAGGCACGCCATGGAGCTGCTGGAGAGTGGGGCTGGTGCTGGGGCCAGGATGCCATCTGTGCCCTCCACCGCGTCCCTGCAGTATGTAACACCCCCTCGCCCTCTTTCCCACACGTGACACCAAGGCCCAATCCTGATACCCCTGTAGTCTCCCCCCTGTGTGTGTTCTCACCCTCTTCCCTCAACATCTTCTCTTATTTAGTCCCCCTCCTTAAATTCAACCCTCATATTCTTGCTGTAGGGTCCCTTTGGTCGAATGTTATCTACTGACCGCAGCTTTAGCGTGGGGCATAATGGTAAGAAGCAGGATTTGTAAATGAAACGTTGCCGGTTCAATTCCCTACTGGGGCACTGAGACTGGACCCTTGGGCAAGGTACTTAACCCATAATCGCCTCAGCAAATATCCAGCGGTAAAAAGTAGTATAAAATGTCTCAGGGCAGTGTCTGAGTAGTGAAAATGTCTTAGAGTAGTGGTTTATGTTGTGCAAACGTAGTAGCTTTAGGTAGGCTCAACTCTGAAGATGTAATTTCGCCAGACTAAATGTAATACAGTAATTGTGTCAGACGCTGCGATTGTGACTCTGTCAGTGTGACTTTATGAGACGCTCTGAGGTTTCCATGCTCTCAGACCGCGTGTCCTCTGGTTTCTGTTCCTTAGGAGCTTCCAGTCCAGGGTGCCAGCGAGCAGCCGGGCAGCGCCCCAGATCTCCAAAGAGGTGGAAGCTGAGATCCGGAACATTCTGAGGGCAAACTTGCAGAAGACCCAGCAGAAGGTATGGACATGGGAAGGGGAAATGTGGGGTAGAGCGGAAGTGTTTTGCTGCAGAGGTAAACAGAGTGGCTCCTATACTGTGCCTTCAGTGAGCCACAAGAGAACACCCGCAAACAACACTGGCAATTGGAGCCCCCCCCACCCCCCCATAGCATAGTGGTTGAGAACAGAGTTTGCAGCCACAAGATTGTAGGTTCAGATGTAATGTAATGGAATGGAATGGAAGCATCTGGGAAAACAAAAGTAGCACTTTCCTCCTGCACATTCCTCTCTGCTACAGTTGGTTAATGAAGTACTCACAGACTTAAAGGTCATGGTATATCAGTCTCAATTGCTGGTTAGGTTATCAGAGACCAGAGAATGGTGACCCCTTGATGAAAAGATGTGGTTCTTTCCTTTGTTTTAGCTGCACTCCTACAGAAGGCACACGCTGGTGGGAGACCCCTTTGAGGACAACCTCCAGGAGAGGCTCCTTGAGAAACAGAGAGCGGAGCTGGGGAGAAGGGTGAGAGTGGAGACCATGCGTACCCAGGACTGTCTTCCAGAGTGCCCCATGCACCCTTGCTATAGCAATGTGTTCAAAAAAACTGACTTTACAGTGGTGCAGTTTACAGGGTGTATGGTAGGGTCTGGAATACGAAGCAGGCTGCTCATTGCCAAGTGATATTTATCCCAAATCCTTTGTCCTTTCCTTGATGGTTTTTAGGGTTTATTAACTGTTGTAAATTAACATTCTAAAGGTTTTCTATAGCAGATAAAAACAGCTCTACTGCAGTGTGACCCATAAACCCCGGAGCTGTACCACCAAGAAGTGCCACTACAGAGCAGAGATAATTAATTATTTTTTGGGGGGGGACTCAGAGATGACTGTTTGTGTGCACAGATGAGTGTCTTCTTGACTGATCAACCACAAGACTCTCCCTCCAGGACCAGATCCAGACCGCCAGCAGGTAAGTCAAGATCACTGCAACCCCCAATACCCCCTATTGACCTTTCACCTTCAGTCCCTCACCGTATTTGATGAAACGATGAGATGCCAGCTATGATGATGTAATCACTGGTTTTCAGCAACAGGCTAAAGGGCTGAAAGTGAGTAAAATATTATACCTGCCTTACCTTCCTCCTCCTCTCAGCCACCCAGACCAAGGCCAGGATCCCTGCCATCCAGGAGCACCTGCCGTTCCCTTAGTCTCCAGTCTCCCCCTGTAAAACTTCCATTCAGTCCTCCATACTTTTTGTATTTAGGTCATTTATTATGAGTATTATGTTGCTGGGGTGCTTAAAATGTACACCTACATTTTGTTGAAAATGTCTGACATTAAACGTCTCACCACTGCTTTTGTGTGTCCTTGTTTCTTGCATTTTTAAAGTGTATTTGTCAAACAATATGAAGAGTACTATGAAACTCACAATCATCTGCTGCATTCTGCTCTTTGCATGCCACCTTTTGAAGGGAGGAATTACAACTGATCAGTTTTTCGTCCTACAGTATTACAAACAAAGTCACTAAAGTGGTTCAGGAACAGGTCTTGAAATCAGAACTTTACATTTACGTTTACATTTAGCCGTTTGGTGACAAAAGCAAGTGGAACAATTCCAGCCCTTAAGGAATGAAGTTGCTCCAGAAAATTCCCAACTGTACCTATTTCGCAAAAATGTGAGCTGTGAAGGTAGCCCTGAGCATTAGCGATTTTAGACTCTTTTTAGGGATGCTCAAGTACACCTAAATTTCATCTCAGCACCCCTAAATAATAATAATAATAATAATAATAATAATAATTTGATGTCCCTGATAGCCCAAAGAGGTTTGATCCTGTCACATATGGCTGAAAAACTGGCTCTAGCTGGTCCCTCTGTCCTCCGCCCCTTGAGAGAGAAGCCCAGGACAGTGGGGGTGTATGTGGATTATGAAGGGGGTCAGGTCTTCTACAATGTGGAGGCCAGGACTCATATCTACTCCTTCACTGGTTAAACCTTCATTGAGAAACTCCTTCTATAGGTCTTGGTCCTGGTCTTAAAGATGATCAAGCAAGTGTAGCTCACCATTTTTCCTTTGAATCACACAGATTGAACTCACTTTGATTGGCATATTTGTCTTTAATTTCCCTGATTAGAGCGCTTTCCCTTTGGTTTGTTTCATAATATTCTCATGGTCTGAGAATATCGTAAGAGTTTCTGTTGTTATGTATATTTAGGTAGGTAGGAAGTGCTGTCTCTCTTAGGAAGGTAAAGACACTGGCATTGTTGACACTCCTTATCCTTGTTAGATTCTTGGGTCTCCCTGTCATGGAATTTTCAATTACAGGTGATGTTCTTCTGTATTTATTGATTGCCACATGGTCAAACTGAACAATGTGAGCAGTTAGTGTTTTTTCCCTGCTTCTGCGATAACACAGCTTGAGAGTGAAATGTCTTTATCCTTATACGACAACATGCACATGCAGACATACAAATGGTAACTTTTTAAACCATATTCATTGTATGTGCCTGATTATTCTCGCTCCTCACGATGATATTTAATTTTTATAAAGTCAATTATTTGCTGTTAGACTGTCTGTGACAGTATGAAAAATTAAAAAGTAAAACTGATTAGTCATTTCCGACAAAAACCCAGTTACCGCTGACTTATTGTGTTGGATCTGTGGTGACCTTGGGGAAAGTGAAACGACCTGAGCTTATCAGGCTGCTAACAACAGCTTTTGCACAGAATCCAGACCATAGTTACACCAAAACAATACAACGACCAACACTGAACTACTGCATGTGGGATCTGTCCCGAAACTCTAACCCACAGTTTCAGCACTTTTTATCCTCTATTTTGTACACCACTCTTCATATCTTCCCTTTCTGACTTCCCCTTTATTATTATTTCTTGAATTCTTCATAAGCACTTTTGTGACCTTTCCCTCAGTATAGTATAGTAGATGCTCCTTCAGGACTTTCTCTTTCTGTTCTGCCTGCAGGACAGGGAACTCGCTAGAAAAGAATTACTCAACTGAGTCAGCCCTAACAATCTAATCTATTGCATATTACTGCTATTATAGACTTTTTATATTTGGAAAGCCCAATAATTTGGAAAGCACAAGACTTTTCCCCTTTTTCTCTCAATTTGGAATGCCCAATTATCTACTTAGACGCCGGCCCTATTGCTGCAACCCCTACTGTCAATGCGGGAGGGTGCGGACAAACAAACTCTCTCGTCCGAAAAGGTGAGACACTCCGCTGTGTCCCTCACAGACAGCAGCGTATTGGTGTGAAAAATCTGGGATTCCTGCTTTAACTGATATTCCTCAGCGACAGAAAAGCAGTGACCTTTATGGAGTGTCCAGTCATTCCCACATGACCACCTGGTTATTTGCTCTATATTGTATTAATTGCTAAAAGCACTTTGGTTGATTTTATAAGTCACTAACCATTGTGTTTACTGCAAGAAAATCTGGTGAAACAACTCTGGAGTTCGGCTGTGAGCACCAGGTATCTCCATGTTCGGTCTCACCACAGAGAGGCGACAGTCCTGTATCAGAGCATGAGCATTAATGCATTAAATACCTTCAAGCTGAATAAGGAAAAATATGGTGAGTGAAATGTTCCAGTTCAACATTGCTCTATCCATCATGAGGTTTCCACAACACAAAGACCACAATGCACTGTGGCCAGAGGCTGTCCCTCACAGAACAGACTAAAGAGCAGAGAAGTTCCTCATTGGGTCACACTGTCTCAGTGCTTCGGAGCAGCGTGAACCAAAGTGCATGTTTGAGAAGATGGATCCTGATGCAATTTACTCAAACATCTGTGACTCTCCGCAGATCAAGACCAAAGCAGTGCATCACAGCCATGAGGGTAAGGATTGAGAAAAAAAATGATGAGCAGATACCAGGCAGTATAAGAGAAATAAGCATATGACTGAGTTTCTGCTGTTTTTCCATGAGATCATGGGCATAATTACTACTGAATGACTTCTGATAATGGAAAGTCAGTTTTTAACTACAGATTTGCATTGGAAATGACTTTACAAACTATTACAGACTTTTGAACTCTTAGCACAGACTATGGTGAACTGCTGTGTATTTGCTATCTACAAAATGTGAAGCATCTTTTACAAATGGAGCTTAATTTAAGAACATAAGAACATAAAAACATATTATGACGAGAACAGACCATTCGGCCCAACTAAGCTTTCCATTTCTTAATTAAAGAGTATCCAAAACTGCATCAAGTCTGGACTTGAACAGAGCAAGGGTCTCTGCCTCAACTATATGACCTGGCAACCTATTCCATGTATTGATAACTCCTTGTGTAAAATAATATCATGTATCATGTCAGTTCATGTAGAACTCTGCCCGTGATGCAATTTCTCTATGAAAACAAAGTGCACTATCTATTACAGACAGAATCACCGTGTAGCTGGGGGTATGTACGGTTGCCTATGTGCTGAGTTGAGTCTAGCAATCAGACTGAAGACTGCAGATTGCTAGGAAAAAGAGAAGCAAATGTGATTTTGAGCACATCATTCTCACCCACTCTGACACTTTCTAAATGAGTGAAAGGAATAGAGAAGTCTTTCTTGCAACAACAGTATAATTACTTCTTCCATTGCTGTTTCTGTGGAGTCAACGTCTACATCACAAATTCATAGTGCTAAGCATGGAGCAGCCCCTTTTGATTGGTTTGATTGGTCAGCCAAGACCTCTAAAGATATTCCAGTGAAACTGAGAGGGCAAATCCCACCTGCATTCAGAACTACAGAGATGTGTCCTCTTTCCTGCATCAGTGGGTCAGAGCCATGCCGGGAGAGACTCTCTGTACAAGAAGACATCACTGCTGTTCATCTCTCTGTGGATCATCACTCTGATCTCTCTCATCACTGCACTGGGCCTCAACTGTAAGTGTTACTGAGGAGTTTACCATCAGAAGAGAACCTCCTGAGGGCCTCTGCTGTAATTATTAATGAGGACGTTGCCATAGCTAACTATGTTAATCTATGCTATAGCTAGCTATGTAAAATAATCTGTAATAGAAAATGTATGTATTGTTTACGGTGATAATTTACACAGAAAGAATATTTATGGTGATATCTCCTTTAGTATACCGTGTTGTGTTAATGTCCAGAAGTAAGGTCACGATTAAAAATTATTTATGGTTTAATATTGATATTGCATCACATTTCTTCATTTCATGACGATTTTCTGTTTATTTTGCAGAATTAGTTTCATTAGGCCCTTCTTTCAAAATATATCCATCGCTAACCTAATACCTAAAAATCCAGAGACTATAAGACTATTACAGAATAAGAATAAACAATAATTAGAGAATGATTATTGTTTTAAATAATGTTAACATAAAAACATACGGCAATTCTAAAATATAAATAAATATGCAAAACCAGTGAGGTAAAATAAAAGTACTTCTCTTTCTTAGCAGATATTACATTACTCTTGCAACCCAGACCATTATGGATCAAAGAAATGCAGGAAATGGTGAGGTCAGCTGGCAGAAGTGTGACTGGTTATTGTAAATGGCTCAATATTTGGCAATAAGGTTTACATGAATGGATCAGTCTGATTAAGAAATATGTATATATTACATATAAAATGTGTATATTATATATTTGAAAGATTCTTATGCATGTAGTGTTTCATAATTACTTTATTTATCTATTTTACTTAAGAGAGAAAAAAATTACAAATAAGTAGCTGGCTACTTAATATCAGTGTATGTGTTTAGGATGTAATGGTATATATATATATAACTTTTTTTCTCTTTTGGAAGCTTATCAGTGGGAGGCTTTGGTTGTGAATGGGTACAGCTCAGTTAGAATCAAAGCGTCTAATGCACTCTGTTTTCAGTTCTCACCACCGAGCAGTGTCTTTCCCACGGGGACTCCACAGAAAGCTGGTCTAATGGTGCAACGGTCTAAGTCTAGCCTTATAGGAAGCAGGGGAAAAGCTTTAAGTGTGTTCTAATGCAAAAATTCATGGCACTGTTGATAATAAGGGTTTAATCATGTTAATCTCTTTTCTCTCAGATCTACAGCAGAGTGAAATAAAGGAGCAGCTCAGCAACATTACTGCCCACAACTCTGGTGAGCGCTGAGTAGTTTATTCATTCTTTTTCAATAGTGAAAATCAGCATACACAGCAGGTTCCCATGACCAAATCTGAGAAACTCTTACAGTAGAAAAATAATATACATATATTATAAATTACATAAATTACATTATGCATGCAGGAATTATATACATATAAGGACAGGCGTAAAAAGTACAAATCTCTGTTCATCTGGGAATCAAATCAGTTGATATAATCAGTTGATATAAAAATCAGTAACCTTTTGGGTAATGACCTCTGCACCTTAACTACTGCATCACACTGCCACCCTGTGGCACAGCTTAATCACTGCACCATACTGCCACTTGTGGTGCTGATTACGTCAAAAGCCACTTCCTTCACTTGAAATGACTTTGTGTCTCTGTCATCCCCAGAGCTGCAGAGAGAGGTGAAGGAGAAGGAGGAGGCGTTCTCCCGACTGCAGAAACAGGAGGAGAAGGAGGAGGCGTTCTCCCGACTGCAGAGACAGAAGGAGGAGAAGGAGGAGGCGTTCTCCCGACTGCAGAAACAGGAGGAGGAGAAGGAGGAGGCGTTCTCCCGACTGCAGAAACAGAAGGAGGAGTTTTCTCGACTGCAGGCCTCATATAGCAATTTGAGGGCCAGTTACCTGCCTATTGAGATGTGCCCCCCCAATGCCCCTGGCAGAACAGGTGACTTTACACAAGACAAACTGTTCACCTTTACAGTGGTTTCAAAATCAGTATTTTTTGACATCCAGTCACAATGGAACATAGTCATTCAGTCAGTGCGGTGGAACTCATGTGATCATTATATCACTTGCGGGAATTAGAGAGCTGATTTCATTGTTGTTTTGTTTTTGTTTTTTCCCCAGTCAAAGGTGTTTTTTCAGAATGGTCACGTAAGTTATATTTTTTTTACCATCTTTTTTTTTCTCTCATTAATATTTTGCAATTTAGGCAGACTTACTAACGATTTTCATAGAGTTTTAGAGAATATGTGAATTTGCGCATGTTTCCATGTGAACATGTAGGTGATGGTTTGGGAGTATTTCTGTTGTCCTGGCTGTGAGTTCTGCTGTGGATCAGACAGTACTTACCGTTTGGCAGAGGGGCACAGATTAGCACTGACTGCTGTCAGACACACGTATTTTTATCCATGTTGGCTTGAGGTGCATTTACTTATATTGATATTATAAGTAATCAGGATATTGATTTACTTGATCAGTGGCTACAGTCTAGAAGTTGCAACCAATCTGGGATACTGAATGGAAACACACAGAACCAGACATTCTGCTATTGCTAATTAAGGCAGCTTCTATCATAAGGTTTAGTGGTTAGGGATTAGGGTAGGAATGTTGTACAACCCTTACTACCCCTGTCCAATGTGACCACCTCTGCTCACATAGACATTTTACCTTCCAGCAGTCCAGTGATTGTAACTGAAGCAATGTTCCTCTGTGAACTTAAGAGTTTTTGTGGTGCTTTATATAAACCCGGGATCAGTGACTGCATTGATGCTCCATTCACACAAATAACATGTAGACTGACCCCAGTATCTGCTTCTCTACAGGAAGGGATGGAGTCGTCTTTACACCAGGTAACGCAGAGCTTGTTGCTATTAAATACTGTACTCGGATTCACATGCTGTAAGAATCTGTCATATTTATGTCAACATATATTCATCACAACATACAGGAACATCTGAATCAGTTATATTCATACATAAATATATAGACCATGTTCACATATACTAGAATAAAATTATTCCATGTTCTGTCCTCTTTCAGTGTGGGAGTGGATTCTTGAAGCAGCAGGTAGGATTATGTTCTGTGGAGCTGGGTCACATCTGTGAAGGAGTTTCTGAGTGAAGCTGTACTGAATTCAGATCAGTCAGGATGATTGCTTTGGTTATTAATTCAGGCCATATCTGTGGTTTGGTATACTTTAATAACTGTTCATCATCTATGCCCCTTTAGTCTTGACATTGAAAGAAAACAACCTTAAAAAAACAGGATCTTTTAGAATGAAGAAAATGCCAAAATAAAATACTTGAGAATAGCCAGTGTCTTGGAGAACAAACAGGGCTTTACCAGGGAAAGTCCAGTGTCATAGTGAAAGGCAGGCAGGAGATCTCAAACACAGTGACAGACAAATCTAGCAAAGGTACAAAAACACAGGCAAGGTCAAACTGTATCCAGGAAAAAAAATCCAATGACAACAAGAACACCAAGCAAGGAAGGTTCAAGACAGAGATAAGGTAGAACAGACAGGGTGTATATACACGGGCAAAGGGGCAAACAACAAACTGGGTACAGGTGTGCACAGCCAACACGGAATGCAACAGATTGAGCACACCTGATTCCAATCAACATGGACTGCGTCTATGTCGCCCTCTGGGTTTGGATTTCGGATTTGTAAAATACACTTTGGATTCAGAACGTCTTTGGCAGCCCAGGGAGAGATGATTATTACCCCACGGAGATATCCATCCCAGTCCAAATGAACCATCTTAATGAACATGTTAAGATACATATTTCCTATATATAATGACAAAACAGTGCACAATTCCATTAGTGTTAAAAACCCCTTGGTCTTTTAATAGTGGCAAGTATCACCTGCTGGTCATAAGGCATGGTAGATGCCACAGCTGACACCACAGAGTCAGTACCTGTCAGCAGAGCTCATCATATCTGAACTTGGCAGGGACTGAATGTAAGGGTAAGCTCCATCTCCTGCTACAGGAGTTTCTGCTGCATTATGGAGGCAGATCTCCATGGCTGGCAGACTCACTTTCACCCGCTGCTGCTGTGAGGGTGAGAGCCGCCCTTTCATCCTGCACCAACGGTTCATTCTGCCGCAGCTCAGGGTCGCTTATGGGGCCCGTTCCTAACGACTGCCTGTTCTGTCTTAAATCACGTCACACCAGGCATCCATTCCAAAACAGTTTCTGAATTTTTTTGTCTCTCCGTGTAGCCATTTGTGTAATTTATCATAGCAACATCTGCCATGTGGTGAGATGGAAACCCAGAGTCCCACTTGGTTTACAGTTTAACAGGAGCAGCTCTTCAATTCATGGCAGATTCAGACAAAACTGGCAAACTGGGGGAAATCATGAGTAATGCCTCTCGCTGAGGGAGGTGCCGTGTTTGGTTCACTCAGTGTGTATTCTACAGAACTGTGCTCATATACAGAGAACACCACTCTGCCCTGAGATTACACGTGAATTGTGAGATTGTTACACTATTGATTCAGCTGTATACATTGTGTGAATACCCTTTGCAGGGCTACATTAATTTTTATTGATTGACTGAACTCTGAGGAATAGGCAAATAATTAAACAACAACACAAGAAAAGTTTGATTCCTTCATTTTCTGTAGTCGCTGGTCCCTGATTTAAATTAATATGCTGTATCTGTGACTGTAAATATAAAACTAAAAATACAACAGAAAATCACTGTAGTGAAGAAAATTATTACAATATAACATATTAATATAAAATGTTGTTACTATTACAGTATCACAGTGTCTGTGTTTGGGACCTCCCAGATGCAAGAAATCAATCTTCAATTTTTTTCATAATTGTCACTGCTAAGTGTTCTGGTATTTCCCCTTGATTACACTTCACACTCTGTGTTTGCATTAAAATACCTTTCAGTGTTTGCACCAATCCACACACCAAAGGTAATGGTCACACCCTCAGACACACTCCTTAAAGCTAATACTGTGTCCCATTTTGGGGGTTGTTGGTTTGGGTTTTGTCCTACAATTCACCCAATCAGGTCTGGCCAGCTATTCCTTTTACATCTGTTTTCATTGTTTTAGTTGAGCAAGGGAAGATGAAACAATACCAAAATATAAACCTTTTCATATCTGTTATGTGTTAACTATTCTGAATACTTTTAAAACTGTCTATGAAATTCAAGTTTTACAACATCATATTTAAAAGTAGTTTAGCATTAGTAACTTACCAGTCTTACCAGTCTGAAGTGTGGAAATCTGCAAGGCACCTCCCCTTACAAAAATTGAAGGTGTTCTTCTGCAAAGAGACTCTAGTAGGTGTGAAAATACTTTCTTTTCAGGAAAATGAAAACATAAAAAATGTATTCCATTCAACCAGTTATTCATAATTTCTTGCTGTTTCCCTCTGCAGTGGATGTGACTCTGGACCCTGATACGGCACATCCCAGTCTCATCCTGTCTGAGGATGGCAAACAAGTGAGAGATGGAGACATACGACAGAATCTTCCTGACACCCCAAAGAGGTTTGATCGTGTTGTAAATGTCCTGGGAAGGGAGGGTTTCTTCTCAGGGAGATTTTACTATGAGGTGCGGGTTGGGGAGAAGCCTGACTGGGATTTAGGAGTGGCCAAAGAGTCCATCAACAGGAAGGGGAGAATTACACTGAACCCTGAGAATGGATACTGGACCATATGGCTGAGGGATGGGACTGACTACAGTGCAAACTCCTCTCCCGCTGTCTCCCTTCCCCTGAGAGAGAAGCTCAGGACAGTTGGGGTGTATGTGGATTATGAGGGGGGTCAGGTCTCCTTTTACAATGCGGAGACAAGATCTCATATCTACTCCTTCACTGGTTACACATTCACTGAGAAACTACTTCCATTCTTCAGCCCATGTGTTAATGATAATGGTAAAAACTCAGCTCCACTGATCATCCCTCCTGTAAAACGCATTGGCTGAATTAGATTACAGGTTTAATGTCAAATAAATACTGAGTTCCATATTTCTCTGTTATCTACATTAGTGCAGTTTTCACATTAAATGGACCTATAATATTTGGCACAATCTCATTATATTTCAGGGTTCACAGTAAAGTAAAGTTCACAGTAATATTGAGAATATATAAATAGTTATACAAATACAGATAGAACACAGATACGTTCTGATAAATTAAAATGTCAAAGGCTGCATTTTATTATAGCTCAGGTGTTTGGCAGCCACTCCAGAGACAGCATCACGCTTTGCGTCAGGCAACATGCAGAGCCTATTTTCCTCTAAGGGCCTGCACACTGCATATCAGATTTATCCATAAACATTTAGCATAACACTTTAATAAACAATAGCAATTTCTGGGGTCTTGGTAAATATTAAACTGTCAATTGAAAATTAAGCAAAATACTCACTCTTTTAACCCTAAGCCTTGCATTGTAATTTTATGCCTCATTAATTTTTGCTTCATGGTGTGAATCCTAGTGTCTTTCTGTGCTGGATTATCTGATCTGTTAGGCCATGTGTGACTGTAACAAATGTGAAACTAATAAACTAGAAACTAAACCCAGTAACTAAGTGACTGCATCATTAATAAAGGGGGTGGGGGCGGGGGTGGGGGTGGGGGTTGGTGAAGCCCCTCAGTGGCTCAGTGAGGGGTTCAGGTCTTTTTTGCATACAAAACAAAGGGGCATAACTGGCATCTCTTTACAAGGTTAGACCAGCTTTACATCAAGCAGGCTTCTTTGCCACACTGCTCATCACCGCCCTCCAGTTACCAGTCAAAGAACAAGGTATAGTGTGTCACAGTGAGCCCTCCTCTCCACCCAGTGCTGGAGCTGCTCTGTGGACACGGAGACCGGGTCTACATTGTGCTGTCTACAGTAGCTCAGGGCTTCACGCCGTGTCTCATTCTCATGGACCAGGATCAGATTATCAGGTATCTAAACACCAGAAACATGCTGCACTCTCAGTGATTGCATGTCACCATGCTTTCTTACAAGAAAAAGTTACAGGTTTATGGCATGAACCTTCATAAATTACATTTAGTAGTTATACTTTTAATTTTAAAAATGCATTTCATTTAATTTCAATACCATGCAACATCATCACTGAGCATGAATCAGAGGAATGAAGTACAGACTCTGGCAATACTGTGGGAATGGGGCAGTGACCCCTTTTCTCCCCCCGTGACACAGAGGGAAGGTCATCATGTCACTGGGACAGACTTTCATTTGGGTGAGGAGATGCTTGTGGAAACGTGGGGGGAAATGTGACTGGCAGGAAAACCCGTATCAACCACAGGCCTGTAGCACTTACAATATTCAGTTATAATAATGTTATAAATTGATATGGGTGAATTTATACCTTTTATTAGATTATAAATTCTCAGTTTGGTTGTTACGTTTGCCTTTTGGTTGACAGCACAAGGAGGGAGAGAGGAGGATAGAGAAGGAGAGAAGGAGAGAGCAGGATGGAGTCAGAAGAAACAGAGAGAGAGCAAGAAAAATATTTTGTGGTGTAAAACCCATGTTACTAGTAATTCATTAAAAGTATTGTTTTTGTAAATATAATATAATATAAAAATATTAATGTATTAATTGTTATCCAGTGAAATTAGTGATTTAGCAGGGGGGCTGAACACTTTTGCAAGGCACTGTATGCATGTCACATTCTCATTAGGGGCTGAGCCTCTCTAAAGGTTTGATCCTAGAATCGCCCCTGGGCCCTGAGTTCTGCAAGCTAAGCATATCAAACAAATGAAAAATCAAGATTGCTGAGAAGTGCTAGAGCTTTGTATTAGGGAAAAAAATGAAAAGAGAAACCCTTATCATCTAACGTTGCAGGACAAAAAAAAAGATATTTAAATCTTTCAAGCTGGACAATCTGCTAATGCATTCGTAATAACTCGATTATTTGTAAATGAAGTGAAGAAGGAGTCCAGACATACTGTATTTTAAGTGAACTTCGTGGTGGAAAGTCAGTCCCTACAGTAGGTGGCGCTATGTACCCCACAGTCCATCCGTAGAAAAAGGGCGCGCAAGAGTCGGTACGTACTGAGTCTGCGCAAAGGTCCGCGCCGCCTGAAGAGTTGTTTGAGGCTTTCGCGGGTGGCGTAGCATTTTGCCGTGTGCACGCTTGTTAGTTTTGGGGCAGCTTTTGTAATCATGGCCAGGTACTTGCGGCCTCCAAATACGTCTCTTTTCATCAGGAACATCTCGGACGAGGTAAGGTAGGTAAGTAGCTGAAAGGCCGCATCTTTGATCTCTTGAATACCATCCAGACTCGGGGCCTTACAAAGCTAATGCTAGCTGAATACGTATAGGACTCTTCTGCGACCAGGCCTGGAAATGTTTAAATCATAGGGGGTCGTTTAATTATTCTAGTTTCTTGGAAAATTGTTGTTTTGCTGACGGAAATTTGGTCTTGCTACTTACTCTACTAAATAAACCCATGGTTCTCAAGTTCATTTCTCCAAAGTAGCTAGATTGATCGTTGTCGACTAAACATATTGTACGTTTGATATGTGGTGTCGTTAGCGTTAGTTAGCTAGCTGGCTATTTAACCCTCGATCCTGCATGCGTGGCAGACCAGTTGGGAAACTGAGGTGAAGGTATTGCATTAGCCAAGTAAGGGAGGTTGTCGGTACTTATACAGCACCGTCACATGGACCCTTTTGGGGGTTTAACAAAGACGACACTAGCTGTCTAGTGACCGCTGTGGCGTAACCACTAGCCTTAGCTAGCTAATGTTAACAGTTTGTTTGCGCCTTGGTGAGCTGGTTAAAGTGATTATCTAGGACGCATGTTTTGGTTAGCTTAAGGTGTCTCGAGAGGTTTTGTAATTTAGTCAGCTAGATCTTACTGCTGGCGGAATGCTACAACTAGTTAGCTGTTGTATCGATTTGTTCGTTTAAGTGTATTAATGTTAGGTTTGTGTCGTCAAAATAACTGATTACTGCCAGTGTAAATTAACCGATTAGGTGTGCAAACTATCTGCTGCGCGAGTCCGAAGCGTTTGAGGTCGTTCGGTAGCTAGTTATCAAGAGACTACAAAATTAACGAACTACTTCGGTTAGCTAGTTGGCTTGCTATCCCTTGTACAGCCGACTGGTTACTAATGAAAATTGCTGGGACTGTTGGCTTACGGAGCGTGACTTTATTTGGTCATGCAATTTAGCCTGGTATCAAAGCCCTAAAATTAGCATCTCCAAGAAAGTGAAACACGAGACGGTACACAGCTGGCACACAGTAACTTGCCATTTAGTTTTAGTTAATGTTTGTGAAACATTTCTCGTCGATTTTCCATTTAGTAAATTTTGATTTATGTTGCTAAGTATCACAGTGACTTCGTTTATTTTCGGACATTGTTGAACTGCTATAGCCATATTAAATTTAGCCACACACGAGATCAGTTGTTGGGACAGATCCAGGTAACATAAAGCCATTGGAAACGTTTAAGGTCAGGTAAGTGAGTTTGAGTAGAGATGTAGCTGCCGGTCTGCTAGTTTAACGGTTGTTACGATTCAACTATGTCTGTGAGAAAGAATGCAGTTGATGTTCTTACTATAGATCAGGCTATTACTGTTCATGATGCCTGTGAGTTAAAGCAGACCGTGATAGGGTTCACTCGACCAGTCCAGTAAAACTTGTATCATTTTGCGGTACTTCAGGCCGGAGGATTTGCGTCGTGAGTTTGGTCGTTACGGACCAATAGTAGATGTCTACATTCCAGTTGACTTCTATACTCGCCGAGCAAGAGGATTTGCGTACATTCAATATCCTTTCTTGATAAATATGGAAACGCTGTTCTCTTTGTTTGCATATTTTCTTAGTATGATTTCCATGTGTCTCTAACGTGCTTGTAATGTGTTACATTTATAAAATGTCCTGTTATATGCTTCTGTGGTCTCCTGTGTTCATGAATTTGTTGCTTAAAATAAATTTTGATAGCACTATGAGTGGTTGGGTGGGTAGTCCAAAGAACTTAGAAATAATTAAGTATGAATAATTACTTGTTATAAAGAAAATAAATGGTATTTTAAAACACACAAATTCTGTCTCCTAACCAAAATTCCTTCTGTTGTTGCTCCAGACGATATAAAGGTGCACACTTGTGGAGCCCCTCACAGAGTAATACAGAGCCGTGTAGAGTAGATCCAAGATTATGTCAAGCCACAGAGACCGTAAGGATGTCAGGCTGCAAGAAACAGAGAGGGAAAGGGTGGAAATAAAGAGAATTTAAAGCTTGAAGAGGCAAAGCGGGAAAAAAGGCACCGTGTTGGGCATCAAGGCTTGGATATTTCTGCAAAGGGGAGAGGAAAAGATTATGGTGCCAGACGAGCGAGAAAGCCACCGTTCCTCTACAAAGCCCTTAAAGAGCTTAAAGGTCAAGACGAAGGTCAAAGTCAAGCATGTTTAAGGTAACAAGTCTGATTCTGTATCCTGCCAAAGGTATTCACCCTCGACATATACTCCTCGATCTCAGCCTACATCTGTTAACTCCTTAGGATCATCAGTTTGTGAACAGGTTCATAATGGTAACTGGTCTAAAAAATTTTAATGAAGTAGCATGTGTCAACATTTATTTTCGCCATTAGAAGAATTTAGTCAACGTTTTCTAATGTAAGAGTGAAAGCACATCTAGAATATCATTTATCTCCAGAGGAGCCCACTACTTAGCTGCTTGCCTTTTCGTATCTGAGCTTGTACTTCAGTTGTAAGCAGCGTTCTCAGCGTGTGCACGACAGGCTTGTGTGTGTGTGTGTGTGGCTGTGAGACCCCAGACAAAGCCTTAACTGCACAGCCATGTTTGAAGATGTGCGTGACGCCGAGGATGCCCTTCACAACCTGGACAGGAAGTGGGTCTGCGGCCGGCAGATCGAGATCCAGTTCGCCCAGGGAGATAGAAAGAGTAAGTTCTGTATTCCCTTCACCGCACTGGGGAGCTGAGGCTTGTGTTGGAGGAGCGGTGTGACTTCGAACTGTGATCAGATCAGAGCTGTCTCTGGAAGTGAGTGTACCCCGGGATAGCGGTGCCCTGAATCACGCTGCCTGCGTTGCTCGCTCCCTCAGCGCCCAATCAGATGAAGATGAAGGAGAGGCACTCGCCGCGCAGCTTCTCCCGCTATGACGATTACGACCGGGATGGCCGCCGCCGGCGCTCCCGCAGCCGCAGTTACGAGAGGCGCCGGTCTCGCAGCCCTTCCTACGAACGCCGGCCACGGCGCTCCGAGAGCCCCAGAGAGTGAGTGAGAACCTTCTGCAACCTTCTGCATAGCAACACAAAAGGGGGGATGAGGACTGGGTGCCATCTACATGACATTACGTTTAGCAGATGCTCTAATCCAGAGCGACTTCTAGCACAATAGAACAGAAGCGTATACGTTCAGGTTGAATGAGCAGCAGTGTCAGACCAGGCTAACAGCACTCCAAAACCAGTGGGTGTGAGCACAACACTAGACAACCTGACTAGACAAGGGAAGGCAAGTATACTACTATACATCGGTCGCTAAATCGCATAATCCAGAACACGTTGTGATACTACACATAGAATAAACGGCAAGTAATACATGTAGGAGGTGTTAGTGACACCTCTCAAATCCCCACCACCTATGTCTCCACCTGCGGGCTTGCTGTGACGGACCTTTTCATCCGCTTATTCCACAGGCCCCGAGGGAGGCCATACGGGAGACAGAGACGCAGCAGGAGCCGAGACAATGACAGGTACGTCCAGGGCTCAAGAGTCGGCCCTTTTTTGTTTTCAGACTGTCTGATTAATGTCTTTGTCATGTGGAGTGTAATGTTTTATTGTAAAGCAGATGAGGTGTTCCATGTCTGATTCCTTTTGTTTTGTACTCTGCCTAACACGCAAGTTGCTTTGGATAAAGGCGTCTGCCAAATGAATAACGTAAATGTCCTTTGGGGCTGTGCATCTCCTCATCCCCTCTCCCTCTATGTTTCTGCAGGCACAGACCCCCCCAGCGGGAGCACCACAGGCCACACCCCGACCCCCCCTCCCACAGCCGCTCCAACTCCCCGTCGCCATCCCACTCAAGATCACGTCCCTCAGGCAAGAAGGAGTCCCGGGCACTGTCCCGCTCGCCCTCAAAGTCCCTGAGCCCGCCCGCTGAAGACTTCCACCTTGCCTCCAACTCCCGCGAGTCGCACGACTCGCACCTTCGCTCGCCCTCCCGGTCACGATCGCGGTCCCTCTCTCGCTCCCGCTCCCGCTCAAGATCCTGGGCAGGGCGCAAGTCGGGGGGACACTAACCTCCTGAAGCCACGTTTTGTTTCCAGGCGTCTGCTGCTCTGTGTTCACTCTTTGGTTTTGCAGAGGAGATCGTTATGTTAAGTGTTCTGTAGTTTCACAGACAAGTTGGAGGGAAGTCGGTCTGGATTGCTCCTAGGTTAAGGCCATGGCTGTGCTGGGTTTGTAAATTTAGGCAGAGTTTTGGTGAATTTGTTTTATAACGTGCGAGGATGGGGAAAGTGGGTATAAATTCTTACTGTAAAATGACCCGGTATGGCCGAACGGCAGCATCTTTTTTTTTTTTTTCTTTTCCTTTCAGTAAAGATGTCATTCAGTGGTGGCGTCAGTGTTTTGCATTTGTATTTGATATTTGGTTTTGTAAGCACTGTTCTGCTGATGGAGTCAGAGTTGACGACACATCCATCACAAGTATTAACCCGGCATTTCAAATGCATAGTCTCCCAACATTGAAGAGGCTGGACGGTTATTAGGATGGGATTTTTTTTCAGTTGTATTTCGAAATCCTTTTAAAAAGGTCTAATTTTAAATGTAACCCACATGTTAGTTTGGTCTGATATGGATATGTTAACAGTCTGGAAAGAGGCACATCTGCTGTTTGCTGATGTGTGCAAGAATTTTTGTCCTCATGCAATGGAACTGTATTGTTTTAAGGAGCTCTTGCTATAGCAAGGTTGTCATGTCAGTTTAGAACCACTGTCTTTTTTTTTTTTTTTTTTTTTTGTAAAATGTATTAATTGTTTAATGCTTCCATCCCCTTTTGTTTACTTCTGTATAAAGTCTCAATGAAAGCAATATTTGGACTAATTTCACAATAGCATTGACAGTAATGGGATACTTTTTTTTTTTTTCAAAGAACATCACAGATTTGTCATATCGTATATTGCAAAAGTTAAATTTCCCGCCTGTAAGACTACTGTATCTCCATGTAGTGTTGTCACATTGGTGGTATTACCCATTTTATTTGCGGGGTGTCACCCATCTGTTTTTACATTACATCCCATACTCTCCAGTACAAGGCAAGTAGGAACTCGCCAGATTTTTGTATATTTCATTAAAGTTGGGAAGGGTTAGTTAAATGCAGAGTCTGAATCTTTCCTGAATGAAATGAGCTAAATTCTCAAATTACATCACAGTCAACATTTAATATTAAAAGTCCATTTCAGATAAGATTATTAAAGTGTCTTCATGTGGAGGGAGGGTTCTGCACTCTACAACCACACCACATGACCTGCAGGTCTTGGTACTCATTCAGATTCAGCCCACTGACAAAAACGGCAGTTTCAGGCTTGGTGGTTGTGTGTGATTGGCTGTGGCAAAGATTGACAAACGCTTCTGTGATGGAACTACTGATGGCCAGCCTGATGCCTTTCACTGACAGCGGGGTGTAAACAACATGGTTTGACCCAAATGCTAATCGGACCTCTTCATTGACTTAAGCTGAGCCAGGTGTGGAAAGGGTTGCGGTTTCCACCACAAACTGAATTGTAATTCAGGTAATTGGTATACAGCTCCAGTGGGTGGAAAGGTTTTCATATAATGCATTGTAAGTCCTTGAAATCTTAAAATGTACATCAGAAATCCCATTCAAACCTTAGGATGCCTGTGTGTCCCCCAAATGTGGTTTTGCTAACAAGGGAGTGTTTCTAGACACCAGTAATTTGCTAGCTAAAATAATCGCACTCGGCCCTCAGCAAGCCAGTGATGTAATCATATATGGTACTGTTATACAGTGCAGTTCAGTTTTTATTTTGTTGATACATAGCTTCAGTGTGTGTGCTGTATGGTGACATGGTGTCACTCGCTCGCATCTGGTGTTCGTGCACCTAATACTAACAATTGGCTGAATTGCAACAGTGATCATCTGAGGAACAGTGAATACACTTCTGATGACCTAAGGTGAGACATTTACCTAGCGTTACTCATCAGATTTTGAACATTCATTGAACGTTTGGCAAACTTAGGATGTGGCCGCTGAACTAGCTGCTTGCTGAGGTCGAATCGCCACCGATGTATGATGCGTGGAAAACCCATGCGAGGATTAACAAAGCACAGTACAGCTGATGGCAAAACTCAGCTCTCAGTATCCCAGTACTCTTAATCCATTTACAAGCTGGCAACCTTTACACATTTGTTGCAGCTGTGCTAATGCACCATTCCTCAGTGCTCCCAACACCACCAACATTAATATGTTCATAATACGGTTACTGAGATAGTTAGCTCCAGTTACTTCAAGTATGAACTTCAGATGGACACCAGGGGCTATGACTGACAATGAGGGCATCAGAAATGACTGGACCAAACATGCAGTGCCTATCCCAGCGAGCCCAGAGAAGTCACTAAATAATGTTTTGATACTTCATTTGCACATGGCACCATAACATTAAACTCTGCTCATCCAACCACCAGCTTTGTAGGGTGGCACTCATGATGAGCCAAATACACAAATTGGAACAGCAGAAGGGTAACATCCTTTGAGAACTTCATTCAGTGCCCTTCAGTATCAACACTGATTTTGACACCCTGTCTCATCCAGGGCAGTTTTCTGAGTATCAGCAGGCACAACATGGCAAAACAAGCAACCTGAAGCATTAAGTAAACATTTAGAAATGCAAGAGCAGCAGATACAATTTTCATTATTAGCCATCGCTACCAGTAGTAAGCAATGGACATAAAGATAATTCAGAGTTGTTGACTTGCATTTATACAGGGTAACAGGATATGTATAGTAGACCACACATAGCCATTCATATACCTGTATGAACTCGCACCAAGACCTGTACTATGCTTTAAATTTTGTAATATGTACGCTGCAGGTATTTAGCACCATCTCATTGCTGTAAAGCTGTGGTAGTCAGAAATGTATTTCTGCAGCTTAAGGATTCATGAATCATTCTCAATCAAAGCCGCACTTAATGCAGGTAGAAACACAGACTTCAGCATTTATTGTAGAAACGTGTTAAACATACACATAGCAGCTTTGCTTATGTACATGTATACAAAATCCTCCATCTCAAACCACCTGACATTTACAGTGGGATTTGAAGCTTTGAAGGGCAGCTCTTTTTTTACGGTCTGAGTTCCAGCAGTGCGCAGTGTGGAGTTTGTGGCAGTTCTTCTGTAGGGGCCACTAAGCCCTGTACTCCACCCAGGCCCCACATTGGCTTGTACTCTCCTTCGGGAATACTAATGGAAACAGAGCCGCTGTAGCGTTTAGCAGTCGGTTTCTTGTACGTTGTTACGCAGTGGACGGTGTGCATCCCTCTGACGGCTCGTCCAGAAGCGGCTGGATCCTCTCCTGCATTGCCTTTGTGTCTTCTATCAGTCTCTGCAGGGCAGGGAGGTTTGTGCACTGGTGCACCATATGTCTGAGCATATCCAGTTCCAAAAGCAATTCTGCCCTCTGCCTCATGATGGCGCCGTCACTGTCAGCACACACTGCGCACTGAAAGAAACGGGAAATTATTATTCACAAAAGCGATAAAGAGCAGATTCTGTTTCGTCACACATTCCAGGCTAGCAATGTGAGGAGTATAATGGCCAGCATCCTTCATTGATCGCGCATTCTGTGACGGCAAACATTTCTTAGGAATTTTTTTTTACCTTAATATACCCTGTCTCTCTTTTGAATTGCCCAGCCGCCAACTCTTCGACACACTCGCTATGAAAACAAAGCATGTACAGTTGCCCAACATTGTGCCATTTCCATTAATGTAGATAATGTCAATCATTTTGTCAAAGGCATCAAAATCCTGATCAATGCTGTGAAATTTAAAGTGAAATCTGATTGGTTTAATATCTACACTCGTGCACAACTGTCTCGATACAGATACTTGCTCACCTGTTCTGTCAGTATTGCAGCTGCACAGTCATCTGGCTCGACCTGCTGTTCCTCGGTGTACACATCTTTGTCCAGTTCCGCAACCTCTTCGCAGGCGATATTCGTGATGTGGTCTTGGCCCAGCTCTGTGATGTCATCGCGGCCCAGCTTGATGATGCGGCGTCTCACTTTGGCCCTGTAGATGTGGTTCTTAATGTCTCGCAGCTTGGGGTAATACCCCCTGTCAAGCAAATTGGGGGCGGCGGTGTCCGACATCCTGGTGTTCACGAAGTGTCTCAGCTTTGCTTGTATCTCCAGGGCGTCGGTCATTCCCTCCCCCACCAGCTGGTCAATCCACTGGATTATTTGTGGGTGTACAGTCTGAGTCATTCCCGACACGCCCCCCAGCGGGTGATTGCAGTGGGCCTTTTCGAGCGGCAGGTCAATGTAGAACCTGTTCTCGACCTTCACCTCCTTCCCATCGTTCAGGTCTTGCAGCAGTCTTTCCTTTAGCTGGATCTGTTGTATGCTGATGCACTTGTTCCTGGTTACAGCGTACTCAGGGAACCTGCACACCTGCACAATGCTAATCTTAGCCTGACACCCCTTCTTTCTTGTGCCCCGACTGTTGAGCCGTTTTCTTTTAGCCACTGGTCCGCAGGCTGGTGTATAATCATGCTCCATGTCTTCCGATTTCTGAAGTTCAGGCACTGTGAGGCTCTCGTCCTTGTTGCTCTTTTTTTCATGCTCCCGTTTCGGACCGAACTGGCATTCCAGAATTTTCCTGCCCCCGTGCATGAAGGGAACTCCATCCTCATTAAGGTTCGGACAGCTGGATTTGGTGAACTTGATTGAACGGGTGCTGAACCTCCCCTTCTCAGCCTTATTTGGCTCAAAGTTAAGGGGGGTTGACGTTCTCACACTGAACGTTGTGGCGGTGACGCGTCTGTATATTTCCACTGCGTTGTGAACACTCGTCTCGTTAGTCACATAGCCATGAATGTAGTTTCCGTCATTGTGAAATCCCTCCAGCAATGTTTCCAATTTATCGAGATTAATAGAAGATTCGTCCATTCTGAGAAAAAGCAAAGGACATTGATACTTCATGCTTTTGCACACATACATCATATAATCTCTTGTGACAACCACATAATGTTTTTATAAACCATTTAACTACATACCGTAGTGTTTTGCTGCATTATCTGTGGTATAAAATTTTTTGCTGATATGTTGATTTAACAGGTACCTTGACTTTAAATTGTGCATTCCAATATATACATGTGGTACGCATGAAGATAACGCTGACCCTGACCCACAAGGCAGAGACAGAACCCTGTACAGGCTAAGTGAACGCAGTCTAACAATTAAGAAGTCAGCTGCTGCTATAAACGGTCATGGTTTGCCTGCTGAGCACAGGTTTTGTGGTCACTTTCAGACAGGCATGGTGATGCACTTTCTGATACATCGAAACGATTACTTTTTAAGATACACCCTCCTGTTTCAAACCCTGAGTCAAATGCTAAAAAACTTTAATTACTCCTGGGGGGGGAGAACACCACTGACTGCCTGATATCTGGACGAATGACACTTTAAAGCACAGCGATTATGACACGTGTATCAAACTGTACTTTTCTATAGCTATACCACTTAAGTATCAAATACATCACCAAACTGGCTACTCAATTAGCACAGCAATCTAGCTAAATCCCGCAAATAAAGTACTACATGGGCACTTGGGATAGGGCCCAGCTAAATGGATGTCGTCGTCTAATTTTCTGATCGACGGTACAAAGGTTTCTAAGGTACAAAGGTTTAATAAACCGATGACAGATGCCCAAAGAGTTATGATGCTCTACAGCTAGGATGTTTCATTCCCTGCTATCAAAATAAAGAGTACCACTTCTAATAAACTGTCGAGCAAGATAGCGAGCTATACGTATGTCTTTAAATTCTTACCGGTTTCTGGAAGTTAATAATAAAAGAACTCTTCAAGCGTTTGTTTTCCAGAAGAAAATATTTTAAACACGAGACTTCACTTAATTCCTTTTTTCGGAAGGAAGGACAGACGTTTCGTCTTCTTCACTGAATTTACAAGCCGTGATAACCAAGTTCAAGATGCATACCGCCCCCTACTGTGCGGGAGTATCGATCAGAATATAGACCAAGCCTGTTCAGACACTTGCACACCTAGTTGTAAATTTCCCTGTGGCTCTGTGCACATCCAAAAAAGCACACAGCTTAATCTGAGATCTCTGGACCGTAGGGATTCTTCTTCAGTTTCACAGGATGATAATTACATACACTGACAGAACATGCACCACTGTTTCAGGCATAAGGCACCCCAGTACATGTTAGGGAGGATGCTTCCCCAGTCATTCTAACACATTCAGCAGTGAATAAAGAGCTCTTGTTCATGTCAGAAGGACTGCAGCCCTCCTGTACGCTTCCTTAAAGTCTACTGACAACACTGACTGCTGAATCGCTGTCTCTTCCCTTCACCTCTCTCGGTGCACGGCATTTGGCAGTGATTGCCAAACTAAGGGTTTGGGCGCCATTCAGTTGAGGGTTACCCTGATAACGGTCTTTTACAAAAAATAGAATGTTCAGCCAGTAAATCTGCAATTTCACTCCCCTTCTTCCCCATGTGAGGTGGAACCAAAAGGAAGGTCACATTAATATACCACATAGTGAAGTTCATATAATAACAAATACAAGTAAGAACAATATAGTTACATTCGACATATGTTGGCTAGTCAAAACCACTTTATCCTACTCAAGGGGTTCTTATTTTAGATAAGCCAACTTTAATAGGATCAGAGAAATTTAAGCATGATAGACAGCAGAACATTAAATAAGAAGTGTTGAAAGTCCATTACATATTTTTCTTAGCCTAGCTTAGCTTAAATGCAAATAAATATTCTCATTATGCAGTGTAATTTCTTTCCAAGGTTGACGACAAAAAGTTAAGTAAGCAGTCTCCATTGTGGGTAAATAAATCTTTACAAATCTGTACAATCAGATGACAAAACTGTACTAAATACAGTTCAGTTATATTAAAAATACAGTTCAGAGAGAAGTTAGCATATGCTAGTGTCTGTGCACCAAAGTATAAAAAATAAAAGTGGCCAAAAGGGAAATAAAGAGTGAAGCAAATCACTAAAAAGGCAAAAAAAAAAAAAAAAAAAAAAACCAAGCACTTTTTTTCAGTATTATAGTAGAAAAAAAATTAGAAACACTTAAGAAAAGTACATCAGCAGGCTCTGGTACTATATACCCCAGAGTGCTTGAAGAACTGGAGAAGATTTATGAACCATTACCAAAAATATTATGCAATTTCTAGATAGGAACTGGAGACAAGTTGAGGTTCCCAGTGAGCCATTGTCTTGGTAAGGCACTTGTCTTGACTGTAGGCTGAGCAATATGACCCTGGTTAGAAACTGACCATGTCATTTGCTAACAATGACCTTGGATAGGGTTAGGTAGGTTGGCCTTCTCTCCCTGCTCTCAAGCACCTTGTGAGCCATCAGGCACCTGCAAGTTGCTCTGATGATGTACATTTAATGAATGGAATGTAATGTAATGATGAATACAGTGTGGTGCCTATCCTCCAGCTGGTACCCAGTCTACTGTGGCAGACTGTGGGAGCTGTAGCGTGAAAAACTGCCGTTGGCTGCAGGGTTAAATTTGTCTCGGTTCAGTGCTCTGGCATAACTGCAGAGCTTGTCGCAAGTGAGAAGAGCCTAATGTGCAGCTAGGGGTTACAAAAAAGGTTGAACAAAGGGAAAAAAGATATTAAAAAAGCAGATCAGAGACAAGAAATGCATTAGGGTGAATTATACCAAGAGTAGCTGAAATACTTCAGCACCTTCATAATTTTACACCAGCAGTAGCAAAGGTTCCTCAGTGGCCTCACAAGCATCCAAATCCTATAAAGGCACATGTGGCAAAGGTGGTACACTCTCAAAAGAATCATGAGAATCAGATGTAAATCACACAATATTCATGTCACAAAATGGTTCATTGATGTGCTGCACTTGTAAACCATACATTACAGGTTTGCTTTACAAGTGGGCATTGCTGTAGAACCACTGAGGAAGGTACTTAATCTGTAATGCCACAGTAAGTATTGAGCTATATATAAAATGTACATTGTTAAGAGGTTATGATGAAATACGTCGCATTCTATTTGGAAAATAGAAAAGACTCTGCCTCATGTGTTACATGTGTTACTTGTATTACAGAATAACTCCACCATCCACGTGCATCTAGATCATATTGAGCTGACAAATTATGTAAGAGGATGGCCTAGCAATTTTAATGTACAAAATGGAGTCCTGCAGCTAATGATGTACCAATAAGAGAACAGATAGAGCTAGTGGGCTTGGCCTCTTCTGCACTGTATTTGCACAATTAGCATGTGTAACAGGCCTGGAGCATTGATCTCCTGTAAATGGAACAGAAGATGCTGGGAGGAACAATTTAATTACATTCAGAGGTAGCCGTCTGAGCATGAAATCGGACATGACCGATTGACTGACGTGCAGAAGGAAACACATTGATCTGAACTGAGAGTATGGTTGTGGAAAATTCAGTGTGCCCTCGTGTGAGTGTGAGCGAGTGCACGGTTTTGACTAACTGCAGACATCAAATCCACTGCGGCTCACACACTCAGCCTCTGAACTCATTCAGAAAGCCAGCCAAATGAATGATGCAATGAAACTCCTGATCAAGCTAGGCCATAGAGGAAGATGTAGACACCTTTAGACCCAATCCAGTCAGAACCACTTCCACTTCCAGCTAACTCACTCTGAGGCAGGATCATTCCATAATTATTTGGAAGCACACATGCTCTCTGTCAGACATAACATTGTATACCCTGGCAAAGTGTAAAGCCTTTTGGGGCCAGTGGTAACCAGTTTGGTACACTGCCACAGAGTGTTGTGTTGTGTAGTAGTACAGTTTACTGTAAAATAAATCAAACTTCAGGCACGGCTGACAAGGAGAACTGGCTGTAGTGCTTTGATGAAAATGTAGCAGTAAAATTAGACACAGTGCCCAGTGCCTGTCAGCCTATAATTATTAAAAAAAACTCTTTAAGGTTTCCAAAATCAAACGTTTCATAACAGTGACATTGGGGTAGGACAATATGGTCCAAGAACTGAATGCCCATTTGTGTGTTTTTATGTCACTGTACACAGTCTGTTGGATGATGAGATTGAATTGAACATTTTTGAAACACATATATTTGAATATTGGTGCTTTTGTGATCACAATTCGCAGGTATAGGCATGCTTGACATAAAAAGCTTATCAACTTTGAGTTGGTTTTGTTCAGTTACTCTGCAATACACCACTGTATGTTAACGTACAACATACTGAGAGAGGAGACAGGAGCCTGTTTGCTTGCCGTTAAAATGTGTTTCATTAGCAGATGTTCTTGTCCAGGGGGAATTAGGAATTATACAGCTTACAATTTTTTCATGCTATCCAATTATCTAGGTGGACATTTACAGAGGCCACTTGGGTTAAATACATTGCCAAAGGGCACAGCAGCAACAACTGAGCCAGGAACCATTGGATAATGAACCCTGGTCCTTCTCACTACATCACATTGCTGTGCCACTGGGCAAGGAGGAGGGGGTCATCAGAGTTTGTCTGAAAAAAAATGAAACCTCAACACAGCATCCGCTGTTGGGGAGCAATGATTTTGAATATTTGGTGGGTCGTTTTCGCCTGCATGATCCTCGGGGGTTAAGAGCACCCACAGTTGGGTTCACAGTGCTGCAAGGTAAATAGCAACGAGCTGCACATTGATTTACGCTAGCTGTCTATAAGCTCTCGCACAACACCACAAACCTTGTTATTTCAGTGGGAAAGCTCCAGTTGCACTCTCGGGGAAGTGTCCTTCTGAAGGAAGGTGCTGGTATTTGTCACCATCTGCCTGGGTGTGCAGACCATTTGTGGAATTTGCAATGGTGCCCCTTGGATTAACTGTCCTCAAGAGGTGTCCTGATCTGAAATGTCTGTGTATGTACATTTTAGTTCTCAAATGAAAGGTAGGTTTGAGTGCTTATGCTCTCATTTAATTCTAACCTTCTATCTTAAGTGATATAATATATATTCCTGAATGTTTTTGTTATGCAAAATATCTCAAGAGCCAATACAAATACAGTGATTCTTGCATTCATGCAATTAATAATTACAGAGGCCTAAAGTTTATTTGTTATTTCCTCATATGGGGATATTTTATTTATCAAGTAATGCACTTAGAACATATACATGCAAGACTGTTTAACAAAAAAGTTTGAGTACTCAGCATGTTCTAGTCCTTTAGTCCTTGTCAAAAAATTGATTTTTTTTAAGTAATACAAAAATAATAGCATATATAGCTGACTGACACAATCTTGTAGAAATACAACTACTGACAGCCTATAGGATGTTCAGCCTAGCTCACCTGGCCTTAAGTTAAGAGATGTGCAACTACTCTCAGATATTTTTAACCAACTGAAGAGTATGTATGCAGAAAATATTGTATGTAAGAGAATAGTGTGAATGTTTGAGACCAGTCTATATGGCACTGTTTTCAAACAATCAGCATTTAAGCAGAGCAGTGGTCTCCACAAAACACCTAATTATGATGAAATGAATTTATTTCAGTGATTATTTTACATAGTTTTCAAACTGTGTGACGAGAGCTGAACTTAGTGCTAATTTTCTAAATTTTCTAATTTCAGATATCCATGCATTTTACATCAATAAATATGCAATATGACACACATATACACAGCTTACACATGCAGCTCATAGCTGCACACATATACAAAGTAGCTCATTTATACACAGCCTACATATACACAACACACATCTACACACAGATGTCTGAAAGGCTACATGTGAGGAGAAGCTTCCAGTTTCCAATTGGTAAAAAGAAAGACGCATGCATATTGGTCCCAGAAATGTACTTTTTGAATTACTGAATTATTTGAATGATGTATCTGTTAAAGTGGTATCCTTGACTTAAATTACTTCTAGGACCCTTTTCCCACTAATGTGTCATACTAGTGGTCCTGCTGTGCAGAAACCAGCCATGATATTTCTCATCCTGTACTATTTTTCTGGGAATTATCTGGGAATTATCTGAAGGGCATACACCTGTAGAAGGTGACATCACATATGCTCATATGCACATTTTGATCGTAAATGTCTTCCCCTGGCATAAAGATACATGACAACACAAAAGTAAACCTTCCTCAATAAATCAGCCGACGTTTGCTTTTTTAAGAGATGCGGTTCAACATGAATTTGTTTATCCGTATAATTCTTCTGCAGTCCTTTGCATGGATGTGTAGAGGCAGTAATGGTTCCAAGCCATCAATATTTTTATCACTGATATTGATATTTTCTGGTGATACATGAAACCTGGGCAGAAATTACTGTTGCCACTTCACTGAGTTGTAATTGCTCCCAGATCTTAGGTCTTATAGTGGAGACAGAGTTCTGATCAGAGAGGCTTTTTCCCTGCTCCCACTGACCTTCATATTACTTAATTATGCCATAGATAATAATGGACAAGGGGTATCTGCTGTCGAAATGTATCTGCTAAAGTGATATATTTAACTTAAATTGTAAGTGCTTATCACTGTATTTACATAACCACACCTTTTACTATCACATAAAGCAGGAATCAAATCACTACTTTTCCACTGGTGCACCGCACTGTGAAATTTAGAAAAGGTCATATATGTCTCTATTATCTGGTAGTTCTGCTAAGCAGGAACCAAACCTAACATTTCTTATCTGGTGCCATTTCACTGGGTCTGAGATCATAGGCAGAGTTTGTGTTTCCAAATCCTCCATGTTCAGATGTTTAGTTTGATGTGTCACCAGTTTTCTGGTCACGAATGGTGGGCAGGTATTTGCCAAGGTGCTAAGTCCTATGGTCAATGATGAAAACACATGTCATACTAAACAGCAAGTTCTTTAGGAATTCCTGTTCAGCTTGAAGTTGGCGGAGATCGCCACAGCACACTGGCCCTGAGTATAGGGTAATGGCCAGGCATGGGAGGCCTTTTGCTACACTGTTTAATATTTACCGGTGATCTGCCAGGTGGGAACCATCAACCATGTTCATGTGGAATCCCCCAGGTTCCCAGACCCCACTCGGCGCTCCATGGAGCTGAAAATTTAACCTGATTATGTTGCATTTCCTACAGTGGACAGAACATACCTGAAATGAAAGCTTTGTAACCAGGTCTACAGTACCAAGCAAATCTAAATATTTAAGGTTTAAACCATTTTGCTAACCACACTCATTATTTTAACCCATCCTACTTTCTCACTTCCACCCCCCGTTTTCCCTTCCTGCTCTTCAGCGCCTGTGTGACAATGGGGGACTGGAACTTCCTGGGAGGGATCCTGGAGGAAGTGCACATCCACTCCACCATGGTGGGGAAGATCTGGCTCACCATCCTCTTCATCTTCCGCATGCTGGTGCTGGGCGTGGCGGCGGAGGACGTGTGGAACGACGAGCAGTCGCACTTCATCTGCAACACGGAGCAGCCCGGCTGCCGCAACGTCTGCTACGACCGCGCCTTCCCCATCTCGCTCATCCGCTACTGGGTGCTGCAGGTCATCTTCGTCTCCTCGCCCTCGCTGGTCTACATGGGCCACGCCCTCTACCAGCTGCGGGCCCTGGAGAAGGAGCGGCAGCGCAAGAAGTTGCAGCTGCGGCGGGAGCTGGAGGCGGTGGAGCTGGACCTGGCGGAGGCGCGGCGGAGGGTGGAGCGCGAGCTGCGTCAGCTGGACCAGAGCAAGCTGAACAAGGCGCCGCTGCGCGGCTCGCTGCTGCGCACTTACGTGGCCCACATCCTGACCCGCTCCGCCGTGGAGGTGGGCTTCATGATGGGCCAGTACCTGCTGTACGGCTTCCACCTGGAGCCCCTCTACAAGTGCGAGCGCGAGCCCTGCCCCAACGCCGTGGACTGCTTCGTCTCGCGGCCCACGGAGAAGAGCATTTTCATGGTGTTCATGCAGTGCATCGCCGCCGTCTCCCTCTTCCTCAACATCCTGGAGATCCTGCACCTGGGGTACAAGAAGCTGAAGAAGGGCCTCCTGGACTACTACCCGCACCTGAGGGATGATTTGGACGATTACTATGTCAGCAGGTCCAAGAAAAACTCCATGGTGCACCCGGGGTACGCTGGCCCCTCCATGGGCCGTAAAGCCACCATCCCCACCGCACCCAGTGGCTACACCCTCCTGCTGGACAGACAAGGCAACGGCCCCACGTACACGTACCCATTCCCCGATGTCTCCTCCACCTTCATGCCCATCCAGGCGGATCCGGTCAGCAAACCCGGGCCAGACAACCACAAGGAGGTTCCGCCCAGCCCCACCGAGCAGAACAACTCCAACAACACCAGCAACGAAACACGGTCTCCGCTTGTCGAGAAGCAGGACAACCCCGAGGAGATTCCCCACTGCGACCCCCAGGACCCCAGAGGCTCCATAAGCTCCGCCCTCCCGGCGGTCTCCTCCTCCTTCCCCACCCTGCTGGCCAGCACAGGGAGGCGGCCGCGGAGGGTCAGCGCCCCCTGGAACTGCTCCACGGTGGAGGAGAGCAACAGCTCCGACGGAGAGGGCTTTGGCCCGGGAGCCCTGAAAAGCCGCCACAGCTTTGCCGTGGGCCGTGCCCGCGCCACCTCTAAGCCTGACCTCAAGAGGCTGAGCCGGTCCCAGAGCCCCAACTCGATGGGCGAGCTGAGCTCCGGGTCGGGACCCGGCCGCGACAGCCCACCGGCCTTCTCGCCCAACCGCCGAATGTCATTGGCAAGTAGCGGCAGCAGCAGGCGAGCCCCCAGCGACCTGCAGATCTGAGCGTTAGTGTGACCCCCTCATCATCTCATCATCCACAACACACGGGGCAGCAAGACTGGGCCTAACCGAAGGGGCATTTCCTGGCACACTGGGGCTGTTAACACCACCAAGCTGTCACAAATTTCATAGAGTTAATTACTTCAGTTTTAATTACTTCGTACAGGTCATAGTTTGGCATTGTGGAGGCTGTGGACACTACAGTCTATTCTGGCAATACACAACTACCTCTCATCCTCTCTCACACATATCCTTTACTTGAGATTCACTGCTCTCACTGCAGTGGTAAACTATTTTAAAACTACAGTTTCAGCATGTTTGAAGGTTTAATTATTTTATAATGATCAGATGCCATGTAATTCAAGAAAACAGCCACAGGCCATAGTTTGCTTTTATGCAAAAATATTAATCTATACCCAAATTTTCAGTATTTATGTGATACAGCATATCCTATTGAAAAATATAACTACTTGAGAGTTTATATTAAAATACATTTTTCATGCAATGTTAGCAATATTTAAAGCTTTAGTTAAAGCTAAAGTGAAAAAGAAAACAAAGACACAAACAGCAAGGTCCATAATGACAAAATAAAAGAAAGAAAAAGAATGGGGAAATAAAAGAAACATAAAATCTTGTAAAACATAAAATGACAGATGAATAACCAGATTTCTCAGGGGAGATCTGAGATCCCACGGTGACATTTTTGTAACTGTAGATCTGAATGGCATTATTAATGACCTTTGCATTAGAGAAGATTTTAATGTGTTTCTTTAGCCTTTCAAAAAGAATTTGTTTCTTTGGTGCTGTAGGAACTCATTAACATTGTTTTCCAGTCAAAATTATGATCATTATCCACAATTTCGGTGTTCTGTTGTGATTGCATCAAAGCACTCAGGATCAAAGCATGACATTTGAAAGGGTTTTAATACAACAAAGACAAGATTTTTTTCCCCATTTACATCCCTCTATACACAACACTACACTTCAGAACAAAACTTCACTGTAACAACAAAACTGAAACAGTAGCAAACTATACTGACTATGAAAGGCCAGCCCTTTTTAATACAACTTCTGAGGGCAGAACACCAGACCACAACATAAATACATTCAATTTGTTCTGTTTTCTTTCAGGTTACTGTGCTACAGATGTCTTCCATCCTGAAAAAACACTGAAGTAACAGGACTGAACCCTGTGCTGTACAGAGTTTTATATACTGAATAGTATTTTTTTTTTTTTTTTTTTTTACACTGAACACCATTGTCCCCATGTATTGTACATATGCATTTATAGGGCAGGAGGTGGGTGTGACCTAAGGTATACACTTGTATGTTTGGAAGATTGTGATTGGGTGTTTAATACTGCTTTTTTATTTTCAAAATGTATATTTTATCAAATAAAAGCAACCGTGCTTAGAGTACGGTATTATCTATCTGTATGCTACCTCAGCCATGCTGCTTGGTTTTTGGTACATTCAGATGAACGCGTTTTACTGTGATCGATTGAAAATATTGAGCAAATTCTTGATCATTAGTTCATCTCTGCATGACCTTACCATCACATGGACAAACACGAGCTGTTCTGGAAAGCTGGTTAAACAAACCACACTGTCAGGAATAATATATCGATCAGGAGATCGCTACTGATATGCAGCCATTTCAAACTGCACCATGTGTGGTGTCGTGTATTAACAATACACAACGTGCAGAATGCATGATGAAGTCAACGTGACCTGTAACTAATGTGAGATGTGCAAGACAGCAGCAGGCATGTCTGTGTGGGAATTGTCAGGAGACAAGTGAGCATAAAAGAATGTGCATCGAGATCAAAAGACTGATGGAGGAATTCCACAGTAAAAGAAAACTACAATGCCGAACAACTGAAGAAATGTCCCTTAAATGATCTGAGGCCTCAGTAACAGAAGCAGATAACAAAACATGATTACCTTCCTTTGAAACACAAATTCAAAGTACACTTCACGTTGGGCACAAAATATTGGAAGGAACCCAGATTACGGAAGATGCATTATCCACAACTAACAGAAATGAACACATTCCTTACATTTCCAGTGCTGCCCCGTTTTGACAGTGCATATCTCTATAACTCTACTCTATAACTCTACTCAGTCACTCCATCATCTTGTGTGGATTCATACTGCAGAAGCTAGGGAAGGATAGAGAGAAAATTGTTTTTTACCAGTCTTCAAGGCAAAAAAAAAAAAAAAAAGTGTGCCAGTGCTTTATAACGAACTCTCACCCTATATTTGAGGTCTCCGTTTTCCAAAAGGAGATGCTCATACTGTTGCTGCAGCTCCATCAGTTCCAGGCGGACTACCTCCGCCTCCGATGGTGCAGGGCCGGACAGCCCCAGGCGTTGCTTTATGAAGCTGACGTGAAGGCTGTTTTTCCTTTTTTTCCCCCATGAAAGTTTATTTCGTCGGTACAACGAGGTAGTTTGCTGTACGACCGCACGGGGGTGCAACCTTGCTTTATAGTAAAACGTGTTATATTCTATTCGGTGTTCATCGATACTTCTAAGTCAATGTATGGCGTTATAATATCAAAGCAAGATTCTGGAATTTCTTAAAATTTTACCAGTTTTTTCAAAGGATACTCCATAGCGTCGCTGGGTTTTTCCGTTTCTTCGTATAATGCTACCAACACTGTAAATAACGGACATAGTGTAAAAACTACGTGCCCTTGAGCCATATTAAGCTACACGAACATGAAAAGTTACTTGGTCCGTGTTTGTAGCATTTTCCGATGGTGGCCCTACCGCTTGTGAGACTTTCTAGGACACCGGTTTTCTCCAAGTACCTCCGGAACTGTTCTCGTTTGCTTTCTGGAGGCTGAAAAGAAGGCGGCAGAGACAAACAGGTAAAAGAACGTTTCTGTAGAAATCAAATTCTCCAAAACGCCACTCGCATTGCTGTACAAACGAGGGAATGCATGCATACAAGTCAGATGCAGAGTGATAAACGACTGTTGTATCGATAATTTTGCACCTGTGTAACACAGACGAGCCAGGTGCAAAATGACACAACTGAACATACCACTCAACTTTGCTATCTGGCTTGCTAAGTAGGTAGCTAGTTCCAAACTTTTAACTGCAGACAAAGAGAAGTCAAAAGAAGCCCTACACGAGGAAGTTCCAAACTAAAAACTACTACTGTGGACAAACTCCACATATTCAAGCAAATATACTTTCTAAAGTTGCACTTACTCTAAAGTGCGCCATGCCTGTATACTAATCCCGAAGTGCCTCACTGATATAAGCTGAACAGTCTAACTGAGCACGCCGACGGTTTTTGCCGACTCCTTTTGAAGCTGTACTGAGCCTGCGCAAAAAACTGCAACCGCGGGTTGCTGTAAACCAAAAGACGTCATACTCGGTGTTTATGTTTTTATTCGGAATGCATTTTTTTATCAGGAATAATATAATGAAATAAAATACCATTCCAACACAATTTTATATGAACGTTTCTAAATCTAAGGCGATTTTTCGTTCACATGCCATTGACGGGACAAAATTGAGTTATAGGTGGTTTTGACTCTCCAGCTTAAAACATGACTCTGCTGTGGTCAGAAAACTCCTATTCGGATTGTCCACATCCTGATAAATTTACCTAGGTGAACAAGGGAAATTAAAGTCATACATCATTAATGTCTGTACTTCTTGACAGGCATTGTAATGTTGTCATAGAGCATAGTGTTCAGATTACTGTTTTATACTGTGCCCTGTAACGTATTTCTGTATTGAGGTCCTTCTCATTTTCCCCAAGTAGACTCAGTCTTAAATATCTTCGCTCCTTTGTTAACATTCTAACAACGGTACTGTAATATATTAACTATACACTGTCTCGCCACCCCAACAACATTAAGCAATTTATTTTGAATGCCCTGTCTGTTACTTATCAAGAGTATCCTTGACATGTGACATCCGGGCAGTCCCTACGATTGCATTTCCCTACCTTTAACCCAACGTAAAAGTCCTGTCTCCCAAGTCCCTAGTTTAAATACTGTTCGCCTTCTCTAAGCATACACTGGCCCAATGCACACTTGCCACTCTGGTTAAAGTGATGAAGTAATTTGCAAACAATTATGTGCCGTAATCGCGTTCCCAAATGTGAACTCTTGTAACCCTGGTTATATTGCCCGGTCCGTTCGTCAAAATACACCCAGTCCAGTGGTTAAGTCATGTGACTGCAAACATATGACACAAGATGAACCACCCTATCACAAGGTTTTTCAGAGTGATATAGTCCTGGACCAATCATCTGCCACACTGTCAGAAAATTGACCAATCGGAGCGGGGGAGGTGGGCTTAAACGCTACAGTGCGTTGCGAGAAACAGGAACACTAAAGATTTGAAGAGAAAGGAGAGTTTGCCATTGTAGCTGTATATCGATCCACTTTCGTAATATATTAAATTGTAGACGTTTTTAACAGGCGGGATTTTGCGCTATTATGTGTATAATTTATTGTTCAGGAAGAAACTCACGCGTATTGCAAAATTAAGTCGTGCAAAGGGGGTCCGGGGATTGGGGAAACAGGCATCGCATCGGGTCAAAATGTCGAATCCGTTCGAGGAGCCCCTTTCCGACAGTTACAGAGTGGACTCTTTCCCGAAAGATTTCGGCTATGGCGTGGAGGACAACGACATCGAGGAGAGCTCAGCACCTGCTGACAGTAAACCGAGAATACTGTTGATGGGATTACGACGGAGCGGCAAATCCTCAATACAAAAGGTAACGTTCGCTAACAGTTAGCCAGCTGGCTAATCGGTAAGTCACGGTCAGCAAAGAAAGCCTTATAAAATAGCTAGCGTTACAGATACTACAGTTTACTACAGGTGCAGTGTGTGGCGAGTGCTTGTGACACGATTGTATCTAAACAGTTGATTTCCAGATATCCGTAATCTGGCAGGAAGAACTGTAGCTGTTTGCACATTTTAATGCGCGTGTAGTGTGTAACCACGGGCTAAGGTTTGCGGAACTCTCGCGAAATGAATATATTATTTGAAAGAATGTCTGTTAAAAGTAAGGCAAACATAAGGATAGCATGACCTCATCAAGAGGGCAAGAACACCTCGTTGATGCAAGGTTTATAAACCACTTCTTTTGCTAATGAGGGCCAATGAGTTGAAGTAAGTGACTGAAAATGCAGCATGTACCCCCTTTTAGTTCTGCGTATACTGTGCAAATACAAAGGAAACCATTATAGTAATACGAAAGCCATGTATTTTTTGACTCACTTTTCTATAAGTGTATCTCCAAGTACAAACAAACCTTATTCGGCTGAGATAGAATAAAGTCTACTACATACACAGCGAACAAAACCGTATTTTCAGAGGAAAAACAGTTTGATCGACTCCAGTTCGTATTAGAGGCTCATTGGTGCTTTCAGTGGAAGCTGTCAAAAAGGTGTTCTCTGCATCGCTGACTAACCTGCTTCTGCTGAAATATGAAATGGCTTAAATATACCCTGAGTGCTTTTTCCATGTCTGTAGCTGTCCCTCATGATTGAGAAACACAGGTCAGGCAAACACGCTGGTCTTTATGGCACATGACCATTGGGATGATGTAAAGATCAGTGAATCTGCACACCATCTGTGTGTGAGACAGCAGACTGTAAGGGACGGGAAGCTGACGCCTTATCAGTGTGAAACTGTTTTCACATGGGTTTTTGCAGGGTTTACTTTGCACAAAAGTCAATGATTTCCAAAGGGAGCTCTGTGTTGTAACACAAGCCGTCCGCCTTGTTGCAGCTGGACCTTGCTTTGATTTTGTGTGCCGGAAAATAGGTGTTGGGGTCTACATCTGAGCCTTCTCAAATTATCATGCTTGAGTGATATTAATTGTAAACCTTGTTTCGTCCAGTACTTTGTGCAGTCACAAGCTCAAATAAACCAATGTGAGGACAGGCATGTAAGGCAGATTTTAATCCAGAGCCTGTCTGACAGGTGGTGTTCCACAAGATGTCCCCCAATGAAACACTGTTTTTGGAGAGCACAAACAAGATCTACAAAGACGATGTCTCCAGCACCTCCTTCGTCAACTTCCAGATCTGGGACTTCCCTGGTCAGGTGGACTTCTTTGACCCCGCTTTCGACTATGAGATGATCTTCAGGGGCACCGGGGCACTGATATTTGTTATCGATGCACAGGTGAGCCAGTGAGAATGGGTTCTGTTATGTTGAGGGGAAAAAAGCCTACAAAAATGGTTTCTTTGTAAAGCCTACAGTTTTTTCTCATCTGGCGAGACCTGACTTTGTGAATGTCCTGTGTGTGTGTGTGTGTGTGTGTGTGTGTGTGTGTGTGTGTGTGTGTGTGTGTGTGTGTGTGTGTGTGTGTTTGCAGGACGATTATGTGGAGGCTCTGGGGAGACTCCATCTCACCGTATCGAGAGCCTATAGGGTTAACCCTGAGATCAACTTTGAGGTCTTCATCCACAAAGTGGACGGCCTCTCTGACGACCACAAGATCGAGACCCAGAGAGACATCCATCAGAGAGCCAATGACGACCTGGCTGATGCCAGCCTGGACAAGTTGCATCTCAGGTCAGTCTATGCAAAGAACTGACCTCAGATCAGTCTTGCAGGGAGTATTCTTGAAACAGCATTTCAGTAAGATTAAACAATCTGCCCCTACACATCCCTGACATATCTCCTGACATGGATCAGCGTGAACAGTATAAGGTGGCATGTAATGTCTTGCTCCCTGTCCTGTTCACATGGATATGCATGTGTGTCTGTATAGATGTAAAACAATAAGTGCCCTCTGTAATCTCTTTCAGTCTTTACCTGACGAGTATCTATGACCATTCAATATTCGAGGCCTTCAGTAAAGTCGTCCAGAAACTTCTCCCTCAGCTCCCAACTCTGGAGAACCTTCTGAACATCTTCATATCAGTGAGTAACTGTGATCCTGATAGTTTCCTTCCACTGATGTGGGGACATACTGTCTGCTTTTCATGGTGAAATCCACAGGGGTTGGTCAATATTCGGTTTGTCCTCCTCTGCAGAAATGCTCTGGGGAAGCAAGAATTTGCTCAGTTCAGTATGGAGTAGCATTTGCATCCACTGAGTTACAGCAGGATTGCAGTTTTTCAGGTCTCAGTTGTGCAAAGTCTGCCTGCTTTCTGTTCAGCTAGCATGGCTATAGAATGGATGTTCTCACTTTCTGTAGCCTTTTCTTCTGGTTCAAGTTTAAGAAGTGCATTTGACACTTATCATGCTGTGAAAAAGCCCTCAACTCCTATGAATGGTACAGCTGAGACTTCTTTAACGTGAATGCACTGATTTTAAAAGTGAAAGTAAAATTTGTCATTAGAAGTGTGTGTGTGTGCGTTTTAGTTTTTCAATTAATTTCTGCAAGTGATGAATTGAGAACATCCTCATTTTTCCACTTAAACATGTGATTGTAGATTTGTCATCAGGTTAATTTCACCGGAGTATTTGTTGCTCTTAAGAGCATGTGGAATGTATGAATGAAGCCAGACCATTGTGTTAACAAGTTAAACCAGTGTCTGAGATTGCTGATGGACAATTGTACAATTGCAAAGGAATTGCGTCTGTAAACCTGGCAGTTTCCTGGTCTGTTGTTTTCAAAAACGCTTTATTTTTATCTTTGGTGAAGTGTAGAGCTGCTGAGAGGGCATGGAGAATAATATATATTCATCCAAATGAAGCCTTGGGATGCAGTTGTTGTCCCCTTGGGAAATTAAGTCTCTCTTTTCAGATAATATTTTTACTCTCTATGACCCCTTAGGGATTCTAGTACTCCAGCCTCTGCTTTTCTAAGCAGTGCATCAGCCGTTGCTGTTATGATTACAGTGTGTCTGTCGCTGTGTCTGTCTTGGCAGAATTCAGGGATAGAGAAAGCCTTTCTGTTCGACGTGGTCAGTAAGATCTACATTGCCACTGACAGCTTGCCCGTGGACATGCAGTCCTACGAGCTGTGCTGCGACATGATCGACGTTGTCATCGACGTCTCCTGCATATATGGGTGAGCTGGAGTCACTGTAACCTTTATAAAAAAAAAAAAACTGCCTTCATCCTCACCTGAATTGTACACAAGTGCTGTTATTATTTTAAGGTACAGCATGATAATGTTGTGGATGTGTCTGAAACAAGCCCAGCTGACTTTAATTGCCTGTATTACTTAAACACTGCAGTACAGTGGGTCTAGTACAGCACATTACATACATACATTACATTATATTATTGATATTTAGCAGACGCTCTTATCTGGAGTGACTTACATAGGTTTCATCTTTACATGTTATCCATTTATACAGCTGGATATTTACTGAAGCATTTCTGGGTTAATTACCTTGCCCAAGGGTACAACAGCAGTGGCCCAGCGGGGAGTTGAATGAGCAAGCTTTGGGTTATGAGTCCTGCTCCTTACCACTGTACATGCATCCCTCTACAATTTCTTGAAATCATTATGTAAACCTCTCATGTCTAGGATCCCACTTAGAAAATGTGGTGAATTGAATCTTTTTTTCATGACATTTTTATTCCTGCCAGGTTTATGACATTGTAACTGTAGACATACAGCATAAGCAGCCAGGTGAATGCCTCTGGAAATTCCTCTTTTGATACTGTTTCACAGTAATGTAATGAACATTACTGTGTGATCTTTGAGTGACCATTGACTTATGTGTTTTGTTATGGTCTTGTAGCGGCCTTTAATCTGTAAAGGGCCTTTTTGTATGGTCTTGCTGTGGTCATTGAAATCTGTGATGAGGTATGACCGTGTGATCGTGTGTTCCAGGCTGAGGGAGGATGGCAGTGGCAGCGCATATGATAAGGAGTCCTTGGCCATCATCAAACTCAACAACACCACTGTGCTCTACCTGAAGGAGGTGACCAAGTTCCTGGCGCTGGTCTGCATTCTCAGGGAGGAGAGCTTCGAACGGAAAGGTGAGTTTCAGGAGAGGCTGGGGAGGAGGACGCGGCCAGGCCTGGTTGGCCGATTGATAAAGACTGTGAATGCATCATAGTTGCGTGGTCTGCTCAATGCAGGACACAGCTATGTCCAAGAGGAGTGTCCTGATTCCTGGATGGCGATTTCAGGTGTGAAAACAAAGGTCTGATAGTAGTGAACCTACACCGTTTTTTTTTTTTTTCTTTCTATTTTTATGGTCTCCAGGTTTGATAGACTACAATTTCCACTGCTTTCGCAAAGCCATCCAGGAAGTGTTTGAGGTGGGCGTGTCCACCCAGAGAACGGGCACCCCACAGCTTGACATGCCCAGTCCGAAGGCTGCCACTCTGAACGGGACCCCCAGGAGCGCCGTGTAGCGTTTCGGAGGAGGAGGGAGAGAGAGAGAGAGCGAGAGAGAGACTGCTGGGGCTGTGCCCTGGACCCCTCACAGGTGACAAAGAGCCCACGGAGCAGCTGAGAGCGGGACAGAGGACCTGTCCGCCGTTTCCTATGACTGAGAGATTCAGACAGGAAACCCAGAATGGAAAACATTACAAAATAAACAGAACTGTCAGCCAGCAGGGGGCGCTGCAGTACTGTAACCAGCCCTCCCCCCCCAGGACAACACTGTGTGTCGACACATTGTCAGGGGTAGGGAAACGCTGTACAAAACACAAACCCAGTCTGATATCATGAAACCCATTCAACCCAATGCTCACACACAGCACTGCTTCAGTTCAGCCAAAGTTTTTACCATTCTGTCATACACCTATGCACATTGATAGCAAATCATAGAAATGCACTATTTTAGGACTGTGCTGTCTTAACCTCAGAGTGCTTTGGAGCACTGAGTTGGTGTGAATGTGTCAACAAGTTTATAGTAACTGGGTCCAAAACTATGAGCTGCATGGTGTAGGATGGTTTAAATGATTAATACCACTTTCTACTTTCCGTGAGCATTTACTTCAGTAAATTAGCTTGGTGATGCTGCCGCTCTTGTGCTACCAGATGAACTCTGCTTATGACAGTATGACACTGAGACTCAGTGAGGGAGAAAGGCTGTGTCTGCAGGAAGCCAGCCTGAGATGTGTGTGTGTGTCTCAGGCAGAGTGAGGTGTGTGTGTGAGAAAGAGAGTGCGAGTGTGTGAGTGCATGACTTGATGAATGTGTGTGTGTGTGTGTGAGAGAGAGAGAGAGAGAGAGAGAGAGGGACATTGTGTGAGTGCATGACTTGAATGTGCGTGTGTGTGTGGGAGAGGGAGAGAGAGAGAGAGAGTGTGTGCGAGTGCATGACTGTGTGTGTGTGTGTGTGTGTGTGTGTGTGCCTGTGTGCACGTGCGTGCGTGCACTCCCATCCTGTACGAGGGCACAAGGTGTATACATGCATGTGATGGAGAGACTGAGGGATATTGGGACATCCTTGTTCCAGCTTCACCTGAAACTTTGGGGCTTCTCACTTTTGCATTTAGAACTGTGATTAACATTATTCTCCTAACTAAACCAATCTAATATAACTTTCCATGGAGGTATTTTCAGAGACAGCAGCTGGAAAACCTGCTGATCCACAGCTCTCCTGGATCCGGAATGACCAGGTCTGGTCACCGTGCTCATGAACATGGTCTTCAGCTCACCCACAGAACCTGAACAATTCTGCCTTATCTGTTCCTGATGACCATGATGCGTGAGTCAATAAAAGGGAAAATATCTTACTATTTGAACGGGAGATAACGGAAACACTGCCCCTTTCACTTGTTTTGTTTGAGAGTTGTGCTGAGTATTAAAGTTATTTTTGCATTGAAATATTTATTTTCCTCTGTGATTTTTTCATGTGTTATGTATTTTACAAAGTCCACACATACAGTGGATTGAACCACCAGGATATTTGCAGTGAGCACTGACATTACTCCAGAGTAAATTTATAACCATGTTTCTAGGATGTGGGAGGGAAACCAACAGCGGACAAAAAAGAGAGCTGGTATTTTTGTCACTCCCCTCTAATTGTCTTGCGTTAATGAAGCCCCTTGAGTCCACATTAATGCCACACATTCTTCTCATTACAGGAGACAAAAAGCAACCTTACCCCAGTTTTCCGAAAGCAATGTCACAGGGTTAGAAAAGAGACTTGTTTGAGGGAAATGCACAGCAACCCTCCACTCCCACTCTGCACAAACACACTCTGTTACTCTTTACAGCATTATTTCCATCTGTGGCCGGGTGTGTCCCTTTAACTCCCTGTAAAAATAATAAACAAAAATATTCACCACCTCTTTCATTTCCATCTCCACTTCTGAATCTCATTCCGTACCTTGACTGCACACTCTTGGTGCTGTCCCTCTCTGTGTTACCGCCAGTACTGCAGCTTTTGGGTGCTCGGTTATGGGTCTGACTCAGATGCACTGTTGCGCGTGGAGAGAACAGGTCTGGTCTGGAGAAACACAGCTGTGGCACATTTGAAAGCTATCATTAATTAAATTCCATAGGTAACATTGTGCTGGCTGCATGTGATTTTATGTGTAAAAATGAATGGTTGTACGTCAGAAGTACATTTTTTTTGCACAGCAGGCTGTGGGGAGAGGTTGCTGAGTGCCAAACAAAGCCAGATTTTTTTTCCCATAATTTCATCATTAAAGACAATTGCGCATGGAAAATCTGAGACATAAAACCCATGCCCTATGAAAATGGAAGTATTTGCTATCGCACGTGAACATCTTGTAAAAGGTTATTACTTCACCGAACTGAATGTCGTAACTGCAAACGAACTTGATGGTGAAGCTGAATACAAGAGCATGCAGCGAAAAGAGCTGTTGTTTCAATGAGTACACCCTATATCGTTTGGGGACTTTATCTCTCTAATGTCAGATGCAACAGAGAAGTCACATTCTTTTAATCGTTATATAAGAAGTCGCAGGGGCCATGAAATACCGCTGAGTGTCATTCCCGATTATGAAACAATTATATGAATAATTGCGGCTGTGAATCCATGAGAAAGCACAACGTCTCCGTCTAGTCGAGGAGGCACCATATCCCAGGTGCTGAAACGCGTTGTCTGCATAAACATCCTTCTCATAGGATATCTCTCATATACTCGCAGTCATCCTCAAAGTTTAGAAAAAGGAGTGTTGGCATGTTGCAACTCTACGCTGGAACTTATCGTGTTAGCGTCGAGAGAGGAGGGAGCGAGAGAACAGGGCGGGACCTCATGACTCGAGAATTTACGAGTGGTGTCACGCACAGGGTAGTGTGTCACTATTAGTCATTTTTTGCGGGTTACAGAAAGAGATATAACACATTTGCGTTTCGACACTTCACATTTGGAGTAAGGATTCGACTGCGACCCGCTCAGGTTTGGAGGCATTGTATGCGAGGAGCTTTTCTCGGGTCGGGAGAGCGCAGGAAGATTGAGTGTCGGACGTTCCTGTGGGTAAGAACGTAGCCTATTCGTACTTTACATGTTAGTTTTAAGGTCATGGCATTTTAGTATTTCTTTATGTCTTTAGCCTACTGTTAAAAACCTTCTTTGTGCCGACGAAGCTGAGGACACTTCCAAGAGTGTTTCAAAAACGTGACATAAAACTCTGATTTTTACGCTTGAGAATGCGTGTCGGGGAATTGCAAATCATGTTTCAATGGAAAGCAGAAACTTGCAGTAATGCAAAAGATTCTATTGTGTCGCTGTGTTGATACGTTGTGTAGTAGGTCTGATTGCGGATGTCAAACCCGTAGAGCGCTTTCACATGTGCCCATCAGACATTCTGATGTGTCACCCAGGTGTGCGAAGTGCGTTCCTTCGTCTGGTTTCACATCCCCAGGCGCAAGGACCGCATTATGGGAGGGGCATTTTAATTGCAATATAGACATTTTTTCCGTCAAGTTCCGTCACACGCTGCACAGATAGCATTACATAATACGGATGTGCTAGCGCCCGTAATTCATTAAGTTTCGTGATTTATAGAATACATTATTCGCCTTTCCTATAATCACTGCATGTGATACAGAGCAACCTCTGCTAACATTATTGCCACAAAATATTGGTCCTCGTTTATTAGTACTCACACTTACCAGCAAGTAGAGCAGCGACATAAATTGCATAGTAACGAGCGGCTCTATCAGTTGACACTTCAACAAAAAAATTAGATCTATTCAGTCGTCACACCACGAGATAGTTAGCCAGTGTTCTTGACCAAAATTAGATCAAACAGGAAAACTTTGTTGAAATGAACAGACCACTTCCCTCTCCACATATCACAAGTTTCTGGGTGCGCACCCGATTAACGATGTAGCTCGCCAGCCAGGTACTACAACCCATAGCTACATACATTTTAACAGACGTCTAACATGCCATGATTTAGAGTAAGTACGGTGACATTTTTTTCTTTTACTGACTGTCTAACATACATATTGCTATTGTTACACCAGGCAGGTGGGTGTAAAGCCTGCCCAGGGCAATCTAAGATTTATATTTTCAGCGTTCTGAGCGCAAATGGAGGGCCAGTCAAATTCTAAAGGAATATGTGAACGTGCTAAAACGCCCTATAACGGCTGACCTAAAGGTCAGGGGTCTTTCCACGTTTGGTGGATAATGAGAACTTGAGTAGGGGGTGTGTCTTCACCTATACTCCACTGATACTTCACCTGGGGCAGAGGAGCAGCAAAAAGAGACTTATGGAGTGATCAGATGACAAGAGCAGCAACACTTATGGAGTAAAGGATAAGTCGTTTTTCAGTTGCAGTGGTACACCTCCAGCGTCCTCACTGCATCCACATGAAAAACACACTCTGATCACACCATTGCAGCGTAAAAAGCACAGACTAATCACCCTCACGAACAATGAGTGAGTTTGGCAAGCCTTTCAGCAGAACATATGGAGAGTGTTAAGTTCTGCCTGCAACAGAGACCCAAAATTATGGGTACTGAGACACGCTGTTCAGATCATGTAAACATTTGCACAGTGTTATACATCATGTTATATTCTCGCTTTTCTTTGGAAGAGTTGGCTTTCGGGCAAATAGAACTGAGGAATTAAACCACACCATCAGAGAGAGGAAAGATTTGTCTCTTGTTATTACCTGAGGTGTTGTGAATGAAGTCACAGATATAATCTCTCTCCACAATAAAGTCTTCAAGTTCCTGCCTGTTTGCACACAATTGCATATAGTTCACACAGCACTTGGAAGACTGTTTTTTTTTCTTACTTAAATGTAGGGAAGATTTCATCCTGTGAATAGCAAAAGATAGAAATGCATATTTGTTTTTATATATTTTTTATTTCACTGCTTTTAGAACTGAAGGAGGAGGAGACAGTGGTTGCTTTGCCATGTGGTGGTTTGACCACAGTCACATTCTCTGAGTGGCGCATTTTGGCAAGGATGCAATTAACACAATCACTGGAGTTGTGCCAAGTATTTGGATGACAGCAGTCAGGAGGTTCCCACTAAGGGTGGGGCCTGCAGGTGGGGCCGAGTCCGGTTCTTCTGTCTATAATCAATCTGGAGTCGGACTGATTTAGGCCTGAATATATTTGCTGTCCATTGTACATCTGAGGGTGTTCACTGACTGGTTTAGAAATGCTTGCATTCCCTGACAATTTCAGATCTGAGGGTGTTCACTAACCTTGTACTATTCATGTGCCTTCCCTGACCATTTCAGAACTGAGGGTGTTTACTGACCATATGAGATTTGCGTGCATTCCCTGACCATTTTAGGTCCGAAGGTGTTTGCTGCCCATTTCAGACCTGTGTGTTTAGAGTACCACCCCCCCCAGCAGCCCAACAGCCCAACAGCCCTCACATTACTGAACATGCTGCTTGTGGAGGCAGAATCCTGCACAGCTGCATTGTGGGAAATGAGATCATGTTTCCCGCATGTGTGCCGCAGGTGAAGTGCATCGTATCGCTCAGTTTCTGTTGCTGAGCCGATGGTTCAGTCACAACACTGTTTCTCTCTGTGTTTCCTGTGTTCAGGTTTATTATTACCTGGTTACATGGACAGGGGGCTGGATTACCATGAAACAAAGCGATATGTCCAAATTTGCAATACCGAGTGTGCTTAAAGCCTGTCAAAAGGGAGCACAGCAGGATTACTCGGCCTATCTTTAAAATATATTCATCTGAAGTTGTTGCTAGTGAAATGTACAGAACAGTGTGTGTGTGTGTATGTGTGTATGTGTGTGTGTGTGTAAGTGTGCATGTGTGTGTGAACAAGCAGCACAGTAAATTCCTCTTGTTAGTTTTATGTGGGGGAGAAGGAAGGAAGTAGGAGAGAGGAATGTCCTATTCTTAGAGAATATGTCTAGCAAGATGTGTGTAACGTTTGTCAGAGAGACAGAGCCATGTGACAGACAGTTGAAGAAAATCTTGTTTTTCTGATGCAGCAATCACACTTTCTAAACTCTCCCTTTCTCTTTTAATCAGTAGACAGATTGCTGTGTGTGACAGGAAAGTAAACATACAAGAGTCCTGGTCATGACTAGGATATCTTTGTTGAGGGTTTGTGGTATGGGGGAGGGTTGGTTGTTTCAGAACCCATATGTTTGGAGAAACAGTTTGAAGTCCTTCCCAGTCCTCTTGCATGGCTGGTCTCTTTATACTGAGTTTTCTTCAGATATGAGAGGGAAGTTTCATTTGTTCTGGAGAAAAAAATTAGTTGGCTCAATATCCCAATTAGCCTCCTGGTATTTATTTAGCAAACAATATGATGTTATCAGTTTAGATGAAAAAAAAAAGCCAGATGGATAGTGTTTGTCTTAGAAACTGCTGGGCTGGACAATGGGTCAGATGTTGGCATGACAACCATGGTTAGCACGTGCACGCAGATAATTGCTCTCAGGTGTGGTTGGAAAAGCAGACTAGGTTCTCTGTGATTTCTGTTGGTGCTCACAATGAGGGCAGTCCTTTCTGCAAGGTGGGACCCTCTTCTGCCCTTTGGACCAGGAGAGAAATCCTGGAGGCTTTCATGAGCCTGGTTACACATTAAGGTCTGACAGTGGTATGTCACAGACTGCATGTGACAAGTACACTAGTACACAGCCAAGTACACTAACACACAGCGGCTACAGTCTGCTGACTTCAGTGTTTTAGATCTGACACAGAGCTTCCTCTACCATATTGAGAGTCTGACTCTGGGACGCGGAGGGAGTGTAAATGAGACTCCTGAAAGGATCCTGTAATGGCAGATGCCGAAGGGTTCGCTGTAGTTATGGCTGACAGTCGAAATTGTGCTGCAGGATCTTGTGACTGTCACCACAGCCGAGACTCAATCCACTATTGAGTCAGGCACTGCCCGCTAGTTGTGAGGTTAGGTTGTCTCCATGGAAACCCAGACTTCATGGACTATTAGTTTTCACTTATTTTTATGCCCTCTCCCTTCGCTGTTTCCCACATGGTGGACCGCTGAAGGGTGAAGCTATTGTATTGTGCTTGTGGCAGTTGGGGCATGTTGCAAGTAGCACTTTCTGCCTGAACCCCAAACATCTGGCCCAAGGCTACGCACACAATAGACTGTTGCCTGTTGGGTGTTATTAATAGATGCTGTGATGGCTAAAAATGGACACAATAACTGAGGCTCTTGCCAAGGTCCGCAGAGGGTAGAGCCTGGAATGAAAACCATTGTGTCGGTACGGTCATTTTGAGAACAATAATGGGTTTCTTAACGTGTTAGAGGTTGGGAGGAAATCCAGTCGATTTCCCAAGTTTGTGATAAACGGGCAGGAGAAGGGGAACCAGACTTCCCCTACAGGACGGACATCTGCGTTCTGCATCCATCCCAAAGCTTTCTTCTGTCTTCACACCAGTGACCCTCGGCCTTGGTGACTGATCTCTGACCCCGGTGGCTCTGTCTTTGATGTGGAGGTGTTGTTTTCAAAGTGGACTCTGTCAGTTAATTGCGTGCGCACTGGAGTGGGTAAGGAAAGGAAGCGGTAGCTCACGCACCTGCCGCAGCTATACCAGGACTGAGCTGTCTTTATCCTTTGTCCTTGAGATAACATGTTTTCTTCTCCGCCACAGATATGAAAGCAATCTGTTAAAACTGAGTGAAGACAGTCAAAACAGGGCGTGGCGGAGAAGGGACTTGCATGTCAAACTGTGGCCCTGTGCAGTTTTGTCCAGTGGAGATGGTCCTGGAAAACAAAAAACTTAGTGAACATGCAATTCTATTACATTATTGTCATTTAGCAGATGACGTTGCAGATACACAGCAGATCCCCAGTTTACACAGGTTGTAATTTTATCCATTTACACACTGGGGTTTTTACTAAGGCAATTGAGGGTAGAGTACCTTGCTCAAGGGTACCACCATAGTGCCCTCAGGAGGGATTTGAACAAGCAACTTTCTGGTTACGAGCCCTGCCCCTTGTCACACTGCAGTCCACCAGGTTTCCAAGGTTAATTTATTGGCTTTCTCTCCACCGTGGTCAAAAATGAGTCTCATCTCTGTGGTGAAGTTGCACAGATTTTTCTGGCGAATCCAGGGAGTGTTGTGAATGTGGTTGTGTTCTGTTTTTACAGGGCAGGACAACATGAGTGAGCAGTTTGACTGCGCTAGCTGTAAGCAGTCCCTGTATGGACGCAGGTACATCCAAACAGAAGACAGTCCCCACTGCATCCCCTGCTACAACAAGCTCTTCACCCACACCTGCGCAGAGTGCAAGGAGCTTATCGAACACAATGCCCGGGTGAGCAGAGAAAGAGAGAGAGAGAGAGAGAGTGGAGAGAGAGAGTGTGTGTGCATGTGTGTGACTGCATGAGAGAGAGAGAGAGAGAGAGAGAGAGAGAGAGAGACAGAGAGAGAGAGAGAGAGAGAGTGGAGAGTACATGTGTTTGTGTGTGTGTGTGGAAGAGAGAGAGAGAGAGAGTGTGTGTGTGTGTGTTTGTGTGAGAGACATAGTGTGTGCAGTTTTGGGTTTATGCATATGGGAGAGAGAGTCTGTTCATGCAATTGTGTGTGTGCATGGGTTGGTGGTGTGTTTGTGTGCGCGTGTCTGGTCTCTGGTCTCTGGTCTCCTGTACTGAGATGAAATCACAGGGATTCAGTTAAACTGGCAAAACAACCTGATGGGTCTGTGCTCCTATTGTTTGTTTGGAAAACATCTCTTTTTGCTGAATGCTTGAGACAACCTAAATTCCCTCGTGATGTCTGAAGCAAACAGAGTACTCTTAACAGAGGAATGCAGAAACACCCATCCAAAGAGAAACTCGTCTGTGGAACACGAGTTCCGAAAATGTTCCATTACAACAGTGGTTAATGCATCACTGACCCCCCCCCCCCCCCCCCCCCCCAGGAGAAACAGGCAGTAATTAAAATTCCTGTTTGCCTTGGTGTTCTACTCCCTGACTTAAGTAATGAACATTACATTACTGCAAACACCCCCTCCCCAAACACACACTCACATTGATTCCTTACAGCTTCACTGTTCGATGCAAAAAAAATAAAAACAAAAAAAAAAGAGAGCCAGATGTATTCTTCTGCACTCGGTGCAAGAAACAAATGTAGCCAGACAATATCCACATTCATTACAGATGAGCAAGACGTGTATGCAACGAAAAGGCATTAATCCTGACTCCTACAGGTTAAAGGAAAACAATCTTTACTGATGGGTGGAGACTACCATTCTACTCGTTTGCTGGTCTTCCCTGTATGGCGACTGCAAGGAGTGTATGCAATCGAATCAAAACGTTAAGAGCTTATTACGATCCAACCACAGCGGTTCTGCACGATCAAAACATTATTATATCATTTTGACATCACCCCAGCACCTCTCTGCCGTGTCCTTACCCCTTACCCTCTCTGCCGCCCTGACCCCGACCCCACTCCAGGAGCTGTCCTATGAGGACCGGCACTATCACGACCACTGCTTCCGCTGCTTCCGCTGCGAGCGCTCCCTGGCTGGCGAGCCCTTCACCTGCCACAAGGAGGCGCTGCTGTGCCAAGACTGCTTCTGCAACGAGTGCTCCTCCCAGTGCGTGGCCTGTGACAAGGCCATTTTGCCAGGTACTGTCCCTGCTCTGTCCCCACATGCACGGCTGGTCTCTTTAGTCTACAAGAGACGTGTCTTAAGCAGTTGCACGGAAAGGGCGGTAGCGTAACATAGTGGTTAAGCAGTGGGACTTGTAACTGAAAGGTTGACGGTTTGATTCCCTGCTGTGGCACTGCTGCTGTACCCTTAGGCAAGGTGCTTAACCCCCCAGTTACCTCAGTAAATATCCAGCAGTATAAATGGATACCATTCTAAAAGAGCATCTGATAAATGCCAGTAATGTAATGAATGAGCATTGATGGCAAAGTCTACTGAAGAAGAATATAACCCATTTTTCCATTAGATTTCCATGGTGTTCAGTCAGTGAGTGTAATTGTGTAGGTCTCTCCCGGTCCCCTCTGGTTTACGCATTAAGTATATTAACTAATGGGGAATCTCAGTTGGTGTTTACGTTGCAGGTTTATAATTACACACATGCTATAAGCGCTCCAGGGCACAAAGTGTTACCACTGGCCTTGTGTGCTGTGTGTGGGCATGCATTAACCCACTGTTCTTGTGGCCCCGCCCCTCCATGCCAGGATCCAGGAAGCTGGAGTATGGAGGAAGCACCTGGCACGAGGACTGCTTTGTCTGCCACAGCTGCGAGCAGCCCATCGGCTCCAAGGCCTTTGTCCCGGACCAGGATGGGTACTATTGTGCACCCTGCTACGAGGACAAGTTTGCCCCGCGCTGCAGCCGCTGCAAAAAGGTGAGCCGCGAGCTCCGCCTTCAGCAGGGCCTTGTGGGAATTTCCAGTCAGCGTGAAACACACCTGATTATTCTGATGACTTCTAGATTAAATGCTTCATGAATTCCAGCGGTCTGCTTCCTGTTCGTTTTCGTGGGAAGGTACCATGTGTTAATACCGCATTGTTAGTCGTGGGATGGGCGGAATTCATTACGGTCTGGCTCTGCCAGAAATACAGGATGTGCAAAATCTCACGAGCCATCAACATTTCAGCATTTCTGAATAGTTTATTATTGAATCCCCGAACGCACCATTGTATGAACTTTGATAATGGGTCCATATCCGTAAATATGGTTTTCCATGACACAAAACGCATGAAAACGGTAGCGTTTCTGGTGACCCCCCCCCCTCCTTCCCTCTCAGGTGTTGGTGACGGGGGGCGTGACCTACCGCGAGGAGGCGTGGCATAAGGAGTGTTTTGTTTGCACGGGCTGTGGGGTCCAGCTGGCGGGACAGCAGTTCACTTCCCAAGATGACAGCCCCTACTGCGTCCAGTGCTTCAGCAAGCTCTATGCACGCAAGTGTGAGGGCTGCAGCGAGCCAATCACCGGTAGGCATCACGGTCACCTGATCCGCATTCAGTGATGACATCACAGTTAACCTCATCCAATTTCAGTGGACAGTCTGATCAGCATAAGTGCAATGGGTGTGGGAGTAATGTTTTGAACAAAAATTAGTGCTGTCTGGGAGTTAAACAATGGAGTGAAACAGATCTGAACAATCAGTCTGTAGACTGGAAATCAGCTCCCTCAGATGCAATCAGTGGAATAATTGTAGTTTCCAGTACATTCTTAGCAGTTGGTGTGGCATCGGCTTTGAACTCATGCTGGAAATGCCTTGTACAAAATTTGTTTAAGGAGAGAATATCCTATAAGCTGTAAGTTCACCCCTCCAAAGCCCATCAAACATGCCCTGTGACAGTGTCCCCATTGCTCTCTCTCCCTCTCCCCCTCCAGGTTTTGGGGAGGGAAAGTTTGTTTCCTATGGTGAACGCCATTGGCACCAGGCCTGTTTCTCCTGCTCCCGCTGTTCCGTGCCTCTGGCGGGCGTCGGCTTCTTCCCCGAAAGGGACCAGATTCTTTGCCGCGATTGCAGCACCCATACATAGACCACACCCACTCCCTCCTGAACTGCTTGAAAATCAACGGTCTCTTTCTTACTGCCTACCCTTCCTCTCCACCTTTCCATTACTGTTTTGTATTTTTTCAATTTAATTGAAACTTGTCATTTATTATTAGTTATGTCACATTTGTAAAATGACGTATGCTGATTTGGACATCCAAGATCTCCATGTCAGAGAGGGCATGACTGGGTTTCCAAAACAAGCAATAAAAAGAAAATTCTCACCAAAAAGCTTACTGTATTGATTTTTTTTTAAATGGCATCAATAAATTGAATGAGAGTGTCCATTTTATCATGTGTGCACTGACATCTGGTCTTGCGTTGCCGTCTGAGTTAATGAAATTTCCTATAATGTATTATTGTTATTCTTAAATCAATAATCCTCCCATAAAAAAAAAAAAAAAAACTTGCACTGGTCAAAAAGATTTGCAGCAGCAGATTTTTGCTTTCTGTAACATATCTGTAAATTGCACCTTTCAGCATAGCCCTGAAGTCCTGTCAGTTCAACTGAGTCACAGTGTGAAATCCACCTGGTTCCTCCCACAGTCTCACACATCTGCATGATAAACGGGCCACATCACTGAGGAAACGTTGGTGAAACGTTGTGAAAAGCTCACTGAAAATGAACCAGCCAGCTTGTGCTGATTGTTGCTGTATCTAGTGCGCTTAATGCAGTGGGGAAAGTGAGGTGAAGCACAGGACCGGAATATGGACCCAGCGGAGTCTGGAGTCTGGACTGGACTACAGTCAGACACCATTAGGTATAGCAGTGCCGAGCTGCTGGGGAGGTTTTCCTCGTTTTCCAAAATCTCCCCCTTGCCATTTTCTCATCATACATGGAAGGAATTTTCCCACTGAAAAAGAGATAATGGCCCTCACCGCATTTCCCTACAGTCCACTACAACAGCAGAGAAAAGAACTCAATGCCCTCAAACAGACGGGTGGGAGGGGGAGGGGGAAGCACGGAGACATACAGGGGGAGAGGAAGAGAGGGGGGGGGGGGGGGGGAGAGAGACAAACGAGGCTTGTTGGATTCCAGATGTCCCGCGCCAGTCTTCCCATGAGCACCCACAAGAGGAATGTCACAGAGAGATGACAACACATCTCATCGGAGAGCAAACACCGATTTGGACACACTCACACGCACATAAATGCAGGCGTGATCGGTTGCCCTCAGTCTTTGACAGGTTACTTTATTTTCATTCTCTCGCTGAGGGTGCATCCATCAACTGCACAGTAATAAACTCAGACTCAGTCATCTGACGCTGGGACGTGGTTATATAAAACTATACATCTACATGTCATCGCTGAGCAGAATGGTCCTCTGGTGGAACATATGCATGTCACATCATTAACAAAAAAAAAAAAAAAAAAGCAAAGACTGCTTGGAGCAAACCTGATTGTCACACATTTCAAAAAGGAAAATAGGAAAATGAAAGAGTGATGAATCGTGGCCAATGGCGTGAGAGGAAGATAAGAGTGTATTTTTCCAGAACATTCCAAATCAGACGTGGCACTAAAATTGCACGGCGGAGAGCAACATATAGCCGCAGAATGTGTCTCAAGGCTTTGCTTGTAATTCCACAGGAGTCAGGAGTCTGTCAGCATTCGGTCGAGCTGAACGTCTCAGCTCAGACCTTGTACGGCTTGAGCTATAGTTTAACCCTGTAGTGCACAGCAGAGGCAGCCATGTAAGCGTTGACACACATAAATCCTTCGTTTCGCTGTTCTGAACTTCAGAGACCCTGTCAGTTCCCCTTGTGGCCATGCTGTTGAGCACTGAGAGACAAGGGTGAGAAAGAGCGTGCAGTCCTTACTAACATTGTAGGAACATTCTCAGAGCATCAGTGTCTCTGACAATTACCTGGGGAGTTTCAGTTTTCATTATACTGTTGATCAGGCATTTTCCTGTGGAAATGCACATATTTAGCTTTTGTTGTCCCATAGCACAAAATCCCGACTGCTTCACACATGGGGATATAAATTCAGGGAAAGAGATTGCGGAGGGGTGGTGAAGAATTGAGACAGTGCACATGAAATTATGTAAAGAGAACACCGCAGTCCTCAGAGGTCAAAGTTCAACCCCCTGGAACATTCACTGAAGTCGGTGGTTTATGTGATATTGAGCCACCAATGTTCCCACCTTTTTTTCTGTTCAAATCTTCTGATGATTTTAGCAAAAGGCCAGGTTTATATACTCTTTTCCCATCTACCAATGCACTCTAGATCACGTGTGTGACTCCAATGTGACTGGCCATGTCAACACACAACTGCAGGCAGAAAACATTGAAGATGGACTATTATAAAAAAAAAAAAGTCTAGAAATAGTTCTCTTCTTTCACAAACCACACAGTCACAAGATGTAAAGGAAATGCCTACTGATTCTCTCTGACCAATCAGGTTGGGCCACTGGCCCTGAAAGACTTTCCACCAGCAGCCAAGAGTTCCTTTGGGGAGCAAAGGCTAAACTTCTAGAATTTTCCAGAGGAGAATCGTGTGAGATGAGAGTGACTGGAAATGTCTATTTCCGTAATGTTTTACTTCATCACCCCTGTCAGAACTGTGTATCCAATGTGGCTGGTTGTCTGGTGTCAGACTTGTGGGAGTCCAGCTCAAAGGTTTTTTGGATTACGTTTGTATGGCTTTTTGTTCGTCTGTCATCGTGCTATTGATGAAGATGGAGAAGCAAAACTGTCTGATTTTATGTGCGGTGCAACAGGAATGAAGCCTGTGTACGTGATTATGGCATTGTGGCAGTTTTCAGTTTATCAGAACAGAACCTCAAAGCTCTGCCGGAAGGAACTCTTTCTCAGCAGGGTGCTGAGACATGCTACTGGAAGGGCTGTTTTTTTCCCCAAATGATTTTTTATCATGCAATGTATGCCCTCTAGTGGTCAATCTTAATATTGCATGGTAGTAAACTCCTGTTCACAAAGCGTAACGCATTCCTGCCACGGATTTACAATTTTCTCAGTACATGTATTCTATAAAGCTTTACCATCCACCCTTTACCATGGAAGCTCCTATTATGACCATCTGATCATCCTCCACCTGAATAATAGACTAAATATGTCCCTCCCTCTCCATTTCAACAACAATGGAGTCAGTGTTCTAGTGCAAAAATGGCTACTGTGCTTCACCCAGGTGGGTGCTACAGACCGACAGGGATTGAGGGGAGTCATACCTCTTCACTCTACAGCAGACCTTTGAGATCCATGAAAGGCAGTATATAAATACAATCCATTATCTGAACCTTGATAAACAATGCATAGCTAAAGTTTCTAAAACCTGAAACACACTGATAAAACAGTGATAAAATACTGATAAAATAAATTCAGTAAATTCTTGAAACACACAAAAAATACAAGAAAAAAAAAAACAATTAAGCATTCTGAAAAAAAGAATTGCTATAATCCTAATTAATTATACAAAATAAGCACACATTTAAAGAACACACTGTATATTCATAGGAATCTTCGTCAAATGCATGTATGTGTAAAGAGTATTAAAAATGATACTATATCCAGAACTGTATATGTAAGAAAAGTTATTTTAACTTCCAGCAGAGGGTGCTGTGTAGCTTGATTGCACAGACGTTGTGATTGTTGCCCTACGATGCGGTTCTTTTTTTCCACTGCCTTACACCGTCTCCCGCCTGTCATGGTAACGCACGTAAATAAAAGAAGTAATGGCAGACACTGACGCCAAACTTGGGTGAGAAACTTTCCTTACTCTTTTCTGGTGTCGTCTTGCAACTTTAAATGAATTATTAACAGAATGTAAGTAATGATAATGCTGATGTAGCATTTGCCGCAAGTTAGGAAAAGTGTTTTTGCCAGGTAGCAAGGACAGGAAATCTATCTACATAAAACATACACAAACATCACACATAAATACATCGTTGACTGTCTTACTAACACAACTGTAACAGTCAACTGTAAAAGCCTTCTTGTCAAAGTTAGTACCACTTTAGATACTAAGTTTAGCTGCAAAAATCCCAATACCAAATCAATTCCAGTCATACCTCCTTATTAATAGCCGAGATTTTAATGAATTGTGAACTTCTGAATTTTTATTTTATTTTCTCTGTCTCACATGTACAATAGTGTCAGACCCTACTCTCCAGACTGTGGCAAGAAAAGGATAAGGAACTTTACAATAGGAAAACTATACAGAGGCGTGAACAAGAGTGAGTGTTGCTGACATAAAGGAAACACCTGACACCTGATTCCTGTGCATATGAAAGAAATGTTAGCTTTCCACATTTTTAATCAGAGTGGTTGCGGAGTACCTTCATTTGCCCTGTATCACATTTACTTTCTTTCAGCCTCCAGTCTTCCCCAGAACACGTCATCCATCCCCACAAAATACCGCACAGAAGTCATACGAAATGAGGAGAAGAGAGGGTTCTCTACTCAAACCAGGAGGTTCTGCTCTGGGGACAGTCTGGTAAAAATAAACTAACAAACAAAAATAAATAAATCAGTCAGTCAGTCAGTAATTCAGTGATTCAGTCTCTTTCTTTTTCAATTTTAAACATCACCAAACTGATAAGGACATGCATAAAAAATCTGAATTGATTATAGTAATATGAACAATACTAATACTAGAACAGGCACTTACTGGTTATTATAACAAACACATTCATAATTCTCCTTCTCATTGTTCCACCACTTAAAAGTGTAGGTCTATGCAGGAACTGTGTTCTCTGTTTCAGAATGAGAACCCTGGACCAGGCGCTTATATGTCCCACTCTTCCGCTGACATCACCAGTCCCTCCTTCTCAAAAAGAGGTACCGGGGGGCTTGCCTCTAAGGTGAGGTGCAGGAGCCGTCTGCTTTCATTTGAGCCTGGTGCGATGTGATGCACTGGTCAGGGACTTGAGCTTGTGTGCAGAAGTTTAGCAATTTGGTTCACAGCTGTGGCACTGCAGTTTAAACATTTGAGCAAGGTGTATTAACTGAATTGTCTGAATAAATACGTAATAATAAATAATAAATGTTGTTTTATGAATGGCTAATATTTAAAAGTGGAAGCTATACAAAGGGTATAGGACAAGGGCATCCGTTTAGGAGCAACATCTTTACCAAACCTCTTCCCTCCTCCTGCAGGCTGTCCGATCCCCACCATTGCCCTGGTGGCACACCCCCGCACCCAACGCCTACAGCCTGCCGTGTTCTCTGCTTCAGAAGCACAGCTTCAGCTGGGCCGGAACCAGCGCCTTCCACCCCCCCATCGCCGTGGCAACGGGTAGCTTCAAGAACAAAACCCCCGCCCCCAACCACTACCAGGTGCCTGCGCTTGTGCCTGTCAAATGTGGAGATAGTAGCACTCGTTTTATTTTTGTCATTTACGATGTGACGTTTCCTGTTCATGTTGTAACACTTCAAGCTGGCTCAGCAAGCGTCTTCCAGTGGAGCCGTGAACGCCTCCTCAAAGCGTTGTTACACCCCCTATTGATGTTTTGATATTTCCTGTTGGTGATCTAGGTTAATTTCAGCGGGGTTGAGAAAAACACTGCGGTTTCTGCACAGTCCGTGTTTCTGTCTAGAACAGGAAGAAGTGCCCCACATCCTGGCACCTCAGGAGGGCCTTCGCCATGTAAGAGCCTCCTTCACACAACTTTATTTAGTGCTTAACACACCATGTGGAACACTGTGGGAGCCCTTCAGTACACATATATTCCATACCCTTCCACCCACACACCCCAGTTAATACCTTTATCTGCAATATTCATGCAATTGATCGCTTTTGCATACACACAGTTTGCTATACATGCGTTGCCTGTTGCGAAACCCGTGTCCTTTTTTCAGGTCAGTACAGAGTGTCCGACAGCATAACCAGGCCAGCTCCCCGGGTGCCCCTCTCCTGCTTCAAGTCGAGGTCCACCCGCACCCTCTCATTGGTGAAGAGCCAGGTCCCGGGACCTGCTGCCTACAGCCCCCACAAAGCCCCAGAGCCCCCCAGGAGGACTGCCCTTCCGTGAGCTGATCTTTCAAACGGGGGAGACCAACAGGGACCCCTGCTCACACTGCCCCTATGGGCCAATCCTCAGACGGGCCCACTCATAAGCCACAAAGATAGATATATTCATACCCAGACCTAAAATAAAACCTCAAGGTTGAAATGTGAAACTGAAAATATATGGCCACATAAAAAATAAAAATCAAAAAATGAACAAAAATTGACAAGACCCTGCACAACTAGAGCAGGACCAGCTGAGAGGATGAGCAGTGGGAAATTTGAGCAATTCCAGGCCTGAAGACAATTTAATTTAATTTCATAGTGGCATCACATTTAAACAGTAGTCATGAAGGAATGTCTGACATTTAAAGTACGTGACGCTGCAATGTAAAAAATTCAGGATTCAATACCTAGACCTGGTAATGAACATTTAGGACAGCTCATTTTGAGGCTGTTTTGTTTGTTTATGGGGGTGAGATTTCACTGACACCCCTGAACCCTATTTCCTGTGTCCTCTCTGGTCAAGGAAGGGCCATTACCTGAGTATTTCTGCTCCTGCCATACCACTCCCAAAGACCCCGCCCCTTCCAGGACCTGGCCAATACAACATCACCAACTATGATGCCCTGCCCAAACAGCACATGTCTAGCGCTGTGTTCATGTCCGGGACAAGTAGATGGATCAGAGCGGTTCCAGGACAAGATTTACCAGGCCCAGGTGAAGAAGCAGCGGTTGTTTGTAGATTAAATTGATTAAATCAATCCTCTTATCCTGTGTGACAATAATTGTTGATCTAAGACATGGCTCTGCCTCTACAGGTTTCTATGACCCAGAGAAGTCACAGAAGCGGTCCTTCCTGTACAATCATTCCAACAGATGGGTCCCTGCCTGAGGCCTGGATGACCAAGCACATGGCTGTTATCTGTGTGTGTGTGTGTGTGTGTGTGTGTGTGTGTGTGTGCGCGCGCGTGTTTGTCTGTGCATATTTATGAGTATTTCTTGATGTGGCTATCCTTTTATAATGCCTTCATGATGAGAAAGCTGTTAAGAGCTGATTAAATTAACCACAGAGGTTTTATGGGAAACAATATCCCTACCTTCGCTGGCAGATTGTGGGTTTTTGTAATAAATCTGAAGTGTGTGCACCCTGTTCTTCATCTCACATGCTCCAACAGCTGGGGGAGTGAGGAGGGGTGGGGCCTGAACTCAGAACATTTTGGAGCATTTTTAGAACATTTTGGCCTGGAATGATATCAGAAGAGATTTTAAACAAAAAATATGCGCATTCCTCACTCATCAACCCACTCACTCACTCTCACTAGATTTCAGTCTAGTCATACCTGGAGTGCCTACATTTATTGGGTGATAGGATACTGGACCCCAACCAAATGTGTGGGGGTTCAAAACAATGTTATGTTAACCTTTACATTTATTTCATTTGGGATACACTTTTATCCAGAGGGACATATTAAACAGGCTGCTAAAAGCTGGAGCTCTGTGTGATCTTGGTCTCAAATGCAAAATGTGTGACTTTAGTGCAGAAACCCTTTCACTTCCTCTAAATTATTCATGCGAATTAAACACACCAATCCTGGGGAGGAAGGGTACCTATGAGATCTCAGAAATGGCTTCCTCAGATGTAACCTGCTCAGGAAAGCATGCACATTGCAAAAAAAAAACTCCCTTGCTTGAACAGCTGTGGATGTGTTAAATTTTCAGTTTCCAAAATTTTCCCATAGAAAGCTATATTTGCTTGAATTTTACAGTCCTCATTTCAGGCTACTACACTGTGTCTTGATATAGAAGTCATTGTCCTTTAAATTCAGATTCGGCTGCTCTCTCCCTTTTTCGGGCATGCATTGTATCTATGAATGCAGATAGTCTTGTTTCATAATTCACTCTACTGTCCATTACTGGCCCTATTTGGATCTATGTGGGTTAATGAAGCTTCTGGGTACAACACTGCCCCACACTGGAGCATGATGTAAATACAATTTGTAAAAGTGGAGTTTAAATTAAATGCTACTCTTCTTTTGTCGCTCTTCATATGATTGTGAAAACCTCTTCTTGTCTGCGTTTTCTCTTGCTGTTGCTATATTACGTTTAACTCTGCCCTTGCGTCTCCTCTTTGGTTGATATTGTTTATTAATCTCTGTGATTTTTGAAATCCCGGGACACGAGGAACCTCTTGGTCGTCACACCACCACAAAAGGTTCCTTCATGTCTCTCTTCTCTGGCTGTGAGATATAAAGGGCTGATCTGTGTGTGAAACGGGCCCTGGAGCTCCATCAGTACAGGTCTCTGTTTCCGCCTCGTCTTATGACTTATTTGCTCTGTTTATGTGAACTGAGGATGCACTCTGTGAGTTTTGGCGAGTGTATTATGCAAAAGAGGTTTATGGACTACAGTCTGTAATCCTCCATGGATATACTTTCATGAACAACACAAAACAAAAAACGAACAAAAATCTGGGAATAACGCTGTCAGAAATGACTTGAGTATATTATTGATGAAAGCAGTACTGTATCTTTGGTCCTGTGTGTGCCTCTGCAAGCATGTGTGTGTGCATGCATTTATCCATAACTGTGTGTGCATGAATGCATCTATGCCTGTGTGTGCATGCATGTATCTGTGCCTGTGTGTATCCATGCCTGTGTGTGCATGCATGCATCTGTGCCTCTGTGCGTGAGTGTGTGTTCATAAAACTATTCCCTATTTTTCCCTATTTGCACAGCTGATTCATCTGTGAGAGAGCACATTAAGCACTGAATCCCACTGCAGATATAAAATATTTATCTTTTCACACAGGGAGAATTTCTTGCAATCGTTCTGCTTTTCTTTTCTCTGAATGTGACTTATTCAGAACTGCAAAAGTCTATTCTTTCATAGACAGTATGAAATCTAAATGTAATGCTATGACCAGGCGATGTTATTTTTTCCTCAGGATTATCTGCTTTTAAACAGTCTCTCCAACAAGGCACCAGCTGCGTGTTGTAATACACAAGGGCAAGTAATTTTTACAGTAACATTATAATGAAATGACATATTTATGTAATGCCATCTGTTGCACTTGAACGCTGTTATACTCAGATATTCCGTTTATTTTTGAACACTTGGGCTCTCTCGCTTGGGTGGACATGTTTCAGCCTCTCACACATACCAGTAATTATGTGCTCTACTCATTTTTCTCTTGACCTTCTTGTTCAACCTGATTCCAGGGGAGGAGAGTGGGAATTGTACATGAGGTGGTTCTGATAACAAAGACATTTTTTGGGGGGAATGATTCTGACAGAGATGAATGGACAGATGACAGGGGAACAGTGGGAGAGAGAGAGAAAAGTAGGAACAGGTTGGGTCTGAGAGAAACAGTGATGCTTCCTAATTAGTGAGTCTCTCACGGGTAAAGAGACATCTAACATTTTTATTTCTGTGTTTTTGCTTTGGGTAAGTAGGTCATGCATGTTTTAACTCCTACAAAATAGGGGCCTTTTAGTGTTCTGAAAATAAGTGTACTGAGATGTACGCGCAATACATTTCAAAACAGATGAAAAGAATTTTTATTGGTAACATGGCTAGGCATCAGCAGGAAAAAAGGAAAAGAATACTACCATCACAGCCATGCTGACCTTCTTCATAATACATTAAATAGACTTCAACAGGAATTTGGCAGTTTATGGTGATGTTCTAATTAAATTTAACGAATGAGAAAAAAAAAATTCTACGCTCTGCCAACCTTAAGTCAAGGTGCTACCAAAAATTCAAAATGGCAGAATACAAAGGAGTAGGTGCAACATTCGTTTGAGCAAAGGCCAAACTATTTTTCATCAATTACATCAAACAGAAATTTTAATTTGACATTAAAAGAGTAATGATGTTTCAGCCCTCCTTCTCAGAGATTAACACGGACTTCAAAGGGCATACACCAGTTTTAAAGGTGTGCTTTAATTAAACTCTTTAAAATGTGCAGCCCTACATATTACAATTAACAACAAGGCGTGGAAACAACAAAACAACCTAATATAACAGATGCTGTTATGTCATATGAAAGTGAAAATTAGCTTATGAAGGCATATACTTAAATGTAAGGTTTGCTTGCCCTTAATTCATGTATTATGCTTAGTTGTTTGTGATTAATCAGTCAATCAGTTAATAAATACATTGGTTTTACATATTATAGCACTCTTATCAAAGAGATTGTCCAAGAGTGCTTCACAGATAGCATTTTGGCCTGCATCCCTGCTACAGCCACAGTGGTATGCAGTGGATCTGTCAGCAGATCAACTTGACACATAATACATTATTTATCTGAATCTGATGTCAAAAGCACAGTGTCGGGATGGGAGTGGGAGAGGGGGTCAGGCTGGGCTATTTTTAAACCGGCCCTTTAAAATATGAATGTCTCACACACAGGCCCAGATCTCAAATGGAGCAGTGCTGTTACCTCTCATCACAGTCCCCTGCTTTAGCAATGAAATGAGCCAGATGTCACAACGTCCAGTGTTTTCTTTTTCTATCACTCTCCTGCCTGTCATTTAACCTGGATCATTCAAATTAATGCAGCATAATAATATAATTGATAATAATGTTGAATGCTAGTCAGCGAATATTGTATATTACATATTACACATCATCGTGGTCTTCTACGTGCTTCAGTCAATATCCAGCTATATAAACTGATAACCATAAATATGTAAGTGATGTAAGTCATCAATAATTATTCTGTCAGTGCTCCCGCCCCCTAGCTATTGTGTTTTGTTTTTCCCTGTCCATGTGCTTTTGTTTTCCTTGTGTTCTAGCCCTGCCCAACTCTCCGCCCTGTCTCCGCCCACCCGATCATCCCCTCCTGCCTGCTTACACACCTGCTTCCCATCTCCTCATAGCCCAGCCCTATATCTACCCTGCTTGTCTCTGTCTTGTTGCCAGTTCGTTGCAGTGTGTTTTTACCTGTCTTGTTTCTGCCGTGTTTTCTGCCTGATCGCTGTTTCCCGACTCGACCCTGCCTGCTCTTCGACCTTGCTCCTGCCTGCTGTCCTGCCTTGTTCACCTGATCTTCCTGACTACCTGGTTTGACCCTGCCTGTCCCCGGCTTTGATTCCTGACTGTGTTTGGACTGCCTTCCTGGTATTGGACTGCCTGCTTGTTCTACGATTCTGTTAATAAACACCTGGATTCTGGAGTTCTCGTGGTCCGCGCCTGAGTCCTTGCCTGTGCCCTGACATATTATGTAACAGGGCATAAGGCAAAGGACTGTCCAAGTTCCATCAGCCCTATTTTGCAGGTGTCTCTCAGCTGCCTTTCAGTGCAAATGTGGAGAGAGTGCATCAGCCTTAACCAGCAGCCATACTGCCCCAAATCCCCTTCATCTCAGGCTAAGAGGGGTTGGGTTTGGCTAGCACTTTGATGAGTGACCTGCTGGGAATACCTGATTGCTGTCGGATATTATGTTGGTGGACCATGATCCTTCCTCCAAGCCAAATCATTCCAGTGCCCCAGAACAGTGAGGGAGGCACTGTGCCACAGAAAGTGCCATGCTTTAGAGGAGGCGTTTCACAAGTTCCAACAGAGATTGTTCCAACTTGTGGTCATTTAAAGATCCTGTGTAATAACCTTAGTGTCCAGGGCAAATCCGCTAACTGGCTGCCTATATTCTGCCACCTAATCATCCCTAAACAATTGATTGGTTCCTTAATCCCTTCAATTTCCTTGATTCACCAGGTCATGGCTGACTAATGTCTTCTCAGTTGACCTTCCATGTCTAAATAAACGAAAATAAGCCGGTCATTTCACCACAGACGGGCAATCTTGTGTTTAAAACCGCCGTGAACGATGCATAAGTTTTACGTTTTTTGCTCCGCTTAATTCTGTAAGTGGAGTGGAAAAACGAGGCCATTGCTTTCCCCCCTGGAAACACGCTGGAATCGTACCTGGTATGAACCCCCTCCCTCTCTATCGTTGTGGTACAGTCTGCACTGCGGTCCAAGAAGAGATTGTCCAGGACAATAGTTTAGACCATCAGCTGCTCGGTGTCTGTAGAGGAGGCTCCTTGCAGCTGAATCCTCGGAGGTTTCCGAAGTTTTGCTGACACCAGTCTTGCAGAATCAGGAGGTGGCAGCTTCCCGACATTTGCACAATTAACATGCATCCGTTCTAATTATTTTATTTAAAGAAAGCCTCTCTGTAGACACGGCATTCATTTATCTTTCCCGTTACCATTCATCTTATTTCACCAGAGACATATTTTTTTCATGTGAACTGACTGCATCGGGTGTCATCGTGACTCTTATCTGTGGATCTGTTGAAGGAATGAATGCGACGAAGTGCGTAACGGAATGAATAAAATGGAATGCAACGATCTTGAGACCAATTTCAAGGAACATGCACCGCCGAGAGGAAAATGTAAGTTATTTTGTGGAGTACATTAAGCCAACTAATTTGTTGAACGAGTTGTTCAAACGGGTACCTGTTCACATAAGGGCAATTTCAATCACGTAGTCTACTTGATTCCATGATTGCGTGCTTGGCAATCTGCGAATATCTGTATTGGAAAAAGGGTTAAATTATTTTTTCTGACTCTTAGTTATAATTGGAGTGTAAGCCACACACAATTATAGCGAGATTTAACACAGCAAGTGACATTAATTGGCTGATGTTGGAACGTATGTCTTAAACGTACGAAAGAGAATATCAGAATGTATTTCAGATCTATAGACCAATTGATTTGTAAATGAATCTACAAATGCACATTTTGCCGTCCTTTTATGCATTACTAACACGAAATTGAACAATTTGTACAGCAGTAGATCGATAAGGTATGATTGTGTTTTCCCTCTCGTGTTTCTAAATGATGAGATCAAGAATGCGCATATATGCAGCCCAAACCATCATGGTTGGGATAAACGGCTCATTTTTATTCACGGCGACACTCTCCGCGTTCTCGCTCGAGTAGAATAGCATTCCGGGCTGGAAAAGCTTGGTGTTGCTTTTTCCCCTCGTTGGTGATTTTGTAACGAGTTCTGCAGCAAACGTGATACCCCTGGGCCGGAGGCAAGACAGGTACCTGGGAATGATTTAGTGCACCTTGGCTTCAGCCGCTCTCTCTGCTCTCCTGTCCTCTCGGTCAACAGTATGAAAATGGAGGCTGTAATGAGTACGCATCGTATGATCAAATCCTCAAACACCCACATCTCGCCTGATTATATTGCGTTTTGCTTTTTCACGTGGATTAGACTTTCCGCCCCTCATAACGAGACGGCCCGGTAAGCTTTAGTAATCTAAATTAACAGCACGTGCCTGCTCCTCTGATTCCGTTTTTTTATTGTGGAAAAAAATAATACTACATTATTGAGAAGCAGGGATTGGATCGTAACATCGCGGTGTTCGTCTGAAACCTTACTTCACACGACAGTGGCAATGACGTTAACAAGAGAAGAGCTGCACCACGAACGCCGATCACTTCTGCATATTTTAACCTCTGGCACCTTCAGTGTCAGGGAAGCGCCAATCATAAAATAGGCGTTCTTTAATACGTAAGAGGTCATTTTCATTTTCGGCAGGACAAAATATTTATTTTCCTGTGAAATTATATCTCAGGCTCCTCTGGGCTGCCTGTAAACATATGTCCAAGTGTTTTTTAAACAGTGTAATTGCGTATATAAATATTTTTTCACGTAAATACTACTCAAGATATAATTTAGTGTTTGTGGTTTAAACTGTTACCTTAAGCTATGTGAAAGAAGACCTGGTATGAGGGGCACTGGAAGTTGTGTTTACTGTATTGCAGTAGCTATGCTCATACACTTCCTATGAAGCCCCTTATAGGTGACCACTCCTGTTTTTTTTCTTTCTTCTGACTTCACACATGCTCTGTTCTGATTCTCGTGTTCTTGCTGAGTTATCAGAACTAGGTACATTCCAACCTGAAATTCTAGAACTCTCACCATTTCAAAGAGTGCTGTAATCCCTATTCACTGCGATGTACATGCCGTACTCAGAGAAAAGCACTGCAGAAGCACTGCATATGAATCATGCTTCACTGAATGTAGCTCACGGATCAGGCAGTGACCACACAGCCCCCCCCCCCCCCCACACACACACACACACACACTGAACATGCTAGTGTGTTTACTCATAGTGATACTGCTACAATCATTATTATCATCATCATCCTCATCACCACCACCACCATCTTAAAAATCATCAATATCATCATTACCATCTTCAAAATCATCATCATCATCACCACCACCACCATCTTAAAAATCATCACTATCATCATTGCCATCTTCAAAATCATCATCACCATCACTGTTATTATTACCATCACCATCACTGTCATCATAATCGGATTATTGCAATTTTTAGTTTTTCATTCACAGGAGGCAGCAGTATTCTGAGTGTTTGTCCCAATAGCATGTGTGTTGTTTTTGTCTCAACGGTGTTTCGTTGGCTGGTGTTTGGCTGGCTGCTGATTGGGTGGTTGGTGTTTGGCTCATTAGTGCCCAGTCCATGTCCTCTAGGAAGTTCACACACACCTCTGTGCAACAGCCCGTCCATCACATCGGGTGGACCAAGACACTGTTCTATGCTTTCGGAGTTCATTTGCCTTTTTTTCTGAGTTTCTCAGTGATGTAAATATGAAGCGCAATACAGACCTGTTACCCTGCATGACATGTGAAGCCAAGTGTCATCCTCACTCAGCCAGCCCTGATCGTGCAGCATCATGTGTTTCCCATGTCACTGTAGGGCGCAAAACCTGCATTCTCTGCGGCAGCACAGGGACAGCATGTGATTTAGCACATCTGTGTCTCTCCCTTATATTTTCACTACACTGAATCAAAGTTTAAAACATTTCTGAAAAGCCTCAAATGTGGAATGCGATTCCTCTCTCTTGTAAATATTTATACGGTGAAACAAGGATGCGAGAGCATTTCTCTGTGGCAGCTGAGGCTTTATGTAACTCTGAACTTGCGGATCTCCTGAGAGCAGTTGTTTTTCCGCGTCTTTGTTTGAAGAAGGCAGGTCCAGAGAGACTGGTTTTGTTATAACAGGCCTCCACCACTGGAATGTTCCCGTTTCTCTGAACGCTGCAGTTTGCCTGCAGAAAAGTTCTCTTAATCTCTCTGCCAGGGAACAGCCAAGTAAGAAAAGAAGCATATTATTTAATTATATTGTGGTAGTTGTATTGCAGTTGTAAGGCACTTATGTTCCATTCATTCTTTTCATTTAATATGTATACACACTTTTTCAAATGGGTAGGCAGAATGAAGGAGAGATTGCTGAGACTGCTCCAGCTGAAGAACTGAAGAACATGCCAAGAAACCTGATAGATTTCTGGGGGGATCATTGGGTTATGCAATAACTACCTGATTAACTCACTCACACACCCACTAAGCCACTCGCTCACTCATGCATGCATGTACACATGCACTCACTCACTCACTCACTAACTCATTCACTCGCTCAGGACCTGCTGCAGTTTCTCACAGGCTGAAGATGTGTAATATAGGTCAGCAGGCTACATTCACTACAGTCTTATTCTCTGCTTACAATGCTACATAGTAGAGCCATTGTAACAATATAGGAACCTTGCTCAACTTATGAAAAAGGGGAGTTGCTATATTAATCAACTTCAATACCACGGACACAAAAGAGGTTGTTCATTGAATAATTAGAGGGAAAGACAAAGAGCTGCCATTATTGTAATCTTCAATTTATCACTACCAGGATTGCAGATGTAATTAGCTGTGTATTTATGCCAGTTCATGACTAATTACAAGTGTAATTAGGCACAGTTTGTAACACCCTGCTTGTATAATTGGTTGTGTTGCACAGAACGGCCCCTTGTAGTCCCCCAGGCAGGGTGCTTGAGCATGCGCCTGTCCCTTGATTTCATTTGTGCACATGCATGTAGTGTAGGATCTATATCTGTCACTCATTTAATTATTTGTCACTATATTTAATTATGATGCTGGCTGCTTCCAGTTTCCGCTGCATAATAAACAAGCAGTGAAGTATTTTACATCACGCACAGAAATGTGTACTGTATTTTACCTATTTTATGCCCTGGTCGTTTTTTCCTGTGCCTAAAATGCTTATTATTGGGAATCATTGTGTTTCTACTTCACTGTGATGAGATACCCTCACAGGTCAACAGCACATTTGCACCATCTCAGATCTGTCTGTGCATCCATTAACTGGCATATGTGTGGTCCGTCAGCCCGTATGTACTACCTGAAACTGAAAATATAGCCATTAACCCCCCTCTCAGAATATACATCTAGCATGTAGCAGACTGAAGCAGCCCAGGATTGTTACCATTAAATAGGGTGATGTATTGAAGTATATTATTCAGTCCTGTTTTGCAGTCTTTGATGAGTCATGAGAGGATGGTGAACTTTTGCCCACAAGAATGAAAGACAGACAACAAGATAACAAAGACTTCTAGAACTGAGCTATTTGTTTGTATTTCTGACATACAGTGTGTTCAGCTATGTGTAGTCTGTGCACCTTGCAAGAAAATGTCGAGCCCAAAGCATCTACTTGACAGTAAGGGCTTGATGTTCTTTGGCAGTTTTGTTATAAGAACATTCTGCTGTGAAGCTGCAGGCTCAGAAATTCATCCCTCAGGATCAGATACAGGCACAGTATATACTCAACCTTACCACTGGCTGTCAAAATTAACCACAGGAAAAAATAAAATACATGACACACACCTTGCTAATTGTTAATGAGTTTCTTGTACTGAAGTGGTGGAGAGCTTGGGTCATTATTGTGACTGTTGCCCATTTGACATAGAAATAAATAACAGCCTTGTTGGCTATATAGCATTGTTGAAAACAGTGCGCTTGCTAGAAGTGTATTTGTCGGAATGGTTAAACCCTAAATTGTGCGCATGTTAGCGGTGCAACTGTCACATTCTCTGCAATATAAGTAAGTAATATGTGATTCCACAGTAGGGTTTGCACAGGCAAAGTACACCATCTCCTTGCAGGTTATCTGGATAGTATTGCCCCTGTGTTTCTTTCCCTGGGTTATTAGGCCTGTCTGTGTGCAGTTCACTGTAGCGGTGCAACACAGGATGAACATTTACCATGATAAAAAGCAGAAAATAATATAATATATATATATTATTGTTAACAAATTATGATTAGTGCTTACAATATTTTTTTCCTGTTATTATTTTTGTTGGATTATTTGGTTGCTTTTAATCCATGTTTTTAAGAGAATGTAGTGATTACAATTATGACAATGATGGGGATGACAATAATGATGATGATGATGATGATGATGACCTCCTTTTCTTTCTCCTGCACCCACCTCCTCTGCCTCCCTTCTCTCAGTATGGTTGGTTTAAATGCTGTTTTTCCTCAGAGGCAAAAATGAATAAATCATTCATGATGCTGAGAGCCTAACTCGGAATTCTGCTCTTAGCATTCATACCATTAACCCCGTTAACCACGATACAGGGTCTCTCGGAAGCAGTTGTGTAGACCCTTTCGACGGATGATTCATTTCCTATTCAGGTGGGAACCCTCATCACTCCCATTGAATTGCATGGCTATTTGGTGAAAGGACCCCACTGTGGAATAACAGAGAGAACCTCTCCTCATTATGGTTGGCAGAGCTGTCCACTGCTACAGAGCTGATCATTGCTTCATGGGGCCAGTGGAGTTGTCCACCATTACAGACAATGTTAGGCTACCGGACTCTCTGGTGGCTGAGGATATAATGATAAGGCGCAGACTGCACCCTTTCCTGAAACCCTAATTGCACTTACATTTCACCGGAAGCCGTTTGTCACAGGTTTTCCATTTATACAGCTAGAGCTTTACTGACACAATTCAGATTAATTACTTCACTTAAAAGGTACTAAAGTGATGCCCCATATGCACCTACAGTATTATTCGCACCATTCTAGCTACAGCCCCATTTCCTGAGGGGCTAGAATACATTGCCACTTCTGATGGTTAATCAGGGTGTAACCTTGCTGGAACTCTTGCCTGCACACAGCTGTAAGGTTGAGCGGGCAGTTAACTCCTGGTTCTATTGGGTTTATCAGTAACTGCAGCTGTTGGGTCCTATCAGGACTGTTGGTAGCAGTGGCTATTGGGTTCCGTTGAGTTTGTCAGTAGCTGTAGCTGTTGGGGTCTGGTGGCTTTATCAGTAACTACGGTTGTCGGGTTCTGTAAGGACTATCAGCAACAGCGGCTATTGGGTTCTGTTGGGTTTACATTTACATTTATTCATTTGGCAGACGCTTTTATCCAAAGCGACTTACATAGGTTACAGTTCTTTATAATGTTATCTATTTATACAGCTGGATATTTACTGAGGCAACTGTGGGTTAAGCCCAAGGGTACAGCAGCAGTGTACCAGCGAGGATTGAACCAGCAACCTTTCGGTTACGAGTCCTGCTCCTTAACCACTATGCTACACTGCCGCCCATTAACTGCAGCCGTTGGGTTCTCTTGGGCTCATCAGTAACTGTGGCTGTTGGGTTCTGTGGGATTTATGATCAGAATAGGTGCGCTGACTGGGGGATGCCGCCTGGTAAGTGAGGAGTATTTGTTCTATGAGCCTGTGGGTTGGGCTAGGACCTAGGTGCAGTGGAGGGATAGTATCAGGTTAGTACAGCGAAAGGTCTTAAATGGATCCTTCAGGAAACAAGTAAGGGCCAGGCCTGTGTGCATTTTGAGCCATGGGAGTTTTATAAGTGTTTTGCTGTGGTTGTGTTTGGATGAGTAGGAATGGGACTGTGTTCTTGTTTGTACCACTCTCTTAGTGTGAGAGTTTTAGAGACTGAGGTGTGAACAGTCCATGCTGATGATGTTCAGATACCAGCCTCAGACCTCCAGAGCTGCACACAGACAGCAGCGTTGATGGCACACTCTAGCTCTGTGGTGTTTCACTGCTTTCCCCCTCTCACCTGCTCTTTCTCTTGCCCTTTCTCTGTCTCTCTCAGCTCTACCCTCCACTCTGGAAGTCAGACCCAAAGAAGAAAAAGAGGTGCAGCACTTCCTGAAAGTAGACTCCTCCCCCACACCAGACTCCTCCCCCACAACAGACTCCACCCTCAAAGCAGACTCCTCCTCCAGACCAGACTCCTCCCCCACGACAGACTCCACTCTGAAAGCAGAATCATCCTTCAAACCAGACTCCTCCCCTACAACAGACTCCACCCTCAAAGCTGACTCCGCCTCCAAACCAGACTCATCCTTGAAAAAAAAGGGCCCTTTAGCTCCTGCTGGCAGGAGTGGCAACCTCCAGCACAGAAAAGGTAGCCATATCTCTGCTGCCTTCAGTCATTCAGTGTGACTGGCTCATCAGTGAAAACAAACATCATGTTTCAGAGTGTTAGTTATAATAGAGACAACTTCCTCCAATGCTCCAAGTGTGAATTTGAGTTGCACCACTATAAAGACATCAGGACAGTTCATTTTTATGCAGCACTTTGTGGTGACAGAAGGTAAGTATTCAGCCCTGGGGGAATTTGAGATGCGCTTACTTCAGAGGCCCTCAGAAATACAGTGATGGATGCCCAGCTGTCACACTATGATAGTGTGACTGAGCAGAAATGTAAATGTATGTCCATGTTTCTGTCTGTGTGGTAACCAATGGAAATGGAAAAAATGGGTTGTAGTGAAGGTGTTTATGGGTTGTATTGACAATTATACAGGTTTACATTGAATGAGATGTCAAAGCAGTTGTGTATTTACATTTGCTTATGCATTTTGTCTTTTAGCAAACACTGTTAGGCAGAGCAACTCACAATGAAATATTTAAATGGTAGTGGATAGAAGTTTTTTCAGACTTATTGGGTAGTCATTGTGTAAACAATAGTTTTCTCCAGTTGGACACTGTGTTGATGATTGGACGTGTTTCTGCAGTGTTTCCAAATGTGCTGGACTCTGAGGTGCATGTGATGAGGCGTGACTGCTGAGAGTGAGAGCAGAAACATCTGTATGTACACAGCTGTGCGCTGCTCCAATAAAAGGCTATGACCTCTGACCTGATACGTTCTCTGATTACAGATGAACTGAAGCCGGAGGACAGACAGAGGCTGGCGAAGGAGAGGAGGGAGGAAAGAGCCAGATACCTTGGTAAGCTGAACAGAGACCTTGGTTTTTTTTTTCTGAATGGGGCCCTCTTGTGGTGGGGTCATAGAATGCAAAGGTGCATCACCTCTCAGGTTTTTATCATTTCCCTGAGATTTTACTTGATAGAAACCTGGCTGGTGGTTTCCAGTGTCTCTCAGCGGTGTCATTTACAAAGTAATCTGTCAAATAAAATGTTTTTGAGCACCATGGCTCTGAGGTGAACTGTTTTATCTTACCCTTTATTCAGTGGGAAACCACATATCGAGCAGTTATCTGCTGCATTTGCATCCAATGAAAGTGGCTGGAGGTAGAGACCTTGTTTTTCCTAATGTCTGTAAGCCTACCACTGTCTGTAATGGTGGCCAACTCCACTGGCCCTATCGGGTCAGCCCTGACCTCTCTGACTTGTCTCGTGCTGCACACTGCTGACGTGCAGGGGGAGGGGCTTCCTCTGAATGATTGACAGTCACTCTCCGTTTCTGTTTCACTCCAGAGCAGCGTAGCCAGCAGCAAGGTAAGACGCACTGTCAGCGTGGACACCGTGGGTAGTGGCTGTGTTTCATTTCTGTACCTTATGACTGTGATGTCGTATTGTATTTTTCCTTTCTCTGAGTTGGAAACAGTTGCCTCCATTTTTTTGCCTTTCATGGTTTTTTTTTTTTCATTTTTTTGGAGCTGCTCCTTGAGATTGCATGCTTTTCTCAGTCGCTGCACAGTGTCTGCGTTTTTTAAGTGGAGCAGTCAGAATTACAGGCCAAGTTCCATGGCAGGATTGGGAATGAGGTGTGTATTTGAGCAGAAGTGACCTGGGAATGTGAACCACAGACTTAATGACCTCAGAAATACACAGGACAGGGGAAGTTTACCATTACTATTATGGGAAGGCTGAGGCAGATAGTATATGGGTATGTCATAACTTATGATTGTAATCCTCACTTGTACGTCACTTTAGATGAAAGCGTCTGCCAAATGAATAAATGTAAATACAAAATAAACGAATGCTAGCTACTAAGTATTCTCAGAGTATTGTGAGTGATGTCATCACTGTGTGATGAGCAGTTCTGATTGCTATCTGTCACATTCTCTCACAGTATATTAAGTAATGTCATCAGTATGTGACCAGCATCTGTAGTGACAGGGACAGTTTGGATATAAAAAGCACATAATATTAGGTATCATTAAACCTGGATGTCGTGCAGTGTTCCCACTGAGACGTCTCACACACATTTGGGAACCACGTATTGTGTGGGTAGTGATCGGTGGAATCATAGCCATAATCATCATCATAATCATAGTTTAATGATAATGGTTTCAGGTTTGGATGATGTTCCAGTTCCACCTCAGCATAATGTCCACTCTGAATGTGACCCCTGATACTCTCTGGTGCCCTCCAAAGTGTAGACTATTAGTCACTCCTCCTGCTGATCATTCACACCCCTTTTCCACTGTAGAACTAAGTACAGGCTGGGACTGCCATTACAGAAAACAACCAGAGATGGATTGAGGAAATAACAAGTCCTAATTTTTTTTCCACAAAAAAAAATTATATTTGGAATGTAGACGAAGTCCAAGCAATCATCTGGATCTGAGCAGAGGCCAGCGCTCACAGGAAGGCCATGTACTATGGCTCTGGTTTTAGGCAATTCAGTGGGAAAGCAATCCTGCTGTACTGGGTTAGATACACTCCACTCCAGCCCTTCATACCTTGCTTCTTGCTCAACAGTAGAAAAAGGGTTTCAGGTGAAGCGCAGTGAAGTGCTGTGTGTTTTCGTCCATGCACTGATTTGATTTCAGCAGGCAGTGAGTGTTTTCTCCATTCTTTATTTATGCTTTGGCCTGCACATCAAACAGCATGTGATACAGGCCCTTCCCACTGTCTCATCTCCATGCCAGATGTCTCTGTTAGCAAGGTCTGCATGTTGGGTTTGTGCTGGATAATAAAGTTGATAGTTGAAAAGACCATTGATTTCCTTTGTTTAGTTTGTGTTCTCTAATCACATCTGTATCTGTAAGAGTGTGAAGGTAGGCTGTCTGGCCAAGGCCACAGAAATACAGGAAACACTTGAAATACAGGAAATACAGAAATACAGGAAACCAAGAAGAAAATCCTTTATAAAGTGACCTGATCCCACTAAATGGCATTCTGTTCTCCTTCTCTGGCGAGGATGTTTCCCAGATTAAAGGTTTGGTTGTCTGAGCTCATCCCAGGGGGTGCTTTGCCTGAGACTCTGAGACTCAGTGGACAGGGCTGATCAGAGTCAGAGCTGTTTTCTCCTCAGAGGAGACAGGATGTGTGATATGACCCCTGACCCCCCTGACCCCTGACCCCTGACCCCCTGTCCCATCCAGCGGCGAAGAGGGCGCAGTGGCTGGAGAAGGAGCGGCGCGCTCGGCAGCAGCGGGAGAGGCAGCTGGAGGAGCGCCGGAGGAAGCTGGAGGAGCAGAGAGTGCGGGCGGAGAGGAGGCGCGCCCTCCTGCAGGAGAAGGAGCGGCAGAGGCTGGAGAAGAACAAGGTAGGGGCCGTGGGAGGCGACCGCGGAGTTTAGGGGTCTGGGAGTAGAGTCTTCTCAGTTGCACTGCACTTTTGGTGTCTGTGGTAACTTTTCTTTCCTAGTCTGTGTTTTGTTAGCCTCATGTTCTTTAGTGACCCCACCCTGTGTGATATCATGAGTGGCTTCCCTCTCTGCCACCCACAGATCTGAAAGAACATTGACAAGCCCCCCCCCCCCCCCCCCCACCAGAGAAAAAATACAGCTTTTCACATGTTTTTCTTAATAAGAAGTGTTAAAAAGTCTCAATTAGCAATTACTTCCTCAGACTGAGCTCTGTGGTCATCTTATCTGCTGTGCAGCTGCCACATCACTTTCTGTGAAGGGGCTCACTTCCAATAAGATTAGTCACTTTGTGCTGTTCTTGTTCAAAAGAGCATTTCACATTGCAGCAAACCAGATTACAGACCCAGCACTTGTAAAAAAATAACCAGTTCTTCTTATTGCTTACCTATTTGAATTCATAGCAGGGAATGTTTAACAATATCAATGATTTCGAAATCTGAACAGACATCTCTCATTCTGCTGACTGTAGGAGCGTTATGATGCTGCAATGAGGAGGTCAGGCAAGAAGACATGGGCCGAGATCCGGCAGCTCAGGTGGTCTTGGGCTGGGGGCCTGAACCAGACGTCCGGCAGAGAGAGTGAGTACACCTGGAGCAGGAACCCCACAGAACCGCACGGCAGGATTCAGAACAGCACAGCACTATACAGAACCTCACAGAACCATGGAGAATGGCACAGCACCATAAAACACTATATGGGACCACACAGAATCAGACAGAACCATACAGAACTATAGAGAGCCACACAGCACGCAGTAGACCCACAGAGACTGGCACTCCCTGCTGAATGGTCCCTCAGGACAGGGGGTTGACCAGGCCAGCCAATGAGAATGAGTATGCGTGGTGTCTCCGTGGCAACACACATGTCTGCTTTGAGGGCTCCGGGTGACCCTGCCGGGGGGGCTGCCGGGTGAGAGAGGGCGTCCAGGATGATGGCCGCTGTCACGCCCCGGGCCTTCACATCGGACTTGTGAGCAGTGTGTTTGTACAGTGTGTTCTCTCTGGTGCAGGTCGGTGCTCGACCTCGACGGTCACGTCGCCAAAGCGCACGGACTCTCTATATACCAAGCGTCTATCCAAGTCCTCAGCCTCCCTCTGGAGCTCCCCCTGCGGAAGTAAGCAAGTGTCCGGAGTACCTGGTCTTAACACAGACCTCACCCCCCCCTGCCTGCGCCCAACATCACCCGGCCACGCCCCCCCCCCCTTGTACTACCACTCTCTTCATCGTGGTTTTATCCCTCCCCCACTCCCCCCACCTACATTTTGATCAGTCCTGACATCTATATCTCATATTTTGTTCTGAATATGTCCAGAAGTCCTGTCACCTCACACGTCCCTCCACTCCAATCTCCTGTGCTCATTGAGCTGGTGGTGTTGTGACAAGTAAATAGTTAAAATGAACTGTTGGTCTACAGTCCGTGGCTCATGCCAGTGACTTTCTGTCAGAAATGGAAAGGTGGATTATGGGTAATTTATTACAGGGGTGTATTGTAATAAACACTAATCAGGGTTAGGTGGAGGGAGACTAACAAATGACAAAGTTCACAAAACTGTTGTAAAAACCACAGCAACAACTCTCAGCTGGAGCGTCGTGGGCCAACATGGACTGATGTGGGTTGATGTGCGCTGAAGTGGGCCAGGTGGACCTGGGGTGCAAGATAGAACTGTGTCTATAAAATGGCTCCTGGCTGGACACCCTGTCACTTCACAGAGTCAGGGGGGTGGGGGTGGGGGGTTGGGGCGCGTCTGTCTGTCTGTCTGCACTGCGAATCAATGCACTGACTATGTACATTTTATCGTCATGGAAACCTGTGAATTTCATGCGCCCTGGTCAGCCCTTGTGGAATGGAGTGAATGTTCCCTGTTTGTGATGACACGTCTGTCAGCTGAAGCATCATTTGGAGTGTGTCTGTTTCAGGAGTCACTAACATTATCACTAACATTACAGACTATATTTCTCAAGAGCCCTGCCCTGCACTGAATGTGTGGGTGGGGCTGTAGGCATGTCCAGTGTGGGGCTGGCTCAGGGTGGGGCTGGCCACTCAATGTCAGTCCAACCCGGGTTCAAGTACATTCTGTGATCATATTTAAGAAGAGAACTCAATACTCTGTGCGCAGAGTATTTTCCAAGCATATTTTTTTAATCCTGAAATACTGTAGTTTATGAATGAAATGGGACGAACACCTCCAGGTTTCTCTTTGTTTTCACATTTAAGCAAGAAACCTGAGGAGTTCTGGAGGGAGAGGGTTTTATGATAAAAGTGTGCGTGTGATGACCAGGTGAGATGAACTGTGATTGGGTGTGGTTTTCAGGGGTGTGTGGGCAATGGCAAGTGAGCAGTTACGGCTGTTGGCGAAGGAGGTGTGGGTGGTGAATATGGGTGGGTGTGGATATGGTGAGTGTATTTGGTGTTGGAGTGTGTGTTTATGCTAATTGGGTGGTTGTGGTTATCAAGTGTGTGTGTGAGTTTGGTGAGTGATTTGATGTGATTGGTCGGGGGATATGTTTATTGTAACTCAGAGGGTATGGTTGCCAAGGGTATGGATATGCTGCTTGAGTGGATATGTTTTAGAGGGGGTATGGGTGTGAGAAGGGGGTATGGTTTGGGGGGTGTACGGGCGCTGATGGAGCCCTCCTGTGTTAGCCCGCAGCCTGCAGCTGAGTGCCAGGGAGAGCAGAATCGTGGAGCGGCTGATGACCCCCACCCTCTCCTTCCTGGCCAGGAGTCGCAGTACCACCCTGCTGAGCAGCACCAAGGACAGCCGTGAGTGACCGATACTGTCCCCTGCCCCTTCCACCCTGTGTGTGTGTGTGTGTTTGTGATATAACCTCCATCCTGTGTGTGGATGTGGTATATCCTCCATCCTGTGAATGCTTGTGGTACAAACGCCCCCTCTAACCTGTTTCCTGTTTCTGAGTGTGTGCAGTACAGATAACTGCTCCTCACTTTGAGAGTGTGTATGCTACGAACTCTGTGTTTCGTTAAGTGTAATGTCTGATTGCACCCATCTCTGCTCGACTGCGCCCCCTGCAGATTCCTGCCTGCGCGCGGCCTCTGCCAGCCCCCTGACAGCCCACAACTGTGCCGGGCGGCGGAGGGTGTCTGCCAGCACGCCCGACATCACCCAGCGCCAACGGAGGCATGACGCTATCCCGGTCAGTCCCACCCACTTCTTGCACTGAATTGTGGGAACTGTTACCCACATAACTTTAACTGTGGGCTGAGGCAGACTGCCGGGCAATGTCGTGCCGTTATTTCTGTTTCTCAAAGGTGGAGAAAAAGAAGAAGGAAAAGAAAGACAAGGAGAGAGAGAACGAGAGAGAGAAAGCCCTGGCGAAAGAGAAGGAGCTGAGACAGAGACAGCCTCTGAGGCAGAGAGCAGAACTCAGGTATGGACCTCTGCTTCTCCTGGGGCGTCCGCCATCACAAAGACAGTAAAACAGAATTCTCTCTCCACTCTCCTGGCCTGTAACAGAAGGTTTCCCTGTCCAATTTAATATAAGACAATGCTTTCACAACCATCAGGATGTTGGAGTATTCAGTCGAGATGTTAAGAATGTTTAAATGTTGATGTCGGATGGCAGAGTGTTGCGTTGTGATGTTGGATTTTGGAGCATTCAAGAACGATGGATGTTGGGGGTGTGATGTTGCAGTGTTCTGTTGTGATGGATATTGGCAAGTTTAGGTGTGCTGGCACGCTACCTTGTGACGCTGGATGTTTGACAGTCGGGGTGTTCTCATCAGGAAGCAAGAGGGTGCTCAAGATGTTTCTTCCAACAGCTCTTCAGGGAGTGTAAATCGGCTCACGTCACCCATCACCCCCCGGAGCAGGCCCTCCTCCCCCAGCACGGCAGTCTCCCCCTCTGGCCCCAAGACACGCCCCAAGAGGTCCAAGACTCCTGCCAGGGTGCAGCCTCAAAATGGCCTTCAAGTCCCTGTGGAGACAGTGTCACCACAGCAGGTCAACCATGAGGAGACAACGGGTGAGAATAGTAGCCGTGGCCCAGGGCTGGTGTTGACTCCAGTGTTCTGTCTGGGTCTCCTGCTCCTGGAGTTGCTGTGGCAACGCTTTGTGCTGAATGTGTGCTTGTTCAATCATGTGCACAGACTGATGCGGCCTTACAAAGTTATTCAATCACACGAGTCCTCATGTGTCCTGCAGGGTGCATTTGTGTGCTCAGTCACATATGTAACAGTTAACAGTGTTCCTGCCCCCTGCCCTCCCCAGGCTCCATGAACATTCCCTCCATTGTTGTGTGCTCTGATGTCACCACACCCCCTTCGGTGAGCACCCCGGTCTCGCCAGCTGCCCCCTCTCCTCCGGTACCCGCCCCAGCCTCGGGTCCTAGGCCCACGGCCGGCACCACCGATCCGGAGCAGGCGGCCCGGAGCCTGGCGGAGAAACGTCGGCAGGTCCGCGAGGAGCGGGAAAGAGAGGAGCAGGAGCGGCGTGAGCAGGAGGAAAGAGACCGGTCAGCTCCGCTCTGTGTGTGTGTGTGTACGTGTGTGTGTGTGTGTACGTGTCTGTGTGTGTATGTGCGTGTGCGTCTGTGTGTGTACGTGCATGAGAATGTATGCGTGCTTCCATGTGTGTTTGCGTGTTTTCCTGTGTGTTATGATTGTGTGTGTATGATGTTTGTGTGTGTGTGTGTGTATGTGTGTGTTAATGAACAAGTGTATGTGTTGTGTTAATGAATGTACTGTGTGTGTGTATGTGTGTATGCTAATGAATGTATGTATGTTAGTGAATGAGTGTGTGTTTCCATACCTTTGCATGATTAGTAAATGAGTGTGTGTCTGTGTGCTTTTGAAAATGTGTGTTGCTGATCTGATGGAGCACGCTGTCCACGCAGGGTTTTGCGTGAGGAGCGTAAGGCGTGGGAGGTGGAGGAGAGGAGGTGCAGGGAGGAGGCAGCGCGGCATGCGGCAGAGCAGCAGCAGATTGCGGCGCAGCAGCTGGAGAAGGAGGCGCAGGAGGAGAGCATACGGCTGCAGAGAATGGTGAGCGCATGTGTGTGTGTGTGATCCACGGGGTGGCTGGGTAATGTAGTCTCCCAAAAATGACTTCGTCCCTGGCTCTTGGCTCGCTCCAAGCGTTCAACGACTGACAGCAACACCATACAGCACTACTGGGTAATGTCGTCTCCCAAACGGACTACAATCCTAACTCTGAGCTCACTTGGAGTGCTACACAATAAAAAACACTTGTGGTGTGCAGGTGGGCGCTTGTGGGTAATGTAGTTCTTCCTATGTGTATCAGAAGGATGAGGAGGCGGCCAAGGCACGGGAGGAGGCCGAGCGGCACCGGCAGGAGAGGAACAGGCACTTCCAGAAGGAAGAAGAGGAGCGCCAGGAGAGGAAGAAGGTGTGAATAAAGACTCAACGGACTGCTGATGTTCCTTATCACACCAAAACCTGTAACCTGGCCCTTTAAGGCCTCAGCAGAGATGGATACTTTCTGCTGCTGTTCATCTAGTCTTATACTAACCATCTCTTCGTGCCTTTTTAAAAATATAAACCCAATTCCGATATATTAATGAGTTTTTTTTTAATCTCTTCATCACTCTCTATTTTATAGCTCCAGGGAGAGAAGAGTGTGTAGAGGGGAAGAGTAAGATTTAGGATGCAGAGAAAGACCAATATGCAGAAATTAATCTGAATAAAATCATAACCAGGAAACTGGTGCACCCTCTGGGTGTTTGTAAGTCGACTGGACTGGACTCAGTTAAATGAGAATACAGTTCCCTCACCCAGAGTCTCCTGCTTATTTACACATAATCAAGAGCCATTTACAGAGAACAAAGGAAAAAAATCCTATTTTCAAAGTGCAAGCACGGCAGCGGCGACAACTAATAACATGTATCGTGATTGCTAGAACTGTGTAAGTGTAACCGAGCAAATGATAATGTTTAAATTACCCAGTGGCCATCCACAGAACTCCTGTTCATGTCATACTGTTTGATTCCCAGTCTGAAGAGGAGACAGAAGTGGGGGGTGAACTGACTGAAGTCTTTCTTTGAATTGCAGCGCCTCGAGGAGATTATGAAGAGAACACGCAAGCCGGAAGGAGGGGAAAAGGTCAGCACGTGTTCCACTCCGCACTTTTTCCCCCCCCGTGAAATCCTTCTCCCGGTTTGGAGGGCTTTCCCTGTACTCTCCAGGTTTTCAGAGTTAACCCCATGTGCTTCTGGATTCTGGAGAGTTAATCCCATACTCCTCTTCTTCTGCAGAATGATGCCAGGTGTCCATCCACACCTCTGGTCGATGGCAAAGACACCCAGAGAGATGTGGGGAACAGTCAGAGTAAGTACAGAGGAACTAAGGAACAGAACAGTGAATACTGTTTACTTCAGATTACATTACACAGTCAGCACTGATAGTGACTGAATATTATTTCATGCAAAATTATAATATATTGTCAGTGCTGACAGTGGATACCCTTTAAATTCTGTTTAAATCTAGGTTATATCAGATTGTTAGAACTGACAGGGAATGCTGTTTAGCTGTTATCACTTCTCATTGCCAGTACTAACAATGAATAATGTTTAGCAGTTACATCAAACTGTGAGTGCTGATAGTAAATGTTGTTTAGCTCCAGCTCCACCATATTTTCTGCTGTTGGATGCAGACTTGGTTTGGTTGCTTATATGTGATCTACTGGTCTTTGAGCTGCAGAAATGAGATAAGATGTCTGTGATATCCTTTAAACATATATAAGCTAATAAATATGTTTTGTGATACAGTACATGAAACTTAAGTAACTCAAATCTCATATACTGCTCCTTGCTGAAAAAGAGGTATCAGTTCCACATGAACATGGCCAAAGCAAGCATGTCTATAGTAATTTATTGAAATCACATGATCACTGTTAACAGAATCCATTTGATGACAAGTATGTAGTACAAGAGCGAACTGAAATAATTTACAGTTTAGGACGTTTTTAGATAAAGATGACATTAAATGTACTTCAATGTTGTTTTCTCAGCACCGACCGACAACAAACAGATCCCAGGTACAACACAGTTTAACAAACCGGCAGAGAGCGTCCAATCACCAGACGCCCTGATAGAAAGGTAAACAGGTGTAGCATGCTTTCTTCCTGATTGGGCATAAAAGGTCAAAATGTTAAGGAGGGTTGAAATTGAAATGCCCCCTTGAAGGAATATGTACAAGATAGATTTTTTGTTTAGATAGATTATAGGTGACATCATAAAGCCCTGCACACAAGAAGGAGCAGTTTGCTCTTGGTCTTGCACGGGTTACAGTTACACCAGACTCCATTATCAAACAGATGCACATAAACATTCCAAGTCCACTATGCTGCTCTCAGTGTCTTTCATGTCTCGGGTTGCATGTGGTTCCGTCTAGTACAGAAGGAGGTTAGAGATGGACTTTTGGTAGAAATCATGTGAAATCTGACCTCTGCATCATGTGTCTCCTCTCAGTCCTGTGATGAACGGGATCTATATTGCCAACCACCACAATGGCCTGTCTGACCTTGAGGAGATCGTCCAGATGACCAATCACAACAGCAACAGCAGCAGCAGTAGCCAGAGGCAAGAGGCCAAGACCATGAGTGGGATTCCCATTGACTCCATTCCGTCCTTCGAGAATGGGGAGTCCTTCCTGATAAAAACGGGGTCACTGCAGGCCTAGCATGTCACAGGTACGACAGCCCTCCCACACAGGTCATGTCATGCTTCTGTAGATTATGTCATAGCTTGCGAACATGATGTCAGAGTCGTCAGGATGATGTCAGAGCTATGAGGACACTGTCAGAGCTATAGTACATTCGAAAGTGGCTCACCCTGTTTAGGTTATGTTTAATTTCTATCCTCTCATGCCTAAGGCATAAATAAGTGTTATAAGGATGGTGTGTCAGTTTGTGAGGGTGGTGTAGAAGGCAGCTGTTGTTATACCTTTGAGAGAAGGTTGCTTCTGTAAATATCCATCTGTATAAATGGATAATATGCAGAACACAAACTAAGTAATTGCCTTTATTTTGGTGAGTGCTTATGTAGCCATTTATGTTCATTTCATTGTGTATGTAGGACACAAGTTTAATTACTGACTTGTTTAATTATTAGCTGTAATAATTAAATGATGTTTCTTTTAGGCTACAATGTCCAAACATTTGCATCCCCTACTTATTACATTAAGCTTATGGCAAAAGTGTGTTCAGTTTGCATTGCTTAAACTTACTTGAATTTTCAAGGAACCTTTCTCTTACATAAATTGGCCTGTACTTAGTGTTCACTTAATTTACATGAATAATCTCTACTGCCAATTTCACAACACTACTGGCAGTACATATATGAGTAATAAGTACCCACATGAATAGTCTGTACTTGTGAATATTCAGTATGGATATGAATTGTCAGTACTCACTTTTATCTGTTCTCCTTGCCCGGCAGAGGTCCCCTGTGCCTCGAAATACTGGAGGAACAGCCTTACACACCAGCAGAGGAGCAGATTCATCTCACAACCTCACACAGCTGAAAGATGGAACTGTGCCAGATGCTCTTTCACATCCTGCAGAATGAACTCTCATTGCAAAAAATAACTCTGCCCAAGAAGAAGAAAATATTCTTTGTGTCTTTCACCAGGTTTCATGGTGCAGAACTGTTACAGCTTATGGAAACATTTTATTTTGCACCTTAAAATAATGACAGCATAATCCATTGTAGAGAGCCAGAAAACCTATTTGAGATAATATATCATTTTCATTTACATCAGTATTATTATTACTGGACTTGTTAGTGACTATGAGCTGGCCAGGATGGTGCATTGGTTATGTTGTTGTAAGCAACTGATGTCATTTTATTGGAAGATATGAATAAGAAGTCATGAATAATATAAATGACTGTTACTGTGTCAAATGTTAAAGGAGATGTTGGCTGTAGAATAAAAGTCTCTCTGAAAGGGAGTTCAGTGCATGTGCACTCTCAGTGTGTCTCTCTCTCTCTGTTAGCTGGACTGGTCCCTCTCAGTCCCCTGTGCCCCTATGGACCAGTGCCGCCTTTCATGTTGACTGGGAGTCTTTTTTTTCTATGAGGGGACATACACATTGATTGGTGAGGATCCTGGGCATATGATCAAATTCAGCTGTCTGACTACAGGCCCCAGCATGAGAGCAATATGATGTGGGGCAAATGCTGTGTCTTTTCAAGGACCAAAGAGACGCATTTGTAATGATCTTGCACTGTGTGACACGTATTACGCCGAGACTTCCCTGTGTTGAAATGTAGTCGGATTTTGATTGATTTCATTCAGGAGGAATCCTTTTAGCCTCTGCTGCTCCATGTAGAGTGGGAGGGAGTAAACAAAAAGGCATCCTGACACCAGCAAATTAACCTCCTCTTCAGAACTGGGTGTACAAGACGCTCTCGCGCTGAACTCTGGAACCCAGGAATTTACATGCATCCCTTTAAACCACAACTGGGGAGGAGGAAGGGGGTGACAAAATGTGGTAAAGATCCTTTCTTCAGGTCATAAGGTCACTGAAGCTGTTTATCCACATCACCCAGCATGCATGCTGACAGTATAATTGAAGGCGGTTTATTCTAACTCGTAATTTGGCTTTGGCTGTCACAGTCCACACAAATTATACTTTTTCAGCTGTTGTTTCATTATCATGAGGAAAAGAAGGGAAGCAAAGGACTGCAAAAATAGAAGCCCTTCACTGTGCTCAAATGCATGTGTTAAGTAGAGCTTTATTTGGCTTTCAGTAGCAATGATTTTGAAGTATATTTAAATTATTAAGGTATTTTTAAATTACAGTTAAAACAATGTTATTTTTTTTCTTCCATTAATTGCCAGTTCTAGGATTATATGGATGATGATAGTCAAGACTCCAAAAACTTAACAAATGCAGCTACTATGAAAAGTCACAGCTAACAAAGGTCGGACTTTCCTTCCAATGAACAACAAAAATGTAATAAATAAAAAAAATAAATAAATACATAAATAAATAAATAAATGACTTTAGTTGAAGTTGTATTAAAAGTGCCTGTATTTGATATTTCAAACATTTATTTTGGATATTAACTCCACAAAGCTTGCAATCACATTTTTGTGAATGAAAAAAAAAAAAATCTTACTCCTTACTCATTTTCATGCGCAAATTGTTTGAAACTGTGCGATCCATATCTCAGAATTTTTATATAATATAGGCCATACCCATGCATACGCCAAGCGAGCCGTTTTTGCATTGTCGTTAACCAGTAGCTCACCTTATCTATGGTGGAAACTCATCGTGCTAGGACTTCCTGCTCACCTGAGAATTGCGAGGTATTCCCTAGCACCTTAGATGCACAGCATTTGTGAGGCATTTCACAGTATTCTTTGGTCAGCATGCAACAAGTCTGAAAATGAGTTTGGTTTAACAGTTTTTGCAAGTTTTGTGAAATTAGGTGAATATCGAATATCAAGCTAACTGTACGTGAAATGCCCACTGCGCACACACACCTTTATGGGTGGAGAATTATGAAGGCAAGACATTCTTTTTTTTAACAACAGCCTTTCATCGGAATGCAATCTATTGAAGTGGGTAAGTGCATTTCAAATTATGGTCTTTACATTACTTACAAACCGGAATATAATATTATATATCTTAAAGGAAATAATGGCCCGCATGCACACCTCATTTCTCCTTTAAGGCAAAGGAGGCGGGAACAAAAATCTGGAAGGAAACGCTTACCGACAGGACAGGCGAGCTTGTATTCTACCGTACCAGCAAACTGCAAGTAAGTACGCATTGCTGTCCGCTTACTAACCCTTAAACAAAATCGCACAGTTTACGCCTCTGATTTTTTGTAGTAGGGGATAAAATCTAATTTATATGTTACTGCATGACGTACTCCAACAGATGGTATTTGTTAACAGCAATGAGACGTAAAATCTATGCCACCAGTTCGCGTCGCGGTGTGTTTGGGTAGTTAATCTACAGAGACAGTGGAAGCGTGTTTGGCCACCAGGTTGTTAGCTGGTAGCATTGTTGCCCACTGCTTGTCAACTAACGCTAACTAGCTATCCGTTGTGTATAGCTCTTAAATCACCAAGATAGTTGGCAAGATAGTAGTATTTGTTTACGAAATTTGGTGATCGAGTACCTCTATAGATAGACACCCAAATGAATGGAACTTGTTGGCTTGCTTTCCAGCTAACACTACGCTATGCATGTGTGGTCACGAGTTAGCTAACTATGTGGAATACGTTGGCTACCTTGGACAATCATACGTTTACAGAATATAAAGTTATGGAAATCGGTGAAAACGTGTCGCTTCCGAGCAAGATAAAGCCAACTGGTAGCTATACTACGCACGAACTGAATGTGTTTGCTGTAGCATATGGCAAGCCGTTTTAAGATTTAATCCTTCTGAATTAGAGTGCGTTAGCTACCGATCGACTCAGTTGTAGATATAGAAGTTCAATTCTTAATATTGTATATGCAGTTATGTACATTTAATTATTACGCTTATGGACACTAGTGCGGCTCAACTGTTGCATGTTGGTTTTTAGAATCAGTGAGAACAGAATTTGAACTAGCGATGTATTATAACGTATTAGAAATAGATTGCAACGTATCAAAGGTGTTACTGTCAAATCGAATTTAGTAAGAATGAAATTTGTTGTTAAAAGTAAGCTAGAAGAACAGCATTGGTCTGTATGTAAGCTTGTTAACAATAGCAGGTTGTACATGCATTGCATACACTTCTAGTCCCTTTTAAAAAAATCTTGATTTGCAGTATTACTTTCCCTGTAATAGTCAGTTATAACTATGTGAGAGACCAGCAGTAGTCGCTGCGTTAGCCACAAATTAAAAGCCTTCACAAACAGCTAGCTTATAAACACTTTGTGTTCCTGCTAAGTTTGTGTACCAGGAGGAACACAAAAAGAAAGTCAAAGTTTCATGAGAGGCTCTATTTGTATGTAAACATAATGGTGGTGTAAGGAGACAGGAGCACTAATACAACCCAGGAAGTATCTGCGTGACTAATATTGAGGTAACTTCTGCTTTAAAGCAAATAAACAGGTTCTGGTGTGTCTCTGCAATTGACCACAGTATGAGCCCTCTAAAGCAGGTCGTCAACGGGGCGTAAAGATCATCGAACCTGACCATTGTGATTGTCTTCGTCTGTGATCACCGCGTGCATGTTGCACATTTTTGGCTGGCCAACATCTCAACAGCCACATCCTGTTATCTGAGCTGATGCTCAGCAGATACACCACTTTCACTTCCTCTTCTGGGTAGCCACTACTGGCACGTAGCTGAGTTAGAGAGAGAAGAAGTAGGTTTTATTCACTTCTATTCTTACGTGTATTTCAACATTTTGACATTTTCATGCCAGTTGTTAAACAGCGATCTCATTGCCTTACTTCAGTCAGCCCGATTAATCATTTAAACACAGACAATGTGGCAGTAAATTTACATGGTTACCAGCAACACAAACGGTGTTTCCTCGCCTGAAGGGGTGGCAGAATACTGACTTGAGCGCGGTAACATTTTAACCTGCTCTAGCATATATAAAGTAGCGTAAAGCAGAAAAACAGACAAGTTGTTTGCTAGAGAAGCATATGAAATAAACACTTAAATAATAAGTAGGAAGTAGCATTTAAACGTCACGTATGGAGTTTAGTGAAAGAAAGCCTAGTGTCCTGAATTGTGTGGCTAAATTTACTCGTTGTTATTTGTATTGTCTGTGCTGTGTGAAAACTAGCCCAGATACATTTCTGTCAGCATTGGCAGAATTAGTAAGAACGGACAAGTATTGTTCAGACCTCTGTGTTAGACTGGGAAATAGTTTTGTTTTGTTTTTGTTTTTTTTCCTCAGAATTCATCCAGACATTCCTTTGCTATTTTCTGTTATGTCCAGTTTGTGTTTGGCCATTTTTGACTTACGGTCCTCGTTAAAACCAGGAATAGAGTGTAATAGGAGGGTTTCCTCATCCAAGCTGCAAATTTGTTTTGCGTTCCAGATTCCCGATAGGCCTAAGGAATTTGTGAGCCAGATGACTGAAGTGCAATTTCTTCTTCCTTTGATCAGGGTTGTATCATGTTTATGCAAGTCTGCAGTGCACGGTGGATACATCATGCACAGTTAATTGGCTGAAGAAATTTCCTTGCTTATGTAAAAATGCAATACCTGATTTTTCATAGGAATATTCGTGCAGATGAATGCATCTGTTAAATTATAAAAAAAAATGTCCTGTTGCCACTCCAGGCTTTTTTTTCCTCAGATTTTTTTGACAGTTTTTTAAGATTGTCTATTGTTATCTTTTCTAAACGGTTTAGTAATATAACGCAAGCTATGCAATATATATAACATCTCTCGGTAAGCAGGGCACCAGATGGATATTGCTGCACTTGCTCATACAGGGAACTACTTCTTGATGGTGTTTGTGCATCCATTTATTTCCTCCTCCTCCCTTACCCATAACTGCCTCAGTATATTGTTTGAATAGTTGATATCCTCATATCATATCATATCACAGCCAGTAATTGCATAATTGTTCATGTATCTGTGCTGATTTCTTGAAGATTGCTGCGATTGGAGTGCCCACAGGGACCTCTGTAGGATAATGATTGAAATGCAAGTTGAAAAGCCCCACAGGTCATATGATCCAGAAAAACTCAGGTTCCTAAAATAAGGTGTGAAGCTTGTGGTGCAGTCTGTCTGTCCTGGTGAGTTAATTCGGGGTTGCGGTTGCCACAAGCCTTAATCTGTGATCTGTTCTTGCTTAGGTGCTGGGTAGTAAAGTGCAAAAGAACATTGAATTTGGCACAACTGGCAAAACTGAATGCTTCCTTTCATTGGGTGAGTCATCGTTGCAGGCTGGTGATTCAGTGTTGAGGAAGAGGATGCGGTTCATGTCATGACTGGTAGAAAGAAACCACCTTGGCGCAGATTGAGAGGGGTCAGAGGTGCTGCGAAAGGGCTCCTCCATCTTTATCTTTCTGTTGTGTACTGTTTATGGCCTCCTCAGCTTGAGCTGATGGTGAGCTGTGGTATTTCCCACACACGTGACGGTCACTGGGACTGGAGTGAGAATGAGGTGTGGGGGACATTTTTGGGACACTGTCCTAGGTCTCTTTCTGTCCCCAGTGTTCTGTAGACACTGACGATGAAGGCCTCCGTAGCCCTCTTCCCTCCCAGCCGCACGGAAATTGACAGTTTGTGGACAGCACTCTGGTTGCGTAAACACAGTTTCGGTGCAGCTGTTGTCTTTCAGGAATGTGGAATTGGTGATATATTCATCTGGTAGTGGCGGAAGTTCATTGTTCTGACAATAGTCAATAGTCAATAGGTGAATACTGAGAAAAAGGATCTTCAGCTGGAGCCAGAAAATTTCAAGTGTTTCTGAGGTTTCTGGGCCATTACAACGCATGGTGTTTTGGTCCAGCAGTCTGTCTAAAAAGGACAGATATGTGAAGTGAAAGTGTATCCAGACAGACTCTTTCATTTAGAGCTGCGCAATGTGATTTGATGGGTCACCTGTTTGATTCCTTTGGCCGCGAGCTGTGTGATTATACTGCAAACATATTAACATTGCTCATGTTTTTTTTTTTCTGACAGGGAGGTCTGAAGGCACATCTAACTGCAGATATGTCTAAGGACCCAAAATCGCCTTCGCGGTCTCGGTCCAGATCAGGGTCCAGATCCCGGTCCCGGTCCCTCTCCAGATCACGATCACAGAGCCGCTCAAGATCGCGGTCCAAGAAACAGCGTTACAGGTAACAATCCTACCTCTCTTTCTGTCTCTACCTTCCCCTGTGTCTTCTGCTTTCTCACTCTGTCTCTCATTCTCTATATGTTCCTACTCTCCCTCTTTTACAAATCAGTTTTCCTGGCACAAACTTTTCCAAAAAATTTTTTGCTGTCGTTATTATTTATTGCTGTTAAATTGTTTGATGTTTGTTTCTGGTTTGGATCTGAGACAACTGGTTTCTGTGTGAATTTTCCCAGTAAGACTCAGCACCAATGGGCTGAGATAGTTGTATGGGGAGATCTGTTTGCTCCTCTCTGTCCTTCCCTGCTGCTCACTTTGACACCCCCCCCCATCTCTCCCCCTCAGCTCCAAGTCTCGGTCCCGCTCCAAGTCCCACAGTAGGGACAGGGCCTACCCCAGAGAGTACCAGAATAACCGCGGTTTCCGCGGTTATAACCGAGGATTCCGAAGACCGTACTACTACCACGGGCGTGGGCGGGGCTTTTACCCGCGGGGGCGCTACCAACGCGGAGGAGGAGGCTACGGTGGGTACAGACCCTACTACTGGCACCGCGGACCTCAGGAGCAGTACGAGAACCGCCCACACAGCCCCAAAAGGTGGCACTCTCGCTCCCGCTCCCGAAGCCGGTCCCGGGACTCTTCGGCCAGGTCGCGCCGCTCCTCCTCCACCGCCTCCTCCCGCTCCCTCTCTCCGCGGCGCCGCGATAACCCCGCCAGGCTGAGCTCCAAAGCGGCGGAGGAGGTGCGGACGGGCGGGGGAGGGGACGGAAAGGCGGGAGGAGGCGAGGGGGGAGTCACCGACAAGCCCTACGGAGGCTGGCAGGGCCTGGCTGACCGTAGTGCCAATCCTAAACAGGCTGGTCACCAGCTGCGCTCTGCTGTCATTGTCACCCAGGGCCCGCCGGCCGGCACTCACACTGGCTCCGGCTTCAGAAAACCCAGCCCCTCCTTCCCCGCGGCCTCTGACAACAGCGCCACCCCCTGGAAAAGTATGGGCACTGCCTTGACCACTAAGCCCTCCCCTCCTTTAGGCCCCGCCCCCACTTCCTCTGGATTTGGTGTGTTCTCAAAGGAGGACGTCAGAACAGGAAGCAGAAGCACCGTCTCTTCAGAGTTTCAAAAGTACGTTGGATTATTTTCCTCTTTAGAGGGGGTGTATTTGTTTTTTTTAACATTTCTTTTTTTAACATTTTTTCGACCATTTGTGTATATATTTGGTTATAATTATTTGTTTCAATTTGTTTAGTCTGTGCACAGCCTCAGAGATCCTTGGAAGAATAATATTTACAGTGGGAACCATTTGCCTTTTAATTAAGAAATACCAAAGCAGGCTCATTATATCACTGCTGTGAGTTAAAGGACGTTGTTTGCTACTCCAGATTATTTAGGAGGTGTCCGAGTAAATGCAGAAGTAAGTATATCTTTATTTGAATTATAGTCTATCATCATATCTGTTGTTTGCATAACAGGTATAATTATTTTTGTATGTACTGTGCATAGTTTTGTGTAGTCTTCATTAGCATCCAGAATTCATTCTTCTGTAATACCTAAACTCTGATGGGTGTACAGATGCTGCTTTTAATTAGTGATGGCCTTCCTCCCTTCAGTATGGGGGTGGGGTAACAGTAATCTGGAACTCCAGAGAGGACTCCTGGGAGTTGTAGTTGTTGCCTGGCCCCTTTAGACCAAATGAGGCCCAGGTCAATGATATAATGGGCTGCTGGTGGCATGGTGAAACCAAGGCCCAGATAAGAGCTGAACACGTGCAGGAGCTTCTTCTAAAGGTAACTGCATTTTCGCGGGAAGAACTCAGGAGAGCATTAGGGCAGTGTGGTTCTAGAAGACTCTCTGCCAGCATGCAGCTGAAGAGGCTTTCTTCCCTTGTTATGGAGCAGGTTCTTGGAAGAGCACAGAGACAAGCGCCAAGTGTCCGAGCGGCAGACTGGCACGGCCCAGGAGCCGATCACTGCCGACGAGGAGGCGGGTAACGGCACGGCCAGAGGCCCCGGCCGCCAGAAGGGGCTCCCATTCCTGTACAGCGATGAGGAGGAGGAGATGGGCGCCGCACCCCATAGACAGAGGGAGGCTGAGGCAAAACACAAGGGTAAAACCTCCCTCTCTGCCCGCGACCTTTACGGCCAGTGGGAGGAGCCAGCGGGCCGCAGGGGGGCGGGGAGCGAGGGCAAGCTGGAGGACATGGAGGAGGAACTGTGCCGTGGCCGTAGACAGGGGGACACCTCCAGGCTGAGCAGGGTCTGTCCCCCACATAAGTCTTTGCGTGGGTCCAGCCCTGTCCTCCCCTCAGGCAGAGATATGAAGGAGGTCTCGCCACCTCCCAGGAACGCTGGAAAGAAGGGGATGGATTTTGACCTCTGCAAGAATGCTTTATGCAGCGACCTGGGAAGGTAACTAATTTTCATTGTTTGGACATAGCTGTTTGTGTGACAGGTAATGAGTATTTTCCTTGCCTGAACAGTACAGTAGTACCCATTCAAATAATGCTTCATATTTTTGTTACGAAAAGTAAACTGGCTTAAAGGCAATTAGGTTGATATTTTTAAAGGACTGAATTTAAAAACATAATAATACATTTGTGAGAAAGTGGCGTCTCTCCCTTCCGGCAGCTTCTCCGGGCTTTTGGAGAAAGAGCGTTTGATCTCTCGGGATCTCGTGGATCCCGTCAGAAAGGACGAGGAGTTCCGCACCATCTTCCAGCACATCCAGGCCCCGCAGCTCCGCCAGACCTCCAATGAGATGTTCGACCAGCACATCGTCGGCATCGTGCACCAGATAAAAGGTCAGCCGCTCCACGGCCTCCGCAGCGCCGGCCTCACTGAGGAAACCCCGCCTTATCTGTGACCGCGGGCAGGGCGGGGTAAAACCAGAAATTTATGAGACGGCAGTGAAAGTTATTTCCTCTCGTCACAGAGAAATATAATTATAATATTGCTCTGTGCGGTGAGTAAATAGTACTTGTAATTATGTTGAATGTGCCGGAATTGAATTGGAACTTACCCCAGTGCTATGTGGACTGTGTCATGGGTGTTTATTTTCATCAGACAGGCGTTTGGTTCCCCCAGTTCAGACTAACAAGTAAAAGAGCATTTTTTACTGCTTGGTTTCTCTCTGAAGCTCTGATGCTTTTCTAGTGTGTGACCACTGGACTGCTCTCTCTCCCCAGCAAAACACTTCCAGTCCTCAGGGTTAACGTTAAATGAACGTTTCGCTATGTACCAACGCAGAGCTGCTGAGAAGGACCTGAAGCCCAGAAAAAGCCCAGAGATCCACAGGTGATTTTTTTTTTTCCCCCAGATTTTACACTACAGTTGTGAGTGGAGCTTAAGATGAGAGAATTCGCCTGATTGGTTTTGAGAGAAGCTTTAATATTGTTGATAACTGCATAGGGTTGAATGTGCGATGAGCCATTTGGCTGTCCAAGTCCAGCCATTGCCAGCCACTCCAGCTTGGTCTGTCCTCATGTTTTTTTTATTTTGCAGGAGAATTGATGTATCTCCCAGTGCATTTATGAAGCACTCTTTCCTGTTTGAGGAGATGGAAAACTCCAGGACAAGTGGCTACAAGGTGACTGAACATTTTGAAATAGGAAGTGTTGAGGAAAGAAGCAAAAAGCCCCCCTGTCTGGCTGCTCTCTGTGCCTCTCTCTTGAAGGAAGTGCTTAAGCCTAAAACTAATGAGCTACGATCAGTTTGATTGCTGTTATTGTACCCTCCACATGTGTGATACGGTTATATGTGGGCACTGGTCCATCAAAGACCATTGAGTCAAAACATGAGGTCATAAGTGGAAGAGACCTTTGACCCTGTGTCCAAGCCTGTCAAAGGAACCTATGCGTTACTATCGTAAGTATTTTCTTCTTGCAAATACGAATGATTAAAACTAAACAAAACGCTCTAGCTCTTGGTGCATGACGTGTGTTCCCAGTTATCGTTTTGGTGTTTTTTTTTTGTCCCCAATTTTGGCCTGCCTTTCAGTTGCAGCTATTATGTTTTTATGTACCATCACAAAGTCCACACTGGAGCTGCCATGTAGCGTAGCCTGAATTTCCTTTCTTCTCGCATCCTTACATTGTTGGTTATTTGCCATGTGCATTCTTAGTAGCAACTAGAATTATATTCGATATGAATTGATTTCTCATTTCATACAATCAGTATTTCTCAACAATTGATTTCAAAGAACAACCACAACAGAGACATACTCACAACTTTAATCCAGTGAGAGGGATTCTGGTACAAGGAAGCACATCGTTTTCGCTATCAAATATCTGAATGTCAACTGAAGGAGGCAATTTAGTAACATCCATTGGAGGGAGTTCAAATCTGTTTTCATCCACAAATCCCATCTGATCTGTGTTCTTTTTGTGAGATGTCAAGATCAATCCCTTGCTTTGTCCTGAATTGTTCAGATGTGTTAATCTTAGTATCATAATTCAAGCTTCCTATGTACCACAACCTTTCACTGTATAGTTTAAAAGAGCCTTCTTGATTTCTGTTTCTTTGTGCTAACTGTGAAAATGACCGATTAATACCAAGCAGCACTAATCCACAGCCTGCCCTAATTTATGTGTTTAATCAGGATCAGGTTAAAATAATGAAGGATTATTCAATGGATCTGCAACCCGACAAGGAGCGGCGTAAAAAACACTCCAACAAGGAGCGTGATCACAGATGGACTGGTGGGAGAGAGTCTGGAGATTCCCGGGGATCCAGCCAGGAGCGATCCACAGAGAAACCGTCCAAACGCCACAAGAAGTCCAAGTGCGTGTTCATTTCATTACGTTACATTATTGGCAATTTGCAGATGCTTTTATCCAGAGTACCTAACAAGGGTTACATTTTTTTTTTTTACAATTTTTTAACCCAATTCTGGGTTAAGTACCTTGTCCAAGGGTACAATAGCAGTACCCCAGCAAGGAATCAACCCAGCAACCTTTTGGAGTCCTGCTCCTTTACACTATGCTACACCGCCACTAAGGTTCATTTGGTCACCTCATATAATTTTGCACGTCCCCTTTATTGAAGATAAAGTATTGAAGGTGTAAGCAGGAGCTGGACGTGTTTAAGATTAAATGGGAGTCTCAACTGAGGTGATTCCGTCACGACCCCTCATAAACAATACGGAAACCTGCTGAGTTGCGGCCCCCCCTGTGCGACTGTGACTCAGGTGTCTTTGGAAAAGGTGCACTTGTACTGAAAGCCTGAAAACGGTGTGGAAAAAAAGTGCCAATGATGTGCAGTGTTTTTCAGCATTTTCTTTCAGCATGGTAAGACATGCCATCCCCCAGATTTGGACCTCAGGTTTTCCTGATAAGTACAGATGACTTGGTCAAGAACACAGTAATTCAGTTTTGCCTCAAACATTACTGGTGATGGTAACAGGAAACGGGGGCTGTCCCCTCTTCCTTCTTGCCCTGTAGGAAGAGCAAGAAGAAACGTGAGCACTCACGGTCGTCCTCCACCTCATCCCTACGCAGAGAGGGGGACTACCCCAGTGAGGAGCCCACAGAAAAGGCCTTCCCCAAGGCCCCCTGGGGACCGAGGGACCATGGGGACCCTACGGAGAGAGGCCAGCCTCGAGGGGGCTTTGTAAGTCCATTCAGTGTCTGTGGCTTTGACACTTATCCCTCTGACATGTAACTGTGCTATCAATGTCATGACCCCAGCCTTGTCAACAGAGCCCTCCTCTCTCAGCTAGATGGGTTCCACCTGCATTTACATCCTTACGTTTTGCAGTGTTGATTGGGTGCTGAAAATGTCTTTTCAGTTGTCTGTATTCTTGATAATGCCAGTTTAGTCTCATTTTCACAAGATATCTTCCCACTTCTCTTACATTTTACATTTATTCACTTGGCAGACACTTTTATCCAAAGGGACTTACATAGGTTACCATTCTTTACAATGTTATCCATTTATACAGCTGGATATTTACTGAGGCAATTGTGGGTTAAGTACCTTGCCCAAGGGTACAGTTTCGGTTACCAGTCCTGCTCCTTGACCACTATGCTACACTGCCGCCCATAAACTGCCGCTCTTAAACTGATAGTTACAGGTAAACCTTATGTTTTAAAATCAAGCTTTTCTTATTCAGTGGCATAGACTATTCTCATAGTTTTAGACTGTTCTCAGAGTTTCTTCTGTTGGGATTTCAGATAAGTGGAGCGCAGGGGTGGAACAGGGCAAACCATATAGGAAACAACAGCGGCAGCATCAACCCCAGCACAGAGATCCCAGTGCGCCCTCCGGAAGATGAGTGGGAACAAGAAGACGGGTCCAAGAGCAAGAAGTATTACCTGGTAGGCATAGCTTTGTTTTACTTCCATTTTGAGCGTGTCTAGTGCTTAATGTACGCAAGCAGGATGCTAAGACACATATCTGAAACAATACACAATAGAGAGGCTTTGTGAGAGAATGACTAGATTCTGGATCATTCTACAGCATTTTCTCTGGTTTTGTGTGGCAGAATATTCGCATCCAAAACATTTTTTCTCCTATGATGTTAACAAATGTATATGTCCAGAAACCAGTACTTTTCATATTTAAATTCTTTGAGATTGATGTTTGCCTGTCTGTCTGGCTGACTGTTTCTGCAGCATGGTGACAGAAAGGGGGAGCAGTGGCCAGACAGTCGTGGTCAAGGCAGGGGAAAGTTCCTATACTGCAGCAGGAGCCCCAAGTGGTCACATGACAAGTTCCAGGGCAAGGCAGAGGAGGGGGAGCTATCTGAGTCTGAGCAGGAATCCCTGGAGGAAGATAAGAAGGGGGCTTTCTCCTCAAAACAGTAGCCTCCACTGCTTCCATCTCTCCAAACTCCAAACCACCACCAGCTTAACATGTTATTTTCTTTAGAGCCACCATGAACTACATAAATGGACTTTTCCTTTGCCATTTTTAATGCACACTCTATGTCAGGCTTTCAGGTGGAAGGACCCAGGCACAGACCAAGATGACAAACCAGGAGCTTATTTGAGGAAAATCCAAAAATCAGTTGTAACAAACAGTCAAAACCAGAGAATCACATCAGAAAAACAAAAACAAATAAGACACACCCTCACTGACAGACGGGAAGACAGAAGCAATACAAGCAGGACCTCACGCTGAAGGACTCACACTCTGGGAGTCTGTTCCTGTAAGGTGTTCCCTTGCCTATTTTTTTCATATGAAAATTGTGCTTGTCTTTGACAAAATCCCACATAGCAAGGCTGGTTTTAGGTGTGATGAAAGAAATGTTCATTGCGTTTGAAGGACATTTTGAGAGATACGTACTTGCGTACACGTACATGCATGTAGCATATTTGGTATCATCATATGATAGGCCAGTAACCCTGATCTTGGGTGGTGGCCTAAGCTCCGCATATTAGGCTCCTGTCGGAGTGGCCACCTACAGAATTCATTATCTGCAGTGACCCTTACAACACAATCATTCATATTGTGGCTGTAACTGAGGTACGGTTTCTACCTGTATGTGGTTATTTTGTAGACTGGATTATGTGCAAGAGGTCTTTTTGTGAAAGGAACCTTTTTTTTTCCTCTCTCAGATGGAGCTTTCTTTTCTTCAGGGTTTTGCATAAGCTTTTGTTAGCTGCACACTCCTTTTCTCATGAACACTGTAAGTGGGGGGGGAGTGACACTGCCAGTTAGGCCTTCAACTGCCCAGGTTTCTTCTGCGTTATACTGCATTTTAATGTGCTGGGTGAATGTTTGTTTCTATTTGCAGATTAAAGTTTTTTTTTCCCTGACTAAATGTGTCATTTATTGTTAAAGGAGCATCCTGGTATTGCTGTGATGTTGGTTTGAGATGTTGAAGAGAAAGACCTGACCACTCCCATAAGCCTCTGGTGTCTTTATCCATCACTCCGCAGTTCCGTTCTCTCAAGTATACAGTTCTGTATGTGTTGAATGCACAGAAAAAAAAGTTGCTAGCCAGGTCTGACATACAGTAGTTGCTTATTCAACTTGAATGGATACACTTCTGTTCTTTTGTGCTGGAAGTTGCTCTGGATGAGTGTCAGCTAAATGAATGTAATGTAATGTCTCCATCTTAGACATTTTTCAAAAATCAACTATTTTGGGAGTTGGGAGATCAAAAACTACCAAATTTGTGAGCGCAATTCAGGCTGTTCTCACAACAGCACATATGCACAGAGAAAGCAATGTTTGATCCCGGTGGTGTATAAATGCACTACTGGAAACAAGGTTCTTTCAATGAGATCTCACCACATACCACGTGATCGCCAGTAATACAAATGCTGCGTTGCTTAGTAATTTATTCAAATCCGTGAAAATATATTACAGTATATGTACAACATGAAAAATCAAAGGGCAAAAGGTAAAAAAGTCATTTTTTAGTTTTTAAGTATTCCTTCCTGCCGCCCCTCTCCCCGCCAAAGTTTCGCACGCGGTGGATCTTCTGCAGCTGCGCCTGGATGGTGTCCATGATGTCCACATGGTCAGGGATGTGGACGTAGCGAATGTTCCGGCCGGTGACGAACAGATCGGCTAACCGGCTGATCTGGCCTCTCCGGTCCCTGTACACCACCTCCTCCAGCCGGACGTTCATGAAGGCGTCCACGTTCCGCACGCGTCCCCGAGCCGTGCTCTCGTCGCGCAGGTCCACCGTGGTCACCTGACCCTGGAGACCCTGCAGCAAGATGACCAGGCTGTTCTCAGCGATCGTGCGCTCCCGGATCGAGTGCGTCACCTCCATCGTTCTGAGGGAAATTGGTTGAAAAGGATAAATTAAACTCATCCGTAATGTCAGCTAGCTACGAACAGAAGTTACAAGCCAATTGCTCAACTTTAGCTAAAGGACATGTGCGCTATTAGATTTCTGAATATTCCTAACTGCAACTGCACGCATAGAATTAGCTAGTGCTAGTTAATTATAATTTTGTGACAATGTTAAAATACCAGGATACAAATAGTCCTTTCATACACAGTACAGTTAACACAGCAATTCACTTGAAGCGCATTCTTGAAGCGGACACAATCCACTAGCAAAATAAGACAGACCTGGGACCTGAGATCTTAACAAGCTACCTAGCGGTTTTTTGACCTCTGATTAATCGCCTATTAATAACTATTACTTATACTACTTTGGACAACTTTCCTCCCGTTTACCCAGACATATAGCTACCTGTTTTCTTCAGCATCCATTTTACGCCGCACAGGTTTTATCTACATTGTTATCGTAAAATCAATAAAAATGTCAGCTATATAGCACTTCTACCATTGTAATAGGCTGGTGACCTTCCCAGTCGCTCATTTTATACGTCATTGAGACTGCGGAAGTGGACGTTTATGTGCGCCCTCTACTGCCCGCTCCAGTATCCAGTCCTTCAGGAACATCATCACACTATATTATTCGAAATTCAGAATGCGATATATACATATAAATGTTTCTTTTTATTCCCGCTTACTCAAAGAATTACAAGATCACCAGTTTGAAAGCTGAAACATCTGGAATGGGTACACACACAACGTTGACCTGCACAAAATAAAGCATTGGTAATCTTCATTCTTATTGTGATATGAAAAATATATCTATAAGTATACATCAATATAATATCCTCTATAAAACACCTCAGCTGATGGCTGTTTCACTTTAAATGACAAGGGCACTTATATCCTCCCTCATGATACTCTTTTCAGTTTCTCAAATTAAATCTGATTCTCATCCCATAAAATTCCTGAGTGAGAAAAACCTGTGTACATAAGATAATAGCAGAAAATGTATACAGTACATTTACATACATTATCTACCTAAAATAGCTTACAAAGAACTCCCTGAAGACTGGTGTTACTGAAACCTGAGAATTTGTGCAGACAAAGGGGGTGATCCAATCATCCGCTTGTTCTCAGCCACCCCTAAAAAGAGTTATAATCACACAGTACTACTGAGTGGCTCACACAATCACAGTAGTTTCTTTCATCTTAAATGACAGAGGTTTTAAATAAAAATGACAACCAATTCTTCCCTTGATATGTGATTGGCTTTGCCCTATTGTTGACTTGATCTCAGAAAAAAAAAAGAATTTAAATGCAAGAAATGCACTTAAAGCTCTCTTTCAAAACACCAAATCTCCCTACATCATAGCACTGATGTATATGACGCTGAACTGTCTGACATACAGTACCAGTCAGAAGTTTGGACACACCTACTTATATTTCAGATTTTTCAGAGTAGCCAAAAAAAATTTCTTTTAAAAATGTATTTTTGTGGAAAGTAATTCATATACCAACTTCACTATTTATATTTGTCTAAGAAACAAATTTCAAGCATTTAAGCATATGTCTTTAGATAAAAATGTCTTTGAATGCATGTTTCCCATTACCTTAATCAGGTGTGTCCAAACTTTTGACTGGTACTGTACCGGTACAGACATCAGAGAAAAAGATGTCACAGTGTTCCCAACAATGTCACTGTAGAATTGAAACTATCCACGGATCCACAGCAAGTAGCTTGCCTCCTGATATTATGGAGTCACACAGAATATTTTACATTACACATATCTACATTCTTACCTTATGTTCTTTAGCAGCGGCTAGCACGGAAACACCACAAAGTGAGAGCAAGTCTCTTTCTACACCATACAAATGCTGCATGTCCTGTGCAGTGCGGTCAAAATTCTTACTGATCCCACAGAAAGGGGCTCTCTGACTCATCTGAATGTCCATGATGCATCTGTCCTCTCCTGACACCCAGCTCACGGATGAGGTTTGTAGCCCGAGGTAGAGCAGCAGCAGCATGTGTATGGTGACCGATGCTCAGTGAATCCTAGTCCGCTCCGCCCGCGCTCCTGCTGCCTCTCCCAGCACGTTACAGCCCGTCCATCATGGCAAGAAGCTCCTCCCCCTTACTGCTGGGCTGCTGAGAGGGATCGCCCTCCTGTGGGAACTCCCCCATGATCCTAGCCAGCTCCTCATTGGTCTGCTGGTCCTGAAAGATGACCCAAATGACTGATAGAGGTAGAGGATCTGCTTACTACAGAATGGCAGGTCATGCTGACTCTCCCATCTTAGCTTAAGGCTGGAAAGTACAGGCTTTGGAGAAGCAGATTCACACACAATTCCAAACTGGTTTTACTTTAATGAGTATTTAGGCTTAATTTGTCACTCAGTGATTTAGAGAGACACAGATCATCTCTCCTGGATCAGGGAGGGTCACCCCTTTAAGTCCCCTGTAGGGATTTACTAGCCTCATTCTCACCCACCCCAATGAATCAGAGCTTCCTCAAACATGGTAGGACACCTACCACAGGTATACAGTGTTCATTTAGTTCTCATCATCAGTGAACTGGGACCTCCACTTTAGAAACTTTTCAGTTTCGCCGTACTGTTACCTTTGTAGTAACACTGATATCTAAAAAACAATGTGATTGAGAAAAAGTTATATGTCCTACCTGTACTGCGTGGATATTGACGACTTCATATGACAGCTCCTGTGGTCTAGATAACAATGCTTCCCTGAGGAGAAAAAAAGTCCTGTTCAGAGACAACAGTCTTTAAACTGACTCACCATTCTGAACTGAACGCATGCCCTACTCTTTCATCTGAGCTCACACATACAGGGGGAGACTTTTTCATAGGTGACTACCACATGGTAGCTGGTGGCTGAAGAACTACTTACTCCTCCTCCTCGTCTGTGGAAAAGAGGTTGATCCGGAATCTAAAACCGGTATGGGCGGGGCTCTGAACCTCCAAACCCCCCATCAGCCTGGACAGCAGGTTCAGCTCCTCTTTAGCCAAAGGGTTGGGGGCTGCATTCACCTGGATGGAGATACAAAGAGAATCTTGGCTACTGTGCACATTAGTCATGGAGCCTAACTCATTTTACACTGAAACTATTCATTCACTTAACACTGAGTCCGTTTAACACTGAAACCAGATGTGAGCGTTTCTGAAAACAACATGAAACAAAACGGAAGGCATGACATCAAGACAGTCGGGATATCAAGTGTGGCAATATCAACCAGGTTCATCTGTGTATATAGACAGGCACATCCATCCCGTCCTACCTTGGCATTCTGGGCGGAGCTCTTTGACCTTCCTGCCATTTGTGTCTCAATAGGGCGGCTGACACTGTACCTGTGAGAAATGATGTGGTGAACATTGATGTGCCTGAAAAAGTGATTTATAAATCACCAGATCATCAGACTGTCAGTTATACCAAGGAGATTGCAGGAGCGTGGGAGGAGTTTAGAATAGCTGGTTATGGTGCATATGCTGTGTAGAGGCTGTTTAACGTGTTTAAGGCTGTGGGGTGGCAGTGTAGCATAGACGAAAGGAGCACGGCTTGTAACCGAAAGGTTGCCGATTCGATTTCCCACTGGGGCACTGCTGCTGTACCCTTGGGAAAGGTACTTAACCCAGAATTGCCTCAGTAATTATCCAGCTGTATAAATGCATAACATTTGCTGCTATGCATAATTTTAACTTCTGGATAACAATTAACAAAACCTCTGCTAAATGCCACTAATGTAATGTAATATGTACTGTAACATGAACAAGTAGTTGTCAACTGGGCTAGGCTATACGCACATGTTTGTGCCCAGCCTGGTGACTCTGTTCCCGAACAAGTCAAAGGAGCCCTCCCGCACGGCACTCGTGTAGCTGCCAACACCGGGAAACTGCACTCGCTTCACCTCGTTGCCCCGCTGGTCAAACATCCTGCCAGAGTTCAAAGGTCAGACAAGGAAAAGCTGTGTTTACGTTTGCCCTTTCAGGGGGGCATCCAAATGATTGATTCTTTAGTAGAAGGAGGAGGAGACAGAGGAAAAAAACGTTTTTCTTTATTTTATTACTTATTATTTATTGTTTACATATTATTCTTTATTATATATTTTGGAGATGCAGAAACATTACCAAAATTAGAAGTCCTTTGATATGAAAAATAGTGTACCCTTTATGAATGTATATTCTATAACTAGAAACTATAGGTTTTTGGCTCTCATACTGTAAAGGTAACTCTACACCGTTTCCTATAGTTGATCCCTTTGGGGGGGGAGGTGACTTGTGTGGGGTGTGAGGCTGCACACTCATTGCCTCCTATCATCATTTTACCATGGCTTCCCACAGTACCTGATTAAGCCTGGCACCTCCGTCCCATGGGGGACCGGCCCACCAGTCGGCAGGACAAAGCGTCCGCTGGAGCTCTGCACTTTGTCTTTGAGAAAAATGGACACCTGAAAAAGGAAAATTACAGAAGTCTTCAATTCTGAGTCATTGTGTCATTCATTAATTACAGCTTTGATCAGTAACCTCTTTTTTATTGATACAAAAGCCAGCCTTTTCTGATATTCAGAATCTGACCCTTAAAACAGACACACCGTGACCCCATCCCTAAACAGAACGCACACACAGCACACTCACCCTAATGTGCAGATCCTGAAAGAAGAGAAGCAGTGTTTGCCGGATCAGATGAAACTCTCCCGCTGACAAGGGCACGTACATCTGAGAGTGAGAGCAATAAAAAGATAATAAATTTTAATTTTATCCCAGTGCTAACTGCTCATTCTACTCATACTGCTCCAAGGGGAAATACGAAGGCCATGTTTGCCAGCAGCAGGAACACCAGACTCGGGGACCTGAGGGTGGTGAGGAATATCCCATGTGACACATTCATGTGGGACCCTTGAGCACAGAACTTTATCTCAACTCTGAGCTCTAAAGTCTACTTGGTATACAGATGATGTAATGCAGTAACATCTAAATGAAAGCAAACATGACACCCTGGTCACAGATTAAACAAAAGGCTAGAAACGTCCTGACAAAGCCCGGAAAGATTCACAAGTCTGGCAAGAAATGGCCGACATGAATAGTATCTCTTTCCCTTGATTCACCATATACTGCATTGGACCTGGCAAGGTCATCAAGGATGACATCTCTCCTAACTCAGAACCATCTATAACACTTACACTAATACCAACAGTGCCACTTACTTGGCTTCCATAACATTGCCACTCGCGGAGTGTGAACAATACCTCAATCAGCAACCGGTGTGTCTCATCCACCTGGTTGAGGACACTGGGGACATCTCTGACAAAGTCCTTGATGGCGTCCAGGTGGTTGAAGGACACCAGCAGCAGGTCTTTGGGCCGGGGACAGAGCATGACTTGGTATTTGAATGCCATGATCATCAGGTCGTAGAGCTATGAGGTACAAAAAAGGACATACAGCGGTTGGTGCCTGATCTGCAGACCGGAACATGCAAACGTAATGACCATGATAACCACAGGCACATGGCACCCTCCCGCTGCAGCTGTGTCCGCTGTGAATTCTGTATGCTAACACAGCTCACTAGTGACTGATGTATGGTAGTATACTTGGCCTCTGTTGCCTAGTCATGTTGCACTGTAGTTAATCTGCAGTAGGGCTTGAATGGTGTTATGCTCACACTCACTGGTCTGGGAGTGTTGTTAGTGTGCCTGGTCTGACACTGTTGCTCATTCAACTTGAATGGATACACTTATGTTCTATTGTGCTGGAAATCACCCTGGATAAGAACATCTGCTACATGCACATAATGTAATGTAGTTTTCCCTTTTTTTCCACAGCAGATTGATGGGAGCTTCCCTGACAGGGATGAACGTGCCTCTGCTCACCTTGTCCATGCTGGCCTGGTTAAGCCTCATGATGGACGAGTGAGCCAGGCGCTCGAACACCGTCCTCAGGGCCTTGTTAGAGTACAGCTCCTGGGGCTTCAGCAGCTCCTCCATAAACTTCCTGTTGAACATGGTGATGATGATGTCATTCATAACTACGGGGCGAGAGAGGGAGCCGAGGGGGGAGGAGAAGGGGGAACGGAGAAAGAACAGAGAGGCAGGGTAAGTTCACAGCGACAGCACCAGCTTATGAACGCAGCATGTAATGCGACAACCCCAAATAAAATTGCTCTGTGCGCCAACATGAGACTGTGCTGGGAAGTTCAAGCAGTCTCCTAACTGGAATTCTGTGAGTTTCCAAAACACCCTTAAGTCATATGCCGTCTGCAGACAAGCCATGAACACGTAGCTCTATGCCCTCTGTGCACAAGCAGTGAACACACAGCCTCACACCCTGTGCACAAGCAGTGAACACACAGCCTCACACCCTGTGCACACCAGCAGTGAACACACAGCCCTACATCCTGTGCATACTAGCAGCGAACACACAGCCTTGCACCTTGTGAACACAAGCACTGAAGGCACAGTTTTATGCCCTGTGCACAGAAGATTTTAACACACACCTTTACGTACGCAGACAATGAACAAAGCTTTGCACCCTGCACAAACAAGACGTGACCACGCATCCTTGTGCTCTGTGCCCACAAGCAGTAAGCACAGAGCAACAAAGATTGTTTAAATGGGTTACACTTAAAGTACTAGAGGAACTGAACAGTGGCGGGGCTGGACACTGCAGCATTTCAGTCATTTTTTTCTAAACGGCTGCACCATGATAATAAATACAATGTCTGATGACTTTCTTAAATTCCCATACCCCAATGGAATGTGGGAAGTACTCTTCAAATGGGATATAAACTACTATTTCTCCTAATACATTTGTTTCCTTAAGGGATGGAATTTTGTAGTTTATTTTTGGGACGTGTTGAACTGCAGTATGAATTGTAATTTCCCCAGGTAAGAGAAAACATTTACTGCCTGCACAGACATATCTTAAAACTACAGCAGTGTAGCACAGTAGTAAAGAGCAGGTCTTATAGCCGAAAGGTTGCTTGATTCTCCACTGGGGCACTGCTGCTTAACCCCTGAGCAAGGTACTTAACCCACAAGTGCCTCAGTAAATATCAAGCTGTATAAATGGATGACATGTAAAAATTGAAAGTTTTGTAAGTTGCTCTGGATAAGAGCATCTGCTAAATACCAATAATGTAATGTAATGTAGTTGTAAAACCAGAGAAGAACAAACAACCAACACTCTTGACAAAAATCCTGTAAAGGTGTCCTCAAAAATCACACAATGTTGCAGGACAGGTCACATCTCACAGGTGAGTTTGGCTTTGCTCTAAGGTCATCTAAGGTCATGCTGTGCGAGGAGCTACAGAGGGGGCTGGCGGGTCCATTACACCATTACGTTAGCCTACGTCACACTGAAAGCAATTACAATACCTCTTTTCCTGTCCTCCTCTGTCCAATCAGCTACATTGGTGCATTTGCAAACGAAACAATGTATTCATTGAAAAATGGTATCAGTGAGATGAAATCTGTTATCTGAATGTTAGTTGTAACTGACTGGGTACAAATCAGACGTTAGGTGTGATGTATCACACCTAAGGTCTGATACATCAAGTGTCAGACTTAAGTCATAAATAATAAAAAGCTTGAAAGTAAATGCTTTGAGAACACCTTGCTAATCCACCTCCATAACTACACAGCCGACATGCAACGTGGATATGATAACCCGGGTTTCATAAGAACATCGGCAGGTCATACTTGCAGGAATTGAGCTGCTCAAATGTACGGGCAACTCTTCATATAACAGCACAGTGTACGTCTGTCAAAGCCAAAACAGCCGCACATGACGAAAAGCTGAATGCCAATGTTGTAAATGACATCACGTAGACAGGAGGACACAAGCAAGCTAGCTATTTCGCTAATACAATGTGGCTATAGCAAGACTATATAGATTTTCCTCTTTTCTGTAAAGCAATCTAATACAGTTACCTAATAACCGATTCATTGTATTGCCAACAACAACGCTAGATTAGCTAATGTCCAGAGGCGAATCTAGCCAATACTTAAAGTAGCTCGCTTGCTTCGCCAAAATCTCCGTCCGACAGGTAGTGAAAAATGTTAGGCTCTTTTCGTCGGTGAAAAGTTCAGTATTGGTGTAGGCAGCTGGGTAGCTACTTAGCTAGACAAGCCAGCCAACTTAGCTACAGCTACCGACATTCACTTGATCGCTATCTAGTTAACTAGCTACCTTTCTTGGCTTTATCAACTGGTATATTCTGAGCCTGTAGGCGCTGATCCAGGATATACAGCATTTCTCCTCCGAGATTAATAAACAGCAGGGGCAGCGTCCTCGTCGACATCTTCACAGTCTATATATAGGTACCTTGTTACCTAGTAAGCTAACTATATATCTTACAGTTATGTAATATCAAGTGACCCAACTGAGGGCAACTGGCGTTGCGTTTTGACCGCTTCTGCAAAGGTAGCTAAAAAGCTAAGACAAATGTTGGTGTCACTGTCACGCATTTGAGGGTTGAAAGCAAAGCGTCGCGTTACTAAGCCACGGAAAAGAACCAATCACCCGGCGTCTGGTTACTAGGCCATGTTAAGAACGAATCATAAAACGGATAGTTACCAGGTCCAAGATACGAACCAGTCATAAACGTTTGTAAAACAGATTAACCATATTAATAAATAAATAAAAAAGAGTAGCTTATGTTGTTTGTACCTGTGCGTAATAAAACACTGCTGACCATAGGACAGTACATTAGGATTATTATTTTTTATTTTGCAATCTAGCAGGCTGCAGATTGTAGTACCTTAGAACAAGAAGCTGTAGTAACAACTGTTCAAACCAGGATTGCATGCAGGTATAAGAAAAATGCAATATATTTGATATTTTCAATATAATATTCTTCCACATATCACACAAAACGATGAATTCTGTAGCAGCTCTATGATCCTTCACAGGAAGAGCTCATAGCATAGGGAAGCACTTTTTTTTTTGAAAGAGTCAAAGAATGTCATTAAAATGTTGTCAATGATCAATTTGATTTGGAATGGGACTAAGAGAACCTCTCAACACTTGTCTCTTTTAACTTCTTCACTTGAGTTCACTGCTACCTTGTAATTGTGGTATTATCTATATTCAAATTGACAGCATAATCACCTGAATGACTTCCTTTGTCTGGCTGACTGACTATTTCCATAACCATAAACATAGAAGCAGAAGTGTAAAGAACAGTCAGCCACAAAAATGATAATTTTTTTGTGTTATACATATTTTTCATTAATATCTGACAACCAAATTCATTATAATAACTTTTGTTAAATGATAAAGCATGCTTAATTCTTTAGGCACAGAGAACCATAATTAGTGGATTGAATGCCCTGACATGAAATGCTGAAACTTCTCTAACTTCAAGTCATAAAAAGGACTTCTCAGCTCCAACAGCTGGTGGCGTTCCCTGGTGCTATTTGTATTCGCTCCCAATGAAAAAACCTTGTTGGCCAAAATACTCTGAATTCACTGCTGTTGACAGCGGCAAGCGCTGAGCTGACCACGAGAGCAATTCAAAACACATCTGACTGGACCAGTTAGACTGATAGAGGTCACATGTTGCAGTTACCCCTGTAAAACTCACAGCCTGTTCCATGCAAATGCAGAGTTCATACAGTAGTCATGGAAACAATCAGCTGCACCCTGATGAAGACTGCAAACATGAAGTAAAATTTCTCATTTGAATTTGAATTCAACACTCCAGTTTATGGGGCTATTACTTACCTCATGTGATGAAACATTTCATCTCACACAGTTTTAGACATAATCTCCTTTGTCGGGGAAGGAAGAGCTGACATTGAATCCCTGACAATTTCTGTTAACATGTACGGTATGAAAAGTCAGGCTTGGGAAACTATAAGATTTATTTGTCAGACATGCATCAGGTGAGGTGACAACATGAAATTAACACTGTAAAGAAGCTTCATATCTTCATATCTGGACTCTGAACAATTGTGTAACCTCTGTTCCACACAATATTCATCCTGTGGTTTCCAGTTTATTTCATTAAACAACTTTTCAGAGTAATTTTACTTCACCCTTCAGCTCTTGTTGATGCCAAGCTGTATTAATCAGACATAAATAACATCAAACAGTAAGTGTAATAATACACATTATGTCTTCTTAGACAATATAATCTGTTAAATTTGAAAAAAAGAAGCATTAAATTTGTAGAAATGTAAAACTTCTGAATGAATTTAGAAGTGTGTGGATGTGTGTGAGAAAGAGAGAGAGAGAGTTCATGGTCTAGAGCACTGTGCTTACTCTGTGGGAGATAAATGATGTAAATGTACAGCCATATACTGTACGTGTATCTCCAGCAGTGCTCTGTGAGTCTGCTCCATGAGCTTCTGACAGCATCATCACTGAAGACAGTACTCAGGATACTCATGGCACTGAAGACCCCGCTGTGAGAACTCCTGTAATGCTCCTTCATCATCAAGGCAACCAGCAGAGAGACCCAGGTGGGTGAAACCTTCCAAAGAGATGAGCAAGGCAATTGAAATAAACTAATCTAAAGAAATGCTTCTTTTTTTTCCACGCTACAAGATGAGGTTAAACCTAACAGCAGGAGGTATGTAGGAGATATGCTTATTTCTGAAAAGCAGCATGTTTGTTTCAGAAATGTTGAGATGCAGACTTTTTGCAGACAAACCAAGAATATCTTGTTGAGACCAAATGACTTCAAGTCCTGTTGCATGAAGGAAGTAGTAATGTGGTAGTAGTAGGACAATGTCAGAATGTTGCAAGTTAGTGTCCCAGACGGAGTACTGCTACTGTACCCAACGAGTCAGTAGATATCCATCTGTATAAATGTAAGCTATACCAGGTATAGGTCTTTAGGTGTTTCCTAAGTGTATAAAATAAAAATTTTACTCACAGCTGCTAACAGGCAACACTGCAGCTGTATTATCATGTATTCGAATGAGGTGAAGTTGGCCTGCCATCATTGCCATTGACAGTGGGCCTGTGCGGTGAGATTAAGAGTGACACATCACCTTCATTGTTTAAATATTCAGTTATATAAGTGTGCATTACTGTAATCCATAACAAGGTTTTTATTGATCTGACTGCAATTCAGAAATCATCTTGTATCACCCACATATCTGTTTATCTGTTTTGGGAATCCTGAACTAAGTCTTCTCTGTATGTAGTGGATGGAATAAGGTGCACATGTTTAATTAGCAGTCACAATGTGGGATAGGATGCAACAGGGCCTCTGTGGACTCCCTTGTCTTTGCACAGCCAAACTTTATATTGCGAGGCTGATGCAAGGCAGACACTCCCAGTGATGAAATGCAGCTGAAGCTGGCTTCTTATTTGCAGCATCATGCTCAGTTATGTGAGAGACTGTAGGAAGCAAAGAGTAGGCTTGCTTTGGAGTGGCACTTGTTCAGTTTGTGTGAGGTGGTATCTTCCAAATTGTGTAGTGTATCTTGGCCTCATTTTGATATCAATTATTTGAATGGCAGAGCTATCTTTGCAGTGTGTATGTAACTTGCCGTTTTTGTACACCGAAGGTTTTTTTTTTGTGGACATAGAAACTTTCCATGGCAGATGATATAGATGTATATATATATATATGTATATATATATATGTATATATATATATATATATATATATATATATGTATATGTATAACAATTATTGTCCCAGCTTTCCATAAAGGAAAACCTCTTTTGTTGTTTCTCCAGATCATACAGCAGGAATGATATAGCCATGGGACGCCCTTTATGTCTTCTTCTGTTGACTGCGTAAGTAGGAATGTCTACTTCTACACATTTTCCCCTCATTAAATTCCACCTCTTACTCCCCTCTGGCCAGATGGCTGAAGCTATGCAACAGGAATCAAATACTGTATATTTTTATAAATGTTGGTATTGCATCACGTGTCAATAATGAAAAAGAAACAGGTGGAACAGCTCTACTGTTATGATAATTCTTATTGTCATTACTACTTTTACTGTTGCACCATATAAGTGTTACCTCAGAGTGATTAGATTAGCATCCCCTTCCTTCCAGGTCTCTTGTCATTACCTGTAAGGGTTCTTCTTTCAATGACTACAAAACATTAAACAGCCAGTCCAGGAAGGTGGACTGGATGTCAGCTATAGCCAATGACAAGCCCCTCTCAGCGGTGACCATCCCTGGTACCCATGAAAGCCTGTCCCTGTATGGCGGCCCGCTGCTGCGTTGCCAGTTTTGGAGATTAGACAGCCAACTGGATGCAGGGCTGCGGTACTTCGACATACATGTGGAGGGACATGTGTTTGGCAATGAGATAAGTGTAGCAGACGGAATTTTTGGAAAACATGAACCGTTCACGAACGTTATGAAAACATTGAAGAACTTCCTGGAGATGCACCGGAGTGAGACGGTCCTGCTGAGGGTGACGGCGCATGGCTTGAACAAGAGGAAAGCCATAAAAAATCTGAAGAAGCTGCTTAAACAGGATGGCGGCGTGTGGGTGGGGCCCTCCGTGCCCAGTATGGGCGACGCCCGGGGGAAGATCATTGTCGTGCAGAGCCCAGACTTACCTCTGGGGGTTCTCAACAGAGACACATACGTTGCAGGCGATGACAAGTTCAAAAGCCACGAAAACAAAATGAAGAGGATCAGAAAACATCTGGCTTATGCTGGTAGCATTTGTGCAAGTACTGTCGTGCTGACTGAGTCCAGCGCGTCATGGCTACTCAAAGGCCCCAGAGGTGTGGCTGAAATGATAAACCCAGACCTGTACAATTACCTGAATGATCTGCAGGGAAGCAAAGATAGGCCAAAGTGCTTGGGAGTGATTGCAATGGACTTTCCAGGCCCTGACCTCATCAAGGCTATTATTGATTTCAATTTCGAACTAGAAAGTAGAAAAAATGGAGGGGGAGGAGAAAGAGGAGGAGAAGGAGGGGGAGGAGGGGAAGGGGAACTGGG